>NC_135327.1:189148491-189463990 GCF_023851605.1 Tamandua tetradactyla
CAGGAGCCTTTGCAGGAAGGGGTGAGTGAGTCTTCTGGCTGTATTAGAGACCAAGATAAACTGAACTCAAAGGTGTCTAATAGAGGGTTATTAAATTGAGTTTCTAGTTCCTGTTCTGAGGTGCCACCATTATTCGTGCTGTCATGTCTAAGCTGTTTTTGGGAAAACTGTACTTCTTAGAGAGAGAGAGAGATTTTGGGAAGGAAAATGCAGACGAATCATAAACTAAACTATGGGGACCTATGTAGCTTTTGGAGGATTTCTCTAAATAGCATACGTACAGATTTGAGGAATTCTCAAGTCATTTGAAAAAGATTTTATCTTGCAAAGAAAATATGGAATTTCCCTCATCAAGACAGTTTTTTTTTTCCCTTCAAGGCACTTACATTCCAAGGTCTTAATTTCTTCATTCATAAAAGCAGTAGTTTTGGTAGATTATCTTTGGGATAGGTCCTCTTCAGTTTTCAAATCTCTAAAATTGTAAATTATTTGCATCAGGTCTTCTCCCATCTTTTCCTGTGTTGAAGAATGAATAGGAACAGAGGAAGAAATAATTTTGGCCAAATTGTTGGTAATGTGTTCTAGGGAAGTATATGATGTGTTGAAGTTATCTTTCTTTGAACCTGTCACTGATCAATAGTCAAAGATAATAGAAACTTTCTAGCTTTCAGTTTGTAAGTCTTTGAGCCATAAGTCTCTGACAAAAATAGGCAAGATTGTAAGAGAAGGCAAAATTTGCAAGAGATAAAATACCTTTTCAAAAGTTTTTCTGATCTGCACTCTGATTTTGTTTCAGGCTAACCATACTGAGTTGCCACCACTTTCATTAGAATACCTACTACTGTGACCCAGGGCCTCGGGGTAACTGATACTTGGGGAATATTTTCTGAGCATTGGTGCCCAAATCCTAGCATTTGGGCAGCAGCAACATAGATTTTTCTTTTGTATTTCTAATATGAATATTTCTACAACTTGAATAGCATATGGAAGCTTAATTAAAATAAAAAAAACTCACTCTGATACACTGAGGATAACAGATAAGCACCATTTCCTGAAAGCAGCTTTTTAAAATTTTTTAGGATACTAAAAAGGAATTGTAAGAAAATAGCTCTAACTATACATAATGATTTGGCAAAATAACTGGGGAGTCTTTAATCATGGATGTGGTAAAAAAAAAAAAAAACATGTATTTTTTAAGAGATGGTCACCTTTTGTATTTTCTTTATGTAAGGCAACATTTCCTAAACAAGTTCTTTGTGTGTGTGTGTTCTTTAAAACCATCTTCACAATATTTACCACAGCCTCATCCTATTATTTTAATAATATTTAAGTCTCTCTTTTCCATTTACTTAAGTAGCAAACTCTCTATTTCCGTAAATTTAAAACCACTTACTCCCTACATAGAAAGGGAATGAATAACAATACATATGTAATAAAAATGTTATGCATGTATAAACAAATGTACACACATATAATCAAAGCATATTAATGACAAAAACTTAAAAATAAGAGAAAGTCATTTACAAAAGTTAATGTGAAAATTTGTTCTACAGTGAATGCTAGGCAGAATTAGTGTTTGCCAGTCATGAATAAACATACAGGAAATGTTATTTAGTTTAAAACAAAAATAGCACATAAACGCAATTGTACAATTTTTTTTCACTTTTAATGTCAAACAGCATCTATCTGTCTGTTTATCTATCTGGACGATATAAAAGATATTTAAGGATTTTTTCAATAAATTTGAAAACTAAAAATTAATTCTTAACCAGTTATGATGATATATATAAGTGGTTTTTACTCAATAAATTTATATTTTTGGAAAACCATCTGAAAGGATGTTCAGTATCATTTTTCAGATCATTTTATAATTCTAATAGAATCTTAAGCACCAATTCATGAAATTCAAAATATGTACAACTTTATTCTTATAAGGAAATAATCATGTAATTCAAATAATTATATGTATTGTTTGGAAAATTCAATGAGTGAAATACGAGACTATATTTCCCAGGGTTCTTTCATTTTTCTTTTTGTTTTGTTTGTTTGTCTTGAGCCAGGCACTGTGCTCATAACTCTTATTCATATCATCTTCCTAAAGTGCCAAGAGGTGATGTAATATATGTAAGGTCATATAGTTCATGAGTCTCAAAACCCAGACTAGAATCCATTTCTAATACACTCCCAAGCCTCTTTTGAAATAGCTCAAGTCAGCTCTCTGGGGTAGCTGAAATGGCCTGGAACTTCAGCCCTACCTTTGTCTTCTTAAAGCACTTGGTCTGAAGTTTCCAGCTCAGCCTATAAGGAGTTGACCCTGCTTAAACTGGGGTTGCCCTGCCTCTCTCTTCTAACCCCAGCTGATTTAGCACCGCTCTGGAAAATACATATGTATGTACGTGTTTGTTCACTTCTGTACACGCCAAGTCAGAGTCAGTCAGATTATTCTGTAGCCTCTGGAATTTCTCTCTATACCACTTTCCATTTCCCTCCTTCGTATCATTGCTCCTCATCCTATCTTCTCACCTAGGTTGTTCCTACCCTTTCAGTTGGATCTCCATAGCTTTCTTAATCCCTGTTTATAGGACCTGTACTAAGGTCACCTCAGTTATTAGCAGTAGTACATAAACAATATTTCAGCAGTCAGCATTTTAAAAATCAGTGTGTAATAAACTTTTGAATATTTTAAAAAGTGTTTTATTTTAATTTGCGGATTACCAATATTGTTTCATCATTCCTTTCATTATACAATTTTGGCGATTTTCTTTTTATAGGTATTAGTTTCATTTCACAAGGGAACTATAGAAAAGATGACATTAAATATATTTCATATTTTAACAGCTATGAATGTAAGATAAATTAGCAGATGAAGGAAAAGAGAAAACGATTGAGATTCATGATCAGCATGAGGATAGGTGTTATGCCAAATTTTATCCATCTGTGCTGACCCAGTTCTCTGCTAATAGGAACAATAAGGAATGTGATCTATTTATGAGCCTGATGGGCCAGGGTTGGATCAGTTCAGCAATATTTTAAAATATCACTTTCAACTTATGGATTCTCTCTCATACATCACGAGTCCTTCTTGTACAACAAATTCATCCCTATCAGCAGGCATAAATGTTCTAGAGACATTCATCTGACAATGAATATAAACAAAACTAAAACAAAAGAAAAAGAAAACTAAACTGTCCTTTGACTCAACATAATCCTGCAACCAACACTATATATTTTTCCCTTTTTCATAGAAAAATCTCCCCAGATTGTGATCTATCTTCACTGTCTCTAATTTCTCACATCTCACTCTCACTTGTCTACTCCAATTTAACTTCTATTCTAACTACTAAAATACTCTCATAAAAGTCCTCGCGTGTCTCCATGTTGCCAAAGTCTACAGGAATTTTATTCTTATTTAAAAGAATATTCAGTAATATTTAACCAAGTCCATCATTCCCTCTTTAAATACTATCTTCTGGCTTTTGTGAAACCACAGTTTCTTTGATCTCCACTGCCTTACTGGCTGCTCCTTTTCATCTCCTTACTTGGCCACTCCTTTATCGAATCTTCAAAATTTGGAATACTTCAGCAGGAATCAATCCTAGTCCCTTTTCTCTTCTTTAACTTCATGTTCCATCAAATGATATCTTGACTCATTTGTGCTGGTTTGAAAGTGTTGTGTACCCCAGAAAAGCCATGTCCTTTCATTCTGATTCAATATTGTAGGGTGGAAACTTTTGTTAAGATTGTTTCCATGGAGATTGAACTACTGTATTGTGAGTATGACCTTTTTGATTATATTACTGCCATGGAGATGTGACACACTCAATTGTGGGTGTGGCCTTTTGATTAGATGGAAATGTGACCCCACCCCATCAAGGCAGGTCTTGATTACTTTATAGTTTATTAGAGTCCTTTAAAAGGACATTTTGAAGAAAACACAGTTACTTGAGAGCTGACAGGGATGCAGACATTTGGAGATACTTGGAGGGCCAACAGAAAGAGCAGATGCTCAGACACAGATATTTGGAGATGCAGAGCCCAACAAACATTGCCATGTGCCTTCCCATGATACACTAAGCAAGCCAGAACACAGAGTTGTGCCCCAGAGAAGTTAAGTGATGTCTCACAGATACTTAGAGAGGATATCACTGACATCAGAAGCTGGAAGCAATGGAACTGGGAACAAGGACCAGCAGACACCAGCCACATGCTTTTCCATGTGACAGACATCAGCCTTCTTGAGTCAATGTATCTTTCTTTGGATAACTTAGTTTGGGCATTTTTTATGGTCGTAGTGTACTGTAAGCTTGTACGTTAATAAATTCCATTTTTAAAAACCATTCCATTTCTGGTATATTGCATTCCAGCAGCATTTAACAAACTAAAGCACTCTATTCCTTATAATTCAAATCAGTCATTCCAAACTCATATTCAACAGAAAATATGTATACTTGGACATTTAGTAGATATTTTGACTAGATCTGGAAAAATTAGAACCCCACCCAACTTACACTTGTCTCTTTATATGTTGCAATCTTAGTAAATGGCTTTTTCATCCTCTGCATGTAATTAATTAGCAAGTCCAAACCTTTATACCTCTAAACATTTCTCAAATCCATTTACTTCTCTTTATCTTCACTACTTCCATCCAAATACAGCTGGTTTCATTTCTCACCTAAAAGCTGAAATTAGCCTCCTTCAGGTATTCCTCTATCTTTACTCCTCTCCAATACACTCTTCACATATTAGTCAGAGCGATCTTATAAGACAGTGAAATTATCATGTTACCCCCTTGTTTTATATGTATTCAATGGCTGCCCATTTCTCTTAGGAAAAATCCGAACACTTTCAATGTCTTTCAAGTCACTTGAAGGTCTGCATATTTCTCCAGTTTGATCTCACAATACTCTTCCTCTCCAATAATCTCCAGATACTCTATTCTTCTTTATGATCCTACAGCACACAAAGCCCTTTCATACAACAGAGACATTGCATTTGCTGTATTCTTTGCTCTTTCCTCAGCTTATTGCATGATTCACTTTTACTTATCACAATTTATTCTCGGAATAAATATCACATCCTGAAAGATCCTTCTCCTGACAACCACAAACCTGACCTTCCCCACTATTCTCTACCACATCTTATGATGATTTCCCTTATATCTCTTATCAACATTTGAAAATGTCTTGCTTATATACTTATTTATGATCCGGATAGGCAGACACCTTCTCTGTCAAAATCACCACTCCATTGTCAAATGTTTCAGGTATGTCATGTACAAAGTGTATTGTAATTAAGTATATGCTGGATTCTACATCAAATGAATTTCAGATAATTTTGTGGAAACCAAGACAAATGAAAACTTCAGTATTAGAGAACAATTAAGAAATATTACACAGCAGTACATAATTAAATTCAAACTGATATGGAGGGCTAAAAGCTCCAAACGCATTCAAAAAGGTAGAGACATTTTGGAAAGGCAAAGAAATATAGTTATTACAAAGAAGGAAATGAAAAGAGCCTACTTTTATAGGAGAGAAAAACAAAGGGATTAAGGTCTGATTGGAGTAAACAATTTGATATAATGCATAAATCAGAGACTTTTTAAAGAGCAGTTTTAGGTTTACAGAAAAAATTGTACCGAATGTACAGTGGATTATCCACATATTTACTTTCCTCATTACCTCCCTCCCCTCACAGTTACCTTTATTAGTAACATCTTGCATTAGTATGGTACAATTTTACAAGTAATAAGCCAGTATCAATACATTATTATTAATTAAGGTTCATGGTTTACAGTTGAGTTCAAACTTTGTGTAATACAGTTATATGAATTTGATAAATGTATACTGTCATGCGTCCACCATTACAGTATCATACAGAATAGTTTTGCCCCATCTATTCATCTTCTCTCATCATCCCTCCCCCTGAACATCTGCCAACTCACTGAATTTTTACTGTTTTTGCATATGTAGTTTTTTCAAAATGTTATATAGTTGGAATCATACAGTATGTAGACCTTCCTGACTGTTCCTTTCATTTAGCAATATGTTGTGCTGGTATGAATCTGTTATGTGCCCCAGAAAAGACAAGTTCTTTTAATCCTAATACAATCTTGTGGGGACAGACCTACTTTAGAGTGGGACCTCTTGATTGTTTTATCTTCTGTGGAGATGTGACACACCCAATTGTGGGTGTGACCTTTTCATTATATGGAGACGTGACTCTGCCCATTCAAGGTAGGTCTGAACTAGTTTACTGGAGTCTTTAAGAGAGCTCACACAGAAAGAAACAGCTCAGAACCAACATAGACATTTGGAGATGCTTGGAAACAGACAGAAGCTCAGAGAAGAGGCCACTGCAAGCAGAAATGAAAGCAATGAAACCCGGAAGCAAAGGGGCAGCAGACATCACCACGTGCCTCCCCAGGAGATGCTAAGCAAGCCAGAACCCTTTTTCCCCAGAGAGCCTAAGTAAGGACCTCAGATGCCAGCCATGTGCCTTTCCCAGCTGATGCCATTTGGCTTTTCTTCAGAGTGAAGATATCTTTCTCTGAATGTCTTAGTTTGAACATTTTTAAAGCCTTAGGAATATAACTTAACAAATCCCCTTTATAAAAGCCATTCCATTTCTGGTATTGCTGCATTGTGGCAGCTTTAGCAAACTAAAAAAATACATAATTAAGGTTCTTTCATGTCTTTTCATGTCTTAATTGTTCTTTTTTTTTTTTTTATCACCGAATAGTATTCCATTGTATGGACAATCACAGTTTTTTGAACCCACTAACCTATTAAAAGACGTCTTAGTTGCTTTCAATTTTTGGCAATTATGAATAAAGACATTAATATTCATGTGCAGCTTTATGTGTAAAAATAAGTTTTCAACTCATTTGAACAAACACCTAGGAGTGCAAATTCTAGATACGTCTATGTTTAGCTTTGGAAAATTCTGCCAAACTATCCTCCAAAGTGGATGTACCATTTTGCATTTCTCTTCCTCCATATCCCCAGCAGCATGTGGTTGGTGTCAATTTTGGATTTTATCCACTATGATAGGTATGTAGTTGTATCTTATTTTGCTTTACTTTGCAATTCCACAATGACATATGATAGTGAGCATCTTTCTTATTTATTTGCCATTGTATATCTTCTTTAGTGAATTAGGTTATGTCCAAAGAGGTCTAAATATTAGGTTGAGGAATTTGGACATTTTATTAAGTGAAATAAAGAATTAGTGAAAGTTTTGGGAAAATAAACAGCAGTTGATGTGATTTTAAAGAAGAATAATTCAGATAGGATTATGGAAATATGCAGGAGTAGGAGGCTCTGGGAATCAGTCCTACCACCAGAACAATTATCCAACAGGAAGGAAGAATCAACTATTTTGAAACTCTGGAGCCCTGTGCAGCATCCAGAGAAGATCAGGAGATAGAGGCTGGTAAATTGTGGTAAGTACTGATAAAGAGTACTCTCTGGACAGCAGTTATCCATCTTTAATTTCTCACAGGCAGCAGGGAGCTACTTTACCCTGACCTCTGGTCCAGCTAGCTCTTGCTAGAGTGGGATATAAAGACGTTGTTTTCTAAGATCTGGGGGCAGGGGTGTAGTCCAATTCCTGATCATGCTTTTTATTAGCTACCTCATATTGCTGGGTCTCAGTTCTGAGGGTGGCCACTCTTCCAACCCATCCTGGGAAAAATTGGCAGAGGGAACTAAAAGATAATGTCCATCCTCAAAACTATGAAAAACTGCTAAAGGTAATTACTGGGAAAGTGCCAAATAAAAAAAAAAATGTAGCTTCCAAGAGCCATAAGAGGAGATTTAGCACCATTCCTTGCCCCCCCCACATCTCTTGCCCAGGCCAGTGTGAAGCTTGCTAGCACTCTCTTTTTGGGCGCATTGCCTTGTGCCAGCTATGAAAGACTGACCCAAGAAACTCCTCCTGGTTCACCTACCCTCCCAGAATTTGCCTTATAGGCAGAAATAGTCTTTGACATGAGTGTAAGAAACAACTGAATTGGGTGGTCTCAGGCAAAGTCTTACCTACTTTAAGTACTGAGGTGAAACACCAAGACAGGGAGAGGGTTTATTTCCTGGGGAGTAGAGGGAGCACTTAAATTCCTATAAAGAGAGGAGCTCCTAAAGCCACAAGTCACAGGTTGAAACAAAACAGATCCTGCACTTTGAATTCACTTTGAGCTGATCTCAATAGGAGGACCGAACTCTAAGGGAGAGCAGCAGCTAACAGAAAGCCAAATTGTAAAGAATTTTAAAAATGTTTTTGTTTTGTTTTGTTTTGTTTTTTGCACTGATTTGTTTGATTTTGTTAACTCTTGGCATTCGAGAAAATCTCTGTCATATCACTAACTGGATATAAACTCAAGAAATAACTCAAAGACTAAATCTAAGACTCAACATTTAAAATTTTTAAATTGCATGGTGTTCAACTAAAGGTTAAAAATCACACAAACAGGAAATGATGACCATCCAAACAAAGAGGATAAGAATCCAAAACACATCAGTGAAGAAGACTAGAATGTGGACATACTAGAAAAAGATTTTTTTAAAAAAATGATCTTCAATATGCTTGAGGAGATGAAGAAACATGCAAAGTACTAAAGCATCTCAGGAAAAGAATGAAGAGACTTTAAGAGAATCTCAACAAAGAGAATTTTTTACAGCACCCAAGCAAAGTTACTGTAGCTGAAGAACACAATAACTGAAATGCACAATTTCCAGGTGGATTTAAACAGAAGACTGGAGCTGGCAGAAGACAAAATCAGTGACCTTGAAGACAAGATAATTGAAATGAGTCAGGCTTAGGAGCAGAAAGAAAAATAATTCTAAAAAGCAAAAATACACTAAGAAACCTCTGGGACCACATCAGGCATGTCAATATGCATACTATTGGGTTCCAGAAGGAGAAGAAAAAGAGAAAGGAGCAGTAGGAATATGCAAAATAGTAATAATGACAAAAACTTCCCAAACTTTGCAAAATATTTGGATATGCACATCCAAGAAGCCCATTAAACATCAGACAAGATAAACTTGAACAGCTGTATCCCAAGAACATTGTGGTCAAATTGTTGAGTGTAAAAGACAAGGAGAAAAATGTGAAAGCCACAAGAGAAAAATATCATGTTATGCACAAGGAATTCTCCATTAGATGGAGTGCTGATTTCTCCTCACAAATCGTGCAGGTGAGGAGACAGTGGGTTGAAATATTCAAAAGCGCTGAAGGAAAAAATAGAATGATAGCTGAGAATTTTATATGTGGTGAGACTCTCTTTCAAAAATGAGGGAGCTATTAAGATAGTCCCAGACTTGCCCTACACTAAGGGAGGTCTTCAGACAGAAAGGAAAGGACAATAGACAGTGGTTCAAAGCAGCATAAAGAAAGACTTTCTATAAGGCTAATCATTTGTGCAATTATAAATGTCAATACTATTGTATGGTATTTTTTGTATATAATTCTACTTCTTATAGGTGCTAAAATCCAAATGCATAAAAGTAATGGGAAGTCTATGGTCTGGACACACAATGTACAAAGATATAATTTGTAGCAAGTACAAAAAAGATGGGGGCAGAAGGGTATATGAATGGTGTACATGTATGCAATTGAAGTTAAGTTGGTATTAAATTAAAAATGATTGATATGTATGGGATATTAAATTTTAATTTCATGGCAATCACAAAGAAAATATATGAAAGAAGTGAGAATGGACTCAGTATGGTACAATACAAAAAATCAAATAAATATGAAATAAGGCATTAATGGAATAATTGAGGGTCAAAAAATATATACAACTGCAAAGATTAAACAGCAAAATGGCAGAAAAGTCCTGCATTATCAGTAGTTACCTTAAATGTAAATGGGTTAAATGTGTCAGTCAAGAGGTAAAGACTTGCAAAATAGATTTAAAAAAAGACATGAATCTACTACATGCAGTTTTACAAGAGACTTACCTTAAATTCAAAGACAAGTAGATTGAAAGGGTAATGATGGAAAAAAATATGCCAGTAACTAACAAAAAGCTGGGGTAGCTATGCTAATACTAGATAAAATAGACTTTAAGCCATAAATGGTTACAAGAAACAAAATTATGTCATTGATAAAGGGGTCAATTCAATAAGCAGATGTGATAATTATAAATATATATGAATCTAACATTGGAGCCCCAATATATATGACTCAAATACTGACAGATTTGAAAGGAAATATGGGTGCTTCTACATTAATAGGAGACTTTAATACACCACTTTCTATAATGGCTAGAACATCTAGACAGAAGATCAATAAGGAATTATAAGATTTGAAGATACTCTAAATCAACTAGGCTTAACAGACATATATAGAACACTTCACCCAACAACAACAGAATGCATATTCTGTACAAGAGCACTTGGATCATGCTCCTGGATAGATATGTCTTAGGTCATAAAAAAAGTGTTAACAAATTAAGAAATATTGATGTAATGCAGTGTATCTTCTCTGACCAAATGGAATGAAACTAGGAATCAATAACAGAGGAAGAAATGGAGAATTCACAAATATGTGGAAATTAAACAATGTACTCTTAAACAACTAACAGATCGAATATAAAAAACACAAGGAAAATTAGGATGTATCTTGAGGTGAATAAAAATAAAAGCACAAGGAACCAAAACTTATGGAATACAGCAAAGTCATTGCTCTGAGGGAAATTTACAGCTCTCTCTGCTTACATTTAGAAAAGAAGAGAGACTTCAAAATTGGAGACCTAATTTCAAAACTGGAGGATCCAGAAAAGAACAGCAAACAAAACCAAATTGAAAAGAGGGAAGGAAATAACCGCTAGAGTGGAGATAAATGAAATAAAGAATAATAATAAAAGCAATACCGAGAATCAACAAACTTATTCTTTGAGAAGATCAATAAAATTGTCAAAAATTTAGCTAGAGTGACTAAGGAAAAGGTAGAACACAAATAACTAAAATCATAAATGAAAAAAGGGGACATTACTACCAGCCCCACAGAAATAAAAAAAGACTATAAGAGTATACTCTGAACAACAAACACCAACAAATTATATACTCTAGAGGAAATGGAGAAATGCCTAGAAACAAACCATCTATACTGACTCAAGAAGTAATAGATCTCAATAAATGAATTCTAGTAAAAGGATTGAATCAGTAATCAAAAGAACTCCCCCCCAAAAAAAGTCCAGGACCAGATGTTTTCACAGGGGAGTTCTACTAAATATTCTAATAAGAATGAACTCTAATTCTGCTCAAACTCTTCCAAAAACTGAAAAGAAGAGAACACTTCCAACTCATTCTATCAGACCAACATCATCCTTATACTAAATCAGGTTAAAAAAAAGACACAAGGAAAGAAAACTACAGACCAATATCTCTTATGAACATAGATGTAAAAATCCTCAACAACATATTAGCAAACTGAATCCCACAGCACATTAAAGTATTATATACTGTGACCAGAAAGGATTTATCCCAGTTGTGCAACACTGGTTCAACATAGGAAAATCAAGTTAATATTGATTTTAACAGAACAAAGGAAAAAGAAACCACATGATCATCTCAGTTGATGCAGAAAAGTCACTTGACAAAATCCAGTACTCTCCCTTGATAAAAAAAAATTGAAAACTAGGAATAGAAGGAAACTTACTCAACATGATAAGGGGCATATATGAAAAACCCACAGCTAACATCATACATAACAATGAAAGACTGAAATATTTTCCTTTAAAATCAGAAAAAAAGATAAGTGTGTCCATTGTCACCACTGTTATGCAATATTTACTGGAATTTCTAGACATAGCAATATGCAAGAAAAGAAATAAAAGGCATCTAAATTGGAAGGGAAGAATAAAATGTCCCACATTTTCTAGATGGCATAGTCCTATATACAGAAAATTCTAAAAAATCTACAACAAAGCTCCTAGAGCTAATAAATGAATTCAACAAAGTGATGGAGTACAAGATCAACACCTCAAAATCAGCAAGGTTTCTAAACACTAGCAATGAACAATCTGAAAAGAAATTGGGAAACACTCCATTTACTTTAGTGACTAAAAGGATCAAATATACAAGAATAAATCTAACCAAGGATGTAAAGGACTTGTATAAAGAAAACTACAAAGCATTGCTAAAAGAAATCAAAGCAGACCTAAACAAATGAAAGGACATTCAGTGTTCATGAATTGGAAGATTAGATATTGTTAAGATGTCAATTCTACTGAAAGCCATCTACATATTCAGTGCAACCCCAATCAAAATTTCAACAGCATTCTTTGCAGAAATGGAAAAGCCAATCATCAAGCTTATATGGAAGGGTAAGTGTCTTCGAATAAGCGAAGCCATTTTGAAAAGGAATGAATTTGGAAGACTCACACTTCCCAAGCTTCAAACTTCTTACAAAGCACACTAATCAAATTAGCACGGTGAAAGTACAAGGACAGACGTATAGACCAGTGGAATCAAGTTTAGGGTTCAGAAATCAACACTTACATTTATGGCAACTGATTTTTGATGGGGTGCCAAGGTTGTTCAATTTGGAAAGTATAGTCTCTTAAAAAAATGGTGCTGGCAAAAGTGACTATCCATATGCAAAAGAATGAAAGTGGATCCTTACTTCATACTTTATATAAAAGTCAACTCAAACTTGATCAAAGACATAAATATAAGAACCCAAACTATAAAACTCCTAGAAGAAAACTTAGGGAATCATCTCAGGACCCTGTTTTTGGCAATGGTTTCTTATACTTTACACCCAAAGCATAAACCACCATGAACAACAAATAGATAAATGGGACCTTATAAAATTAAAAAAGAGACTGTAAAGGAGTTTATTGTGACTGTAAAACAACAACCTACCAAAGGAAGAATATATTTGGAAACCACAGATCTGATAAGGATTTGATATGCAGCATGTATAAAGAAATCCTACAACTCAACAGCAAAAGGGCAAACAAGCCAATTGAAAACTTGGCAAAAGACATTTTTCAAAGAAGATACACAAGTGGCCAAAACAAACATGAAAAGATGTTGATGTTGAGCATCATTAGATATTGGAGAAATACAAATCAAAACAACAATGAGATGCCATCTCACACCCACTGGAATGGCTCCTATTGAAAAAATGGAAAATTATGAGTGTTGCAGAGGATGTGGAGAAAAAGGAAGACTCATTAGATGTAGGTGGGAATGTAAAATGGGGCAGCTATTTTGGAAGGTAGTTTAAGTGTTCTTCAGAAAGTTAAATATAGAATTGTCATATGACTTAGCAATTCCACTTCTTACATATATCCACAATAATTGATAACAAGGACTTGAACAGATAGTTACACACCAATGTTGATAGCAGCATTAGTCACAGTTGCTAAAGATTTAAGCAACCCTAATGTCCATTCACCAATGAATGGATAAACAATGTGGTATATACCACACAGTGGAATATTATTCTGCCATAAAAAGGAATGAAGTCCTGGTTCATGTGACAACATAGATGAACCATGAAGACTTAATGAGTGTAATAAGCCAGACACAAAAGGACAAATATTGTATGATCTCACTGATATTAAATAATTAGAGTAAGCAAATTCATAGTTATAAACTATGATGCAGTTTAACAAGGGCCAAGGTGGAGTAGGAAATGGGGACTTAATATTTAAATTGTACAGACTTTCTATTTGGGGTGATGGAAAAATTTGGTAATGGAAGTTGGTGATGGTAGCACAACGTTGTGATTTTCATTAACATCACTGAAATATATATATGAATATGGTTGAAAGGGAAATTTGGGGTTGTAGATATGTCTTTAGAATAAAGTTTAAACAAAAAGCCATATAACTGCACAGCACAGTGATTCCTAAGGTGAACAATGGACTATAGGTAATAGTACAATTACAGAAATTTTCTTTCATCAACTGCAACAAATGTACAACACTAATGCAAAATATGGTGACATACAGGAACTCTAGTTTGTGCATAATTTTTTCCATAAACCTACAATTCTCTAATTTAAAAACAAGAATAAGAATTTAATGAAGAGATCAAGTATGAGTGAAAAAAGAAGAGGTGATGTAAGAGGAATGATTAGGAAACTATTATAATATTCCAGAGATGAGTTTATTAGGAACATAAATACAATGGCTATGTAAAGGAAAGAGAAAAAATGTATGTGCATAAAAGTTTAAGTAGTACCCAAGTAGAATTATTGACTGGATATTAATTTAATAATGGTGAGAATGAGTGAAAAAATAGCAGGAAGTCATTATTTCCATTGGGAAAAAAAGGGAAAATTTTATTCTGGGTCAATAAAGGGATGGTCTGTAAAGAAAAATGTAACATTATCCACAGGTGACATAATTGTGTACCTAAAATATCCATAACCATCTAGAAACACACTACTATAATTAAAAAATGAATTTAGTAAGGGTGCTGGGCAAAATTCAATATTTAAGAATCAGTCTTTAAATAAATACCAACTAGCAACAATAGAAATAACAAAAAAAAGACAATTTATAATAGCATCAAAAAAACATCAATTATTATTGAATGAAAACTGCAAAGTTTTTACACAGACAACTATAAAACATTATTAAGGAGGACGTAAACAAATGGAGTGATATTCTATAGTCACAGATTGTCATATTTTCAAGATTTCGGTACTCTCTCTTCAGTAATCTATAGATAAATTCAGCAAATCTCAATCATATCCATTTCTGGAAATTGATAAAATAATGCTAAAATTCTTCTGGAAAGGCAAGGAGCCATGAATAGTGAAGGTGATAATGACAATTACTTCTAAATTATGATACTTAATTATTAAGCTGCTTTTATGTTTATTTAGATTAATATTTGCATATCATTGTAGAACTCTAAATTGAATGAAGGAAAATTTGGTATCCCCAAGCATAGATGTGCTCTGTAAACAGTAGTTTAGTAGATAATCAACAAATCTTTTGTTGTTTTATGTTATATTATGTTAAAGAAAGCTAAGTTTTATTCTTTTATTCAACAAATTTTATCAGGTGTTGTTTTAGTTTGCTAATGTTGCCAGAATGCAATATACTAGAAATGGACCAGCTTTTACAAAGTGGATTTATTGAGTTACACATTTGCAGTTCTGAGACCATAATCCAAACTAAGGCATCGAGAGAAAGATACCTACACCCCCCAAAAAAGCTGATGTCTGTCACATGGGAAGGCACATGGTTGATGTCTGAGGACCTTATTCTTGGTTCGTTGTTTCTACCTTCTGATTCCAGGGCTTTCTCTGCAAGCACCTGTGGGCCCTTACGTAGTTTCTCCTGGGCAGAACTCTGGGTTTTATCTCAGCTTTGCATTTCCTGGAGTGGAAGATTTCTTCTCTTCAAGCATCTGTGTCCTGGTTTCATATGGCTTCTCTAAGCATCTCTGTTGGCACTCCAAGCATCTCCAAATCTGTGCGTCTGCACTTTCTCCAAATGTTTCCCTTTTTGGAAGAACTCCAGTAAACTAATTAAGATCCACCTTGAATGGGCAGGGTCACACTTCTATGAAAATACTCTAATGAAAATGTCAAACCCACATTTGGGTGGGTCAGATCTGTATAGAAACAACCTAAGCAAAAGGTTCCAGCCTAAACAATTGCCTTAAGGACATGGCTTTTCTGGGGTACATAACAGTTTCAAACCAGCACAAGTGTCTATCATGGGCACAGCACTGGATAATTGTAACAGATTGATTGCATCAATGTCCTCCTTTAATTATACCTGCTGTGTTCAGGTTCTATGATAGTGTCCTGGTACACTGACTCTGGCTTGACAAATCAAGTCATGTGAGCTGATTTGGCAAATAGAACACCTGCATATTTGGTGTGACCAGAGTTTACTTGCACATTTTGGTTTCCTTTTTCAGACCACTGCCATCATTGTGATAATATTCCTAGGCTATAATCTAAGGGAAGCATGTAAGGCATGTAGAAAGGCCATCCTAAAAAAAAACCATCCAGCTCCCTGCCCATCAGCCAGCTGAATAAAGACAAATGAGCAAACCCAGCAAAGCTCAGACAAACCTGGCACAGATCATCAGAACTGGTCAGTTGACCTGTAGTCATGGGAGAAATAGTAAATGACTGCTGCATTAAGTCACCATTTCAGTATGGTTTATTAATCAATAATAGGTAATTGAGACAATGATTCAGGCATAGTAATGAACAAAATATGCAAGGACACACAGAAACCCTGCTTTCATGGTACTTATTATCAAGTAATATGTAATGTCAGATGATAAATATGATGAAAGAAATATGTATAGATGGATGGGAAGATTTATTACAACAGCTAAATTATAATAAATCTTTACTGTTTAGATAACAAAGAAATCATAATACATTTTCACATTTACCTTTTTGAAATATAAACTTTTTGTTGTATAACAGAGAAGATTGTATAGAGTTCCCATGTGTCCCACAAACAGTTTCTGCTATGATTACTATCTTACATTAGTATGGTACATTGTTACAATTAATGAACCAATATTGATATATTATCATTAATAAAGTCTATACCTTATTTAATTTTTATTTATTTATTTATTATACTCTATTAGATTTAGTTTATTAGATTAGGCTCTGACCCAGAATACCTCATTATATTTGGTTGTCATATCTCCTTGGGTACCTCTTAGCTAAGCCAGTTTCTCTGACTTTCCTCATTTTTGATGCCCTTGGGAGGTTTTGTTGTTGTTTGTTTGTTTGTTTGTTTGGCATGGGCCGGCTCCAGGAATCAAACCTGGTCTCCAGCCTGGCAGGTGAGAATTCTGCCACTGAGCCACCATTACACTGCCTGATGCCCTTGAGAGTTTTGAGGAATACTGGTCAGGTATTTTGTAGAATGTCCCTTAACCAGAATTTGTCTGATTTTTTTTCTCATGATTAGACTGAGATTATGCGATCTTGGGAAGATGCCACAGAGGTTAAGTATTATTTTCATCACAAATCAAGGGTACACGCTGTTGACAAGATATCATTATTTTGTGTTTATTATAGAAGTTGTAGGCTTACAGGAAATCATACATAAAATTCAGACTTCCCATATACCACCTTATTATTAACACCTTGCATTAGCATAGGGCATTTGTTGCAATTCATGAAAAAACATGATGATTCTCACTGTTGATATTAACCTGATCAGCTGACTGAGGTGGGGTTTGTCATGTTTCTCCACTGTACAGTTACTCTTTCACCTCCATTCCACTCTGTATTCTTTGGAGGGAAGTCACTTGTGTGCAGCCCATATTTAAGGAGTGGAGAGTTATGCTCCACCTCTTTATGGGAGAAGTATCAACATGAATTATTTGTGATTTTTCTGCCCTGGAGATCTGTCTATTCTCCATATTTATTTATTTCATCATTTACTTACAACAGTACATATGGATGGGTATTTATTTTATACTTTGGATTGGAATCCAATTCTACTTTATTTTGTTGCTCAAATTATTCCAGGCTTAGCCAATAAGAATTCTTTTGGTTGGCTTCTCTTTGACATACTGCCATCATTTATTTTTTTTTGTATTGTGCACTTCTTACTTTTTGATCCTTTAAGATGCTCCAGGATTATCTTTTATAATTCTTACCCTGGATTTAGATTCAGCAATTTCTCCAAAGAACCCTGGTTCCTTTAATTGGAGAATTTCAGGAATTAAAATATTGTCTACACGTTGATTATTACAGTTAATACCATTTTAGGCATTAAGATATTTTGTACATATTGATTAATCCAGCAAAATTGTTTATCATTTCCCTATAAAGATAGAACCTCTTTAGCTTTGTTATTCTGATTTTCAGTAACTGGAAAGATATTTCTTTTACCTTTGAGAAACAATCCCTTAAATCTGAACCTATGAAAGAAAGAACTTCCTCATATATCATCTTCATTAGTGCTGTTACTGATTTCTGCAGTCTGGAAATGATATTTAAGGCACAGTGTGGTTACTAATACTAGAATAATTTTCACCAGCTCCCCTGATTAAAAGTCTACATGGTTTTTTTGATGTGAAAGCTTATAAAAAGGAATCCACTCACCGAACATAAGTGAGCCTACACAATTCATTTTATTTTATTTTTTATTTTTGTATGCTGTATGGCAGGATTACATTTCATTATTTTTTCTATGTGAGTATCCTGTTATTGCAGCACCATTTGTTGAATTTTTTTTTTTTTTTTTTGTTTATTGTTTGTCTGTTTTGCCTGTTTGTTTTGTTTTGGGGGAAGTGCATGGACCGGGAATTGAACCTGGGTCTCCTGCATGGCAGGTGAGAATTCTACCATTGAACTACCCTTGCATTCCCACAATTAACTTTTATATAGTGTAGTTAGAGAAGAACTCCCTTAAAATTTCAAGGCATATAAGAATATAAATATATTAATTTTCTATATAATGTTGATTAGATAGAAATTACAATATAATAAAACATTTTTAGGTAAATCAGGGATTAGATATTCTATATATGTGGTTATCTAGAATAACAAAGCATTATTATCTGAAATTAAAAAAGCATCAAAACATTTTAGTTGAAATTGGCAACATTTTTTTACTCTGAAATATATTTACAATGTTTACAATATTTACACTGGGTCCTTCAACAAAAGTCTGGGCTAAAGTTAATTTTTCCATTTTGGTCTCAGGTTTGTAATTTTTGTTATGTGCATGAATTATTTTCATGCATACAAAATGTTAAACTAAGAGATATGAAGCTGCATAATTCATTTTTTGTCCCTATTAAATTGTCCCAGCATGTCATGTCACTAGAATTAATACACCTTCTGGCATATGAAAATGTACAGAGAGTAACAGGATAAACATCTTTGTAACCAACATAGAGTTTAAGAAGGAAAAAGTCAATATAGATATACTGGAGTCCTCTGTTTTCCTCCATCCAATGTATTTCCCATCTAGATACAACTACTATCCTGAATTTGTGTTTATCACTCATTTGTATGCTCTTGTATTTTTGCAATATGTGTGGATCCATAAGCGTTATATAGAATTATTCTACTTTTTATACTTCAATAAATATATGATATCATGCTGTAAATATATTCGGCAATTTATTTTTTCTCTTTGAATTATGTTTTTTGAGACCTGTTCATTTTCAATCACCTGACGCTATTATATCAGAGGTTGGTAAACAATGGCTGGCAGGCCAAATCCGAACTGCTGCTTATTTTTGTAAATAAGATTTTATTGGAACATAGCAATGCTTATTATGTACCATCCATGGCTGCTTTCATACTATAGTGACAGAGTTGAATATTTGTGACAGGTTATGTGGTCCACATAGCTAAAATATTTGCTATCTGGCCTTTTACAGAAAAAGTTTGCTGACCCTTATTCTAGATCATTCAGTTAGTTTGCTGTGCAGTATTCTTCTATATGTATATAGCATCATTTATTAATTTTATTTTCCTCTTATTGCTAGGTAACTATGTTTTCTCATTTAAATGTGCCTTACTTATTTTTCCCTGCACTCCTGGTAGGTCACCTAGTTTGATGCTGCTAATCTGATATAGGATGGGAAATTATGCAAACAGGCATATTGACACTGGGTCTAAAATATGAGTAAGAGAATACTGAATGAGAATTTTGGAAATTCTCCTAAGCATATTGACTTTTTCCTTCTTAAACTCTATGTTGGTTACAAAGATGTTTATCCTGTTACTCTCTGTACATTTTCCTATGCTGGAAGGTGTATTAATTCTAGTGACATGACATGCTGGGACAATTTAATAGGGACAAAAATGAATTACGCAACTTCATATCTCTTAGTTTAACATTTTGTATGCATGAAAATAATTCATGCACATAACAAAAATTACAAACCTGAGACCAAAATGGAAAAATTAACTTTAGTCCAGACTTTTGTTGAAGGACCCAGTGTAAATATTGTAAACATTATAAATTATTTCAGACAGTAAAAAAATGTTGCCAATTTCAACTAAAATGTTTTGATGCACTGTGTAGGGTAAGTACACAAAGCACGGATGTCTTGTTTTTCCTAATCATTTTCCCTCCTCAGCTATATTCCTGATTGCTGAGTCTCCTTTTGGAACAGTGAGGTAGTCCTATATTTATAAGCAACTAAATATGGTGGAAGCTATGGAAATTGTGAAACTAAAGAAATAAAGCTTTGTCTCTGAGCATATAATCTGTTGCTCTTGGCAAAAGTCTCATCTCCGCTCTAGGAAAAAGACAATAGTGTGACCTTCAAAAGAAGCCAATGAAATACTGAGACAGATGTCCAACAAAAACATTTCTTGAAATGAATTACAGATTGATGATGGAATTGAAAAAGAAAGAAGTTAATGCTAAAAAAATCCTTCAACTGTTCCTTAAGGGATCAAGAGAATGAAATACACCTGCCTGCTAGTAAACATGCATTGGAAGACATTTCCATCCATCATCTCATGTTCTGAAAGGCAGCAACACTCTTCTGATTTCAGAATCTTGAATTTTCTTAATGAGTTCTCAGCTAGAATATCACAAGCAGTTCCATTAAATCAGTTTCAGCAGACTTATGCAGAATTTGTATAAAATGATTGTATATCTATCATTTTGGTAGAAGAAAAAATGAGACTAGCTAAAGGAAAATGCAACGTGGCATCCCCAAAAGTGAATTTATTCTATTCTTCACCCTTCTTCTCACACAAGTGCTTCCTAATGTAGGCTGAAGCCATCCATTTAAGCATGACTTATTCATGCTTGAAAAATGATTGATTTAGACAGCCAATGAAATGCTGAACTCCCTATTCCTGTTGCTTGACATCACACTACAGATACTGATGGTTTAAAGCAGCAAGATTGACTATATGGAGGATCAGCCAGAATGCCAAGATGGATCAGTGACAGACATGTTGACTTTTAAATGCAGTTATAATCATAAAAGTGACTGAGTAAAAATGGTGTTATAGGAATCCATTTATCCCTCTCAGTGACTTCTTTGGAGAATCTGTGCAGTTTTCTATACATAGAAGATGCCATTTTCTTACCAGTTTGTTGGCAAATATCATGCTAGTTTTAGTAAACTGAAGTCTGCTTTAAATAAGATTACCAGATGTAAGGACCTGGTTAAGTGAACACATACAGATTAGGGTTTTACAAGAGGCTGAAACTGGTTTTCCAAATCTGCACTGCTAGGGCATCATTTCTAGGGGTCAAAAATGTATTTCCACTTTCAGTAAAAATGAATACAGCCTATCTACATATTAAATCCTAAGGTGTGTATGAAAATAGTATTATCTTTATAGGAAAAAGTAACCATTTTTTTTACAAGAATTTTAACAGTAGCAATCAATCTATATTCAACTCTATAAAAGAAAATTTTAAAAGCTGTTTACTTTGTTTCTTTTTGGGACTTCCATAGGTAAGCTTACATATCAGCTAAACATATTTTAGAATTATAGAACCAATCTCAGCCTTCCCTTCCCTTCCCTTCCCTTCCCTCTTTCCTTCCTTCCTTCTTTTCTTCCACATTTATTGTAATATTTATTAGATGCTACCCATATGCAAGAAAATGCACTAGGCCCTAGATGGAGTCGGGGCAATGGCCAAGCCCCCCCCCCCCCCCGCCCCCTCCCTGCCATCTATTCTAACAAATGTATTCACATGCTTTACTAATAGCTATATATACTATCATTCCTAAATATAATTTTGGAGATGTTAATCAGTGATGTACTCAACAAACGTAATTCCTGACCTCACAGAATTTGTACCTTGTCATTTTTCCAGGAAATTTCCATTTAAATGAGGAGTGTGGGGTATTATTTTAAGGATAATAAACAGCACCTAAAGCAATAATGTGAAGAACAAATTGAGAAACTAAGTCTCTTATCCTGTTTATCTTGCATCTTTTAAGACTTCTTTTTTTTTGCATGCTATATGGTAGAGTCACATTTCATTTTGTTTTCATGTGAGTGTCCCATTGTTGCAGCACCATTTTGTTGAATTTTTGTTTGTTTGTTTTTGTTAGTTTGTTTGGGAAGTGCATGGGCTTGGAATTGAACCCGGGTCCCCTGCATGGCAGGTGAAAATTCTACCACTGGAATTCTGCCCTTGAACTACCCTCGCACCCCCTATTAAGACATCTGTTGGGTCTGCATAGTTGTATGCTGAATTGTCAACTGGCTTATAAGAATATTTTGCCTCTGGAAGGATATGGAGTTGGGGAAGTTCATGATGGGTTAGTTATGTTCTTTAACTTTATTCATGCAAAAGATAAGGTTAATAGTATTACTGACTTTCATATTGCTTTGAATATTAAATAAGATAATCAATGCAAAATTCTTATCATGAGGCCTGTCATCCAATTGTAAGCACTTAATGAAAGTTATCTATTACTCATCTATTATTACCACCACTATTATTACTACTACTGCCACCTAAATAGTTTATTTGAGTACTTTAAGTGCAGGTTGATTGTTTTTCATTCTAAGTCAGGTTTCTACTAGAAATTGAGTTATACCAGAATATGATAAATTTTGTGATCTTGACTGATGGCGTATGGTGTTAAGAAAAATCAATTCCCATATCACACAATACTTCACTTAACAAATATCCGTTTATTTTCCAAACTTCCTACTTCTAATTCGTTACTAAAGACTCTCTTCTTACTCCATACAGAGTCCACATTATGGATTTCCCTCTCCTCTTTTATGCAGAGCAATCTTGCCCTAAACCCAAAGTTGAATATCATGAATAGTGCAGTCATATAAATGTTTTATCCAACAACCAACCTTACAATTAATGGGATATACTGTCCTTGCTCTTTGGATTTTCAAAGCATTATATCCAAATACAAATAATGTTTTCTCTACATTAATTTTTAAGCCAAGTGGATAAAATTTTTGTCACATCATTTAACCCAGTGGGAGAAAATTTGGAATGGAGATTATCAATAGCAATAAATGCTATTTAGGAGGTTTTTTAACTAAGAAAATGCCATTGGATTTGGTGATTAGAGTTGATCTTCAATGGAGTAATTTCCAATAATCTTGGAGGATAAATATCTGATCATGATATTCCCTTATCAAAAACTTGTCTTGTTTCTCCCAAAGCTATTGATTATACTGTAATTTTAGAGCTAAAAAGGAAAATGGTTCAGGAATAATCAGATGATAATTAAATAAAGACAAGCTCCTACATTATTCTTTCAAAACATTTATTAGTAACGTAAAGTGGTGCCAAAGCGTTGCACAGTATACAGCTTTTTACAAAGAAAAATGAATGTAAGTATAGAGATTGAATATGAGAGAGAAAATGATGAAATAGAAAACAAAATGAAAAAGCTTTTGTCTTAGTTTGTCATAGCAGCTATCACAAATATCACAAGCTGGTTTTAGCTTAACAAAAGGAATTTATTGGTTCACAGTTTAGAAGGAATCCAAAAATCAAGATATTGAGGAGGTTTGCTTTCTCAGAGAGTCTGTAGCATGCTGGTACTGAGTGCCAGCAATCCTTGGAGCTCCTTGGCTTGTGACTCTGCCTGCAGACACATGGCAATGTCTTATTCTCTGTTTGCTCTTCCAGTTTCTATTGACTTCTAGTTTCTTCTTCTGTGGACTTCTCAAACCTTTGGCTTACAATTTCTTCTGTTTATGAAGTCTCAGTAATATGGATTAAGACCCACCCTCATTCAGTTGGACTGCATTTTAACAAAAATAACATTTCAAGCAATCTTATTTATAATGGGCTCAAAACTACAGGGTCACAGATTAAGATAAACAGCATGTGTTTGCTGGGGTACATAATTCAACTACCACAGTTGGGAGAGTGGAAAAAAATTCTATTTACTCTGTTACGTCAGAAGGGAAAAACAAGAAACTACAACTCTGTTGAGAAACTTTGGAGATACAAAGAGTACAGTAACAGAAAACTACTGTGGTGGTAAGAGAACTGAGGAAAGCTTGGCTAAAAATTTTCTATATTTTTCCAGCCCAAAAGTGAATGGGGAAAGCTTTTTGAAATATGGTATGAGAAATGAAGTACAGTATGAAGGAAGATGTTATATTGGATGCTCTCAGTGCCCTGTTCAGGTGACATTTACTGATAGCATTACCATCACCCAACTGTTGTGAGTGTGGCTGCTAAAAACTCACAGCTGCTTCTTTCTCCAGAGAATGCCCTTCCCTCCTCCCCCTCCTTTACTGCAGACCACAGCCAATGACTGATAAGGAGATTAAAAAAAAAGAAAAAAAAGAGTGGCTTCCTTGAATCAAGGAAGCATCAGCTAAGTGGATGCAATTCATGAGATTTCCTACGGAATCTGACTGAAACTAGCCTCCAGGTAAAACAGTCTTGGATTTTTTTCCCTTGCCTTTCTGCTGCCTACACTACTTTTCTCTTGTGGACACTGGTAACCACTGGAACAAGAATTCCCATCTCAGGTTGAATTCTAGTGGACAGGGATGTATAAAAGAACCAGGAACTGCAAAGATGGTTCACTGGAAGTCAGGCCCGGCTAATTTGTGATGATGAGTATTGTGTTAGTAATGGATTTTTATTTATTTTGTCTTACTTTTCTAGCTGTCCTCAGCAGCTCAGAAATGGTAGCAACGAAATGATGGGAAGTTGATAGGGTGAAATGCCAGGGAACTGATTGTTCTAGAGGGGCTCAACTTGGAATAACTTGCCAGGAGCTCTAGGCTGGGAGGGGGCAGGAACTTAAAGAGCTGTTAGATAAAGGGGCAGAAATGCAGATTTTTTTTTTCTCACATTGATTAAATTTGCCCTTCATCTTTGTAATTACATACAAATTCTCCCCAGTTTTGATAGTCTTAGACCCTTAACCTCCTTAATCCTATATATCCCAGAATAGCATGGCCATGTCTTAGGAATATGACAGTCTAAGGTATCTCCAGCTAAAGACCATTATTTACCCCAGGAAGATGAAGTTTTATCTTTGTAGCCTGGAGTTATAGATGTATTGAAAAATGTCCAACAGTTAACTGGGTCAGTTACCAGACACAGGAAAGCATCAACATCAATTCTTGCTCTTATTTATTCTTCACTATAATAATGGTTTGATGACTGAACTAATATGATTATTCCATTGAGCAGAGTGTCTTAGACATTACAATGGATTCTACTCAAAGCCAGTATAGTTTCTGTAAAAATTATCAGCTCTACCTCTGCCCCTCCCCACTGAACCCTGCCCAAATCAAAGCTGCTTTGGGATAGAGGATGGATTTGACTTAATCAGGGAATAATGGTGCTTCTGAATTGCCTTTGTCCAAATGAAGTAAATGTTTTCATATCTCAGCATCTACATAGGATGGTTTTCCTCTGATTAAGAATACTATGCATAGATTCTGGGCCAAGATGGTGGCTTAGCAATGCATGTGTTTTAGTTCATCCTCCAGAACAATTACTAAATAACCAGAAACAGAACAGAATAGCTCCTGGGGCCACATCAGTGACCAGACACACAGCATATACCAGTCTGGACCAGCTGGACTGGCTGCAAGCCTCCCCAGAACCGTGAGTTCCCCAAGCCACAGTGGCCAGCACCCCTCCCCCACAGGCTGCTTCCCAGAGGGAAAGGAAAGAGACTTTAACAGCAGTAGGGGCTGAGCCCAACCAAACACCAATTGTGGCATTAATTAACAAATTCTGACTACTAAAAATAGGCCCCCAGCTCAGGTGAACCTGGTAAAAGTGGAGCTTGCTCATTTTTGCCCCAGAGCCAAGGGGGCAGGGCTGATGGAAAAAGAAAAAAAAAAGGAAACAGAGATTTTTGTGGCTGTGTTTCTACAAAGGCTTGACTGCCTTTGGAATCAGTGGCAGAACTTCTCAGGCTGAAACTGCCCCAGGCATAGGCAGAAACAAGCTCATTTGAGGGCTTGTCCAGAACCTGTACCTTCCCTGGGGAAGGGGTGAAGCCCAACTCAGGTGGAATCCCTCCCTTAAGTAACTCAGACACCAGGGCTTGGTAATTTGAAGCCATTAAAACCAGCCTACAACCTCTCCTCTGTCTCCACCATGCCCCCAGCAAGGAGAGTCTGCCAAAGTTAAAGGTACCACATCATCTTATGCTGGTGGGACCTGCAGGCAGACAAGCGCCACCTACTGGGCAGGATAAGAAAAACAGAGTCCAGAGACTTCACAAGAAGGTCTTTCAACCTGCTGGGTCTCACTCTCAGGGAAAACTGATGAAGGTGACTCTTTCCTCCTGATAGGAGGCCAGTTTGGCCTGGGAAAATCTGGCTGGGGACTATAATACCTACATAGACCCTCCCAAGGGTGGGGGGAAAGGGCACCATACAAGCAGGGCAAGAAACAAGAAAACAAGAATTGAAAAATTCTCCTCTGTTAAACAAAACCTAAGCTAGAGGTCCAGAATAAGCTGAACTGAGTGTCAAAGAACAGATAGACAACAAATCCACCCAGGAAGAAAACCCTAGGTAAAGGAAGTGAAAGCAATCTTCAGAGTAAACTAGTTACGGTAATTAAATGTCTAGATGCCAGCAAAAAATAACAAATCACACCAGAAAAATTGAAGATATGGCCCAATCAAAGGAACAAACCAGCAATTCAAATGAGATACAGGAGCTGAAACAATTAATTCAGAATATACGAACAGACATGGAGAACATAATCAATAACCAAATCAATGAATTGAGGGAGGATATAAATAAGGCAAGGAATGAATAAAAATAAGAAATGGAAAGTCTGAAAAAACAAATCACAGAACTTATGGGAATGAAAGGCACAGTAGAAGAGATAAAAAAAAACAATGGAAACCTACAATGGTAGATTTCTAGAGGCAGAAAATAGGATTAGTGAACTGGAGGATGGAACATCTGAAATCCAACAAGAAACAGAAACTAGAGGGAAAAAATGGAAAAGTATGAGCAGGGACTCAGGGAATTGAATGACAATATGAAGCACACAAATATACGTGTTGTGGTTGTCCCAGAAGGAGAAGAGAAGGGAAAAGGAGGAGAAAAACCAATGGAGGAAATTATCACAGAAAATTTCCCAACTCTTATGAAAGACTTAAAATTACAGATCCAAGAAGTGCAGCATACCCTAAAGAGAATAGATCCAAGTGGACATACTCCAAGACACTTACTAATCAGAGGTCAAAGAGAAAGAGAGAATCTTCAATGAAGCAAGAGAAAAGCAATCTATCACATACAAGGGAAACCCAATAAGACTATGTGTAGATTTCTCAGCAGAAACCATGGAGGCAAGAAGACAGTGGGATGATGTATTTAAATTACTAAAAGAGAAAAACTGCCAACCAAGAATTCTATATCCAGCAAAATCGTCCTTCAAAAATAAGGGAGAAATTAAAACATTGTCAGACAAAAAATCACTGAGAGAATTTGTGAGCAAGAGATCAGCTCTGCAAGAAATACTAAAGGGAGCACTAGAGACAGATATGAAAGACAGAAGAGATAGGTGTGGAGACGAGTGTAGAAAGGAAGACTATGAGTAAAGGTAAAAAGAAGGAAAATTAGATATGACATATAAAATCCAAAAAGCGAAACAGTAGAAGAAAGTACTACCTGTACAGTAATAACACTAAACGTTAATGGATTAAACTCCCCAATCAAAAGACATAGCCTGGCAGAATGGATTAAAAAACAGGACCCATCTATATGCTGTCTACAGGAAACACATCTGAGAGCCAAGGATAAACATTGCTTGAAATTGAAAGGTTGGGAAAAGATATTTCATGCAAATAACAATCAGAAAAGAGCAGGAGTAGCTATACTAATATCCAACAAATTAGACTTCAAATGTAAAACAGTTAAAAGAGACAAAGGAAGACATGATGTATTAATAAAAGGAACAATTCAGCACGAAGACATAACAATCATAAATATGTGTGTACTGAACCAGAATGCTCCAAAATACATGTGGCAAACACTGAAAAGAGAAATAGACCCATCTACCGTAATAGTTGGAGACTTTAATTTCCCACTCTCATCAATGGACAGAACATCTAGAGAGAGGATCAATAAAGAAACAGAGAAGTTGAATAATAGAATAAATGAGCTAGACTTAACAGACATTTATAGAACATTACACCCCACAACAGCAGGATACACCTTTTTCTCAAGTGCTCATGGATCATTCTCAAAGATAGACCACATGCTGGGTCACAAAGCAAGTCTCAATAAATTTAAAAAGATTGAAATCATACAAAACACTTTCTCAGATCATAAAGGAATGAAGTTGGAAATCAATAATAGGCAGAGTGCCAGAAAGTTCACAAATATCTGGAGGCTCAGATACACACTCTTAAACAACCAGTGGGTCAAGGAAGAAATTACAAGAGAAATCAGTAAATGTATTGAGGAAATGAAAATGAAAACACAACATATCAAAACTTATGGGATGCAGCAAAGGCAGTGCTAAGAGGAAAATTTATTGCCCTAAATGCCTATATCAACAAAGAAGAAAGGGCAAAAATCGAGGAATTAACTGTCCACTTGGAAGAACTAGAGAAAGAACAGCAAACTAACCCCAAAGCAAGCAAAAGGAAAGAAATAACAAAGATTAGAGCAGAAATAAATGAAATCGAGAACATGAAAACAATTGAGAAAATCAATAAAATTAGAAGCTGGTTCTATGAGAAAATCAATAAAATTGTTGGACCCTTAGCAAGACTGACAAAAAAGAAGAAGAGAGAGGATGCAAATAAATAAGATCAGAAATGGAAGAGGAGACATAACCACTGACCTCACAGAAATAAAGGAAGTAATGAGAGGATACTATGAACAACTTTATGCTAATAAATAGAACAATGTAGATGAAATGGACAACTTTCTAGAAAGGCATGAACAACCAACTTTGACTCAAGAAAAAATAGACGACCTCAACAAACCAACCACAAGTAAAGAAATTGACAGTCAAGAAGCTCCCCAAAAAGAAAAGTCCAGGACCAGTCAGCTTCACATGTGAATTCTACCAAACATTCAAGAAAGAATTAGTACCAATCCTGCTCAAACTCTTAAAAAAAATTGAAGAGGAGGGAAAGCTACCTAATTCATTCTACGAAGCCAACATCACCCTCATACCAAAACCAGACAAAGATATTGCACAAAAAGAAAACTACAGACCAATCTCTCTAATGAATATGATGCAAAAATCCTCAACAAAATTCTAGCAAATTGAATACAGCAACACATTAAAAGAATTATGCATCATAACCAAGTAGGATTCATCCCAGGTTTGCAAGGATGGTTCAACATAAGAAAATCAATTAATGTAATACACCATATCAACAAATCAAAGCACAAAAATCACATAATAATCTAGATTGATGCAGAGAAGGCATTTACAAAATTCAACATCCTTTCCTATTGAAAACACTTCAAAGGATAGGAATAGAAGGGAACTTCCTTAAAATGATAAAATGAATATATGAAAAACCCACAGCTAACATCATCCTCAATGGAGAAAAACTGAAAACTTTCCCCCTAAGATCAGGAACAAGACAAGGATGTCCACTATCACCACTGTTATTCAACATTGTGTTGGAAGTTCTAGCCAGAGCAATTAGACAAGAAAAAGAAATACAAAACATCAAAATCAGAAAGGAAGAAGTAAAACTCTCACTGATTGCAGATGATATGACACCATGTGTCAAAAACCCTGAAAAATCCACAGCAAAACTACTAGAGCTAATAAATGAGTACAGCAAAGTGGCAGGGTACAAGATCAACACTCAAAAATCTGTAGTGTTTCTGTATGTTAGTAAAGAACAATCTGTGGGGGAAATCAAGAAATGAATTCCATTCACAATCTCAACCAAAAGAATAAAATATTTAGGACTAAATTTAACTAAAGAGACAAAAGACCTATACAACGAAAACTACAAGAAATTGTTAAAAGAAATCACAGAAGACCTAAATAGATGGAAGGGCATACCGTGTTCATGGACTGGAAGACTAAATATAGTTAAGATGTCAATTCTACCTAAATTGATTTACAGATTCAATGCAATACCAATCAAAATCCCAAAAATTTACTTTTCAGAAATAGAAAAGCCAATAAGCAAATTTATCTGGAAGGGCAGGGTGCCCTGAATAGCTAATAGTATCCTGAGAAAAAATATGATGTCTCATAATATGCCTGGTTTTAAGGCATATTATGAAGGTACAGTGGTCAAAACAGCATGTTACTGGCACAAAGATAGATATATTGACCAATGGAATCGAATAGAGTGTTCAGATATAGACCCTCTCATCTATGGACAATTGATCTTTGATAAGGCAGTCAAGCCAACTCACCTGGGACAGAACAGTCTCTTCAATAAATGATGCCTAGAGAACTGGATATCCATATGCAAAAGAATGAAAGAGGACCCGTATCTCACACCCTATACAAAAGTTAACTCAAAATGGATCAAAGACATAAACCTTAGGTCTAAGACCATAAAACAGAAGAAAATGTAGGGAAATATCTTATAAATCTTAAAATTGGAGGTGGTTTTATAGACCTTACACCCATAAATAAATAAATGGGAACACCTCAAAATTATACACTTTTGTGCACCAAAGAACTTCATTAGGAAAGTAAAAAGACAGTCTATACAATGGGAGACAATATTTGGAAATGACATATCAGATAAAGGTCTAGTATCCAGAATTTATAAAGAGATTGTTCAACTCAACAACAAAAAGACAGCCAATCCGATTACAAAATGGGAAAAAGACTTGAACAGACACCTCTCAGAAGAGGAAATACAAATGGCCAAAAGGCACATGAAGAGATGCTCAACGTCCCTGGCCATTAGAGAAATGCAAATCAAAACCACAATGAGATATCATCTCACACCCACCAGAATGGCCATTATCAATAAAACAGAAAATGACAAGTGCTGGAGAGGATGTGGAGAAAGAGGTACACTTATTCACTGTTGGTGGGAATGTCAAATGGTACAACCACTGTGGAATGCAGTTTGGTGGTTCCTCAAAAAGCTGAATATAGAATTTCCATATGACCCAGCCATAACATTGCTAGGTATCTACTCAAAAGACATAAGGGCAAAGACACAAACAGACATTTGCACACCAATGTTTATAGCATCATTATTTACAATTGCAAAGAGATGGAAACAGCCAAAATGTCCATCAACAGACGAGTGGCTAAACAAACTGTGGTATATACATATGATGGAATATTATACAGCTTTAAGACAGAATAAAGTTATGAAGTATGTAACAACATGGATGGACCTTGAGAACGTTATGCTGAGTGAGATTAGCCCAAAACAAAAGGACCAATACTGTATGGTCTCACTGAAATGAACTGACATTAGTGAATAAACTTGGAATATTTCATTGGTATCAGAGACCACCAGGAGATAGAAATAGGGTAAGATATTGTGTAATTGGAGCTGAAGGAATATAGATTGTGCAGCAGGACTGAATATAAAAACTCAGAAATGGACAGCACATTTATTGTATTACCTAACTGTAATACAATTATGTTAAAACACTGAATGAAGCTTCATGTGAGAATAATAGAGAGAGGAGGGCTGGGGGCATAAATGAAATCAGAAAGAAAGATAGATGTTAAAGATTGAGATGGTATAATCTAGGAATGCCTAAAGTGTATAATAATAGTGACTAAATGTACAAATTTAAAAAATGTTTTTGCATGAGGAAGAACAAAGAAATGTCATTACTGCAGGGTATAGATGGTAATTAATATTTTAGAATCTCACTTATGTGTGAGACTAAAGCAAAAAAATGTTTATTTGGTATAAAAGTTATATTTTGACTAGTGCATTTCCTAATATAACTATGTAGATAGTTTCATTGAACACCTTAAGTACTTGGAATCTCAGGTAGGATATGAGATTTTGTTGGTTTGTCCAGAGTGATGCCCCGATGACTCCCAGAGTGATTTGATCAGTGAGTGGAAAAGTATTTGCAAAGTCCCCTTTGGGGAATGGTGAGAATGGGGAGAAATTTAACTTTCCCAAGTTGAATTCTTGATATTCTCACAAGCAGTGTGGACAACCAAAGCTATAGGCTAAGCCCCCAGTCTTTGAGGTTCGTTCATATGAAATTTAACCCCACAAAGGATAGGTCAAGTCTACTTAAAATTTAGGCCTAAGAGTCACCCCCCAGAGAGCCTCTTTTGTTGCTCAGATGTGGCCTCTCTCTCCAGCCAACACAACAAGCAAACTCACCACCCTCCCCCTGTCTACATGGGACATGACTCCCAGGGGTGTGGACCTTCCTGGCAACGTGAGACAGAAATCCTAGAATGAGCTGAGACTCAGCACCAAGGAATTGAGAAAAACACTAGAATGAGCTGAGCCTCAGCATCAAGGGATTGAGAAAACCTTCTCAACCAAAAGGGGGAAGAGTGAAATGAGACAAAGTGGCAATGGCTGAGAGATTCCAAACAGAGTCAAGAGGTTATCCTGGAGATTATTCTTACGCATTAACTAGATATCACCTTATTATTCAAGATGAAATGGAGAGGCTGGAGGGAACTGCCTAGAAATGTAGAGTTGTGTTCCAGTAGCCATGCTTCTTGAGGATGATTGAATAATGATATAGCTTTCACAATGTGACTGTGTGATTGTGAAAACCTTATGTCTGATGCTCCTTTTAACTACCTTGTCAACAGACGAGTAGAACATATGGAATAAAAATAAATAATAGGGGGAACAAATGTTAAAATAAATTTAGTATGAAATGCTAATGAAAGCAAGGGGTAAGGGGTATGGTATGTATAATCTTTTTTCTTCTATTTTCATTTTATTTCTTTTTCTGTTGTCTTTTTATTTCTTTTTCTGAATTGAAGCAAATGTTCTAAGAAATGATGAATATGCAAATAAGTGATGATATTGTGAATTACTGATTCTGTATGTTGATGTTTTAGTTCACTTGTTAATTTTTTAAATTAATAAATAAATTTAAAAAAGAATACTATGCATAAGATTATATACTACAGCATGGAAGATTTGAAAGCATATGAGAACAGGAATCTGGATAACATTTTTTAGTTCTGGTTCTGTCATCACCTAGCACTTGTGAGCCTGAGTCATTGACCTTTTGTCCAGAATTTTCAGTTTTTTTATTTGACCAATTATGACATAATGGTCCCTTCCAGAAATTATAATTATTTTATCAATTACTTATTAAATGCTTATTCTGTGAGTTTTGATGAGTAAAACAAAGTCTCTGCTTTAAAGAATCAGGGTGTTAAGTATTGGCTATCCGGGGTGCAAGAGTAGTTCAGTGGAAAAATTCTCACCTGCCACGCAGGAGGCCTGGGTTTAATTCCCAGCTCATGCACTTTCCAAAGAAACCAACAAAAGCAAATAAACACAATTCAACAAATGGCACTGCAATAACAGGCTACTCACATAGAAAAAGAATGAAATGTGACCCTGCCATACAGCATAGAAAAAAAAAAAGTTTAGTACTGGCTTGCTATTCTGCTCTACTTACCATGAAAAATACAGAGAAGATGATTACTTTTTATTGAATTATGTTTGTCATTTTAATTTTTTCATGATTTTTGTTAAAATTCACAAATATTTAACATAAAACACTTTTATAGGCTCTTATTTTTGTGTATTCCTGAAGGAGCACATTCTATGTATTGTGCTTAGGAAAAAAACTTCATTTTTACTCAAGGACTGGTAACTCATAATGTTTTGGTAGAATTTTCTTTCTATTAGGAACTGTGTTGATTACATGGTATCTTAAACTGGAATGTAATTTTTTTTGGGGGGGTGCATGGTCTGGGAAATGAATGGAATGTAATTTTTAAAATGGACCTTAAAAGACAAAAAAGGAAGTGATGCAAACATTTTCTTTGACATAAGTTCACACTTAGGAATTTAAAAGAAAACTTATTGGAAAATAGTGAGATATAAAATTATGTCCTTCAACTTATATGGTTGAATGACTCTCAATATTCTATGATATGTAATACTATTTTTAAAAAGACAAAATTTATTTAAAGTATCACAAAATGACTTTTATCTTTTTACATTTGGGATATGATTTGCTAATGGTGAGAATAAAAAGTAAAATTAATTCAGAGTATACCAGTTGAGTGTGGGATACAAAAAGATAGAAGAAAACATTGTTTTCCTTGAAATCTTTATGAGCTAAATGAAACAGACAAAATGGCAACATAAGAAATGCTACATTTGAGGTACTGACCATAAATGTTCCCAAAATACCGGAAGAAGGCTTCATGGTGCTAGAATAGTCTGGAGTGCGTTAGGAAAGAAGTTCAGTATTTTAGGTTGGCTGGGGAACATTGGATGAAATGGAAAATAATGGCAGATAAATATGAAGGTATCAGGATTGTAAATGGTGGTATGATCAGAAAAGTGTTTTAAATTATAAAGGTTGAGTTTTAATAGAATCGACACTGGCTACTATTCTTTATTTATCTTTTAATGTGTGCCATGAGTAGTGTTATTATCTAAACACTATTTACTATTATACCCATTTTTCAAATGGAGAAGTAGAGGCTAAAACTGTGTTCAAATAAATTGCCCTAGATCACACAGTTGAGAAGTGCAGGAACTGGCACTTGACTGTAAATCTATATGGTTCCAACCCTATTCATATTTCATTGTATGGTTCTTATTTGAAGATTCTTAATCATATTAGAGCTATAATGTACTGACATTTAAAAAAGATCACTTCTTTTCAGTAGTATGGATGGTGAATTACAGGGAAAAAAGAAGGCTAAAGACAAGGATATCAATTAGAGAAATTTGGTTATAATTTCAGCTTTTCCATTTGATTCTTTCTTATAGTTTCTATCTCTCTGTTGAAATTAGCTTGCTGATCTTGCATGCCATGTACCTTTTCCATTAGAGCCTTTAACATGTTAAAATAGTTATTTTTAATCCCCTGTCTGATGATTTCAATGTCTATGTAATATCTGAGACTTATTCTAATGATTGCTTTGTCTCTTCAGACTAGTTTTATTTTACCTCTTTTGTACCTTGTAATTTTTTGTTGAGAGTTGGACATATTGTATTGGGAAGGTCTATATATATTTACTATTATAAATAGGCCTTTTGTGTGGGACTTATTTTAATGTAATTAGGAGATGGGTTAAGTTTGAAGTATGTTTTTGCTGTTGGCACCAGAGGCTGCAAATCCCTCTCATGACTTTCTCTTTTGACTTTGGATCTTCCTTTTATGCAGTTCTCCAACTACACTGAAGAGTTGAGGATGTTTAGATTAAATCTTCATCTTTGGAATACAAGCTTAGGTTACACTGCATTTTAAAATGGCTGTCCCTTTCCCCAGAGCTAGCACCACAAGAGTAACTTTCTCCAGTTTTCACCCTATCACTATGAGTGCCTGAAGGAAAAGCCTGCAAAAGAATGGGAACGTCTCAATAATGTCAACTCTCAGGAGTATCACATCTTCACCCTTGTCCAGCAATGCATCAAAGTTTCTAGTTTACTACTCCTACTGACTTACATGGCATACAGCAGTAACTTCCTTGACTGGTAAGAGATGCTTGGCTCCTACTTTTCCCTCAGGTTGCCTGTCTCTTCAGAATGGCCAGTTTTCCTTGATCTCAGTTCCCTATTGCAGATGAAAAGTCATTGATTTGGTGCCTGTCCAGCTTTTTGCTTCTCATGAGGTTGGGAACTTTTCTTTTTAGCTCAATACATGTCTAAGTTGAAACACATCTGTTTACTTTTAACTTTTTTTTTAACTTTTATATTTAAAGTGGGTTTTGTTTTTTCCCTTTTGTATATTTGTATGGAGATATTTTCACATACCATACAAGCCATCCAAAGTATACAATCAATTGTTCACAATATCTTCACATGGTTATGCATTCATCACCAAGGTCATTTTTAGAACATTTGCATTACTCCAGAGAATGAAATTAAAAGAAACATCATCAAGCATTCCATTCCCCTTATTCCTTCCTCTTACTACTTGTATTGCAATCTACCCAATTTTAAGACTTACAGCAGAGGTAGATTAACTGAAGCAGTGTAATATTGACAGATAGGGGAACAAAATAAAACATCCCAAAGTAGATCCATGCAAACATGGGCAACTGATATTTTGTTTTTTGCAATATAGTTATACAATCATTATCAAAGATCAAGGCCACTAGATTACAGTTCAGCAACTTCAGGTAATTTCTTCTGGCTATTCTAAAATGCTAGACTCTAAAAAAGAATATCTATATAATGAGTCAGTAGTCACAGTCATTTGTTAAATCCTAATTTCTCAGTTACGCCTCCTTCTTCTCATTTGATCTTTCTCTCAATCTTCAGGGCTATCCAGGCAATGATCATTATAATTTCTTTGTGCTGGAAAGGGGCGTTGAACATCTGGGATAGAGGAATGAATCTGGTTGTTATTCTTGGAGAGGTTGATACCACCGGATTTCAGGATTTATCTGGCCTATGATCAATCTGGAGGCCTTATGTTTCTGACAAAATACACTTACTAAGAAAAACATTTATAAAGACTTAGATAGAGCCCAGGACACTCCTTAGGGTTTTCAGGAACATTGTTGGTTAGGGTTTGGTGTGTGGTAGTAGTTCAAAATAGCTGGCTAAGGCTTGTATAAGAAATGACCTCCCAGAATGACCTTTTAACTCTATTCAAAAGCTCTTAGCCACTAAAACCTTATATTTTTCCATTTGTTTTCCCCCTTTAGATCATTCTCAGTCCCAAAATGCCAGGTCCAGGCTCATCCCTGGAAGTCATGTCCCAAGTTGCCAGGAAGAATTATATACATGGGAGTCATGTATCATGTAGGGTGGAGGGTAGTGAACTTATTTACAGAGTTGGCTTAAAGTGAGATGCCACATCTGAGCAACAAAAGAGGTTCTCTGAGAGTGACTCAAGCATAATTACATGCAGGCCTACTTCACTCTTATAGAAATAAGTTTCATAAGGGCAAACCTCAAGACTGAGACCTTGGCTTATTAAATTGGAAGTCCTTATTGCCTGAGAGAATATCAGGATTTCCCAGGTGGGAAACTTTAACAGACCCACATTTTTTCCCAGTCCCTCAAGAGGACTTTGCAAATACTTTTTATTTTCTTCCCCCAAATACTCTGGAATATATCTGGGTATTATATTAACCTGTACAGAATAATAAGTTCTCATTCCCTATTATACTTTCCATGTGATTAAGTTGTCTAAAAAGATTGATGAGACAGGTTATATTAGATAGTGTGATACAGAAAATGTAAATTTTAGACTAAATAAACATCTCTTCCTTTGGTCTCTCACAAAAGTTGAAGCTATAAAATACAGACAATATCATCCTGTATCCTATATTCTGATTTACCTTAGTCTTAACCAGGTTCATTACACATATATCTCTAATTGGAGTCTGATCTCTTTTTCAGCTTCTTTAATAGTTGCTATATGGAGCAATGCTGACTTTCAGAGCTGCAGAACTCCAATTCTGAGTCTCGGGTTTCTCACTTATAGCAAAAGTTCTAGGGAACTACCAGGTTATTCACAAAGAGTACAGCACCTCAGAATTTAGAAATAACAGTTAAAACTCAGGAATAGATGTGAATGTTGTGAAAGCTTACAGTTTAGGAACCTTCACAATGAGCCTTATTTGAATATTCTGTGCAACTTAATCATCTGCTGTACATCTCTGCCCATAAAAATGACTTTCTTTTGAGCCACAAATATTTGGGTGTTATTTATCCAATTTGACAACCTCTGCCTTTTAATTGTAGAGTTTAATAATATTTATTATGATTATTAAGATTATATTTAAATCTACCATCTTGCTATTATCTCTTTGTCTCTGTTATTGGTTTCTTTTGTTCTCTTTTCCACTTTCTTTTATATTAATTCCATATTTATTATAATTATGCTTTATCTTCCATGCTTATTAAAATAATTTTTTGTTTTGTTATTTTGGTGGTGCTTTAATGCCCATATTCTCCTGCTTTAACTTATGATAGTCTACCTTCAAGTGATATTACAGATTTTAAAGCATTTCACATTATAAGAACATTGCAGTGATATACTTCCATTTCCTGCCTCCTAATGTTTGTGTTTTATTGTCAAACTTTTTACTTCTAATAAGCTTAGAAGCTCAGACATATCATAGTCAGACATGGAAGTAAAAAAAGTCTTCAATATCAACTTCTGAAGCAGAAAATTTAAATATAAATTACAAGATATGTATTTTTTTTCTTTATGGGTAGTTATCTCTTATGCTTTTTATTTTAGAGTTCTGTAAGTATTTTAAAAAGAGAAAAACTCTAGCTTTCTTTTTAAATATTTTCTAATTTGCTTATGAAATTATAAATCTATCTCTAAGAACTGCTTTAGCTTATCTCACAACTTCTGATATGTTGTAATTTCATTGTCATTCAGTATTTTGCATTTCCTTTGTAATTTCTGTTTTGACTCATGGGTTGTTTAGGAATATTCTAGATCTCTTAATTTTATTGACGTCTGATAGCATTTTTCATCAGAAACTAAGTATAGGAATAATAACTAATCTAAGACATAGTGGATACAATATAGCTTTCTAGAAGAAAACACATGCGAGTTTTATACCTGTGTAGGAATTATTCAGGTGAACAGGAAATTCCTAGAGTGCCTGAGGAATATGAAAAACATTGTTTGGGTGGTGCAACGGGGCTCAGTGGCAGAATTCTCGCCTGCTATGCCAGGGACCCAGGTTCAATTCCTGGAGCCTACCCATGCAAAAATACAAAACAAAAAAACATTCTTTAAGCGTGTAATGAGAAAGAATGTGACTTTTTTCTGAAAATGAAAGAAATTAAATATGATTGTAATCAAGCATATTTGTAAGCAAAGAGGAGCAAAGAGTAGCAAGGGATGGGACTGATTTGTAACATGGGCCAAATTATGAAAAACTTTTTAATACTTATGCCTCATATTTACATGGTATATTTTTTAGCAACAATAAGGGTATCTTTGAACTTGAAAACAGCAGTATCTGGCCTGCTTCTTTCTGTCAAACATTTTTCTTTCCAAATTCCTTATCCTGCTTCTGCCATGATTCCCTGTTGGTTTTTAGTTTAGAATGAGCGATGCTTTAATAGAGAAAACAGATCAGAGAACTCCCAGCTGAGAGAAAAAGTATGTTGGGGAGAATGGAGTAGTTAATGTTTTCAAACAATTCCTTAGTGTAGCTGTTGGACTGAATGTCTGGTGGGAATGTTGTAAGAAGAAACTGGTAAAATATATTAGAGACAGACTACAGAGGGACTTTATGGCAAGAAGTTGATTATTTTTCCTGTGGAAATAAAGGATCAGGAAAAGGTCTTATAGATTAAAATAAAAAAAAGTTACTCATAATTGAAGAATGAAGATTCTGGACTTATGGATGAGAACACAATGGAAATCAAATGAATTTCTCAAGATTACACAGATGGCTGGTGAAAGAGCTAGTTATGTAATCCCAATATTCTTATTTTTTCTCTCAGCAATTTTTCTGTATACTCAATAATGCTTTGTACACAGTAATTGCAATAAGTAGTCAACAAATGTTTAAGAAAATTTTAAAATTTCATTACTTATTCAAACACTCTGCTTATTATGGTTATCATATGTTCAAATTACAAATTAAATCTCATATGATTCACATCTTTAGAAATCCCTCTGTTTATTGACTCATCCCCACAATTGTAGACATTAGATTTTTCATTTTAAAAATGCTTCCCTCAGTTTATTTCAATAACTTCTCTAAGACTTTTGGGACTTCTCCATACTGATATATTTGATATTCCTTAGTGGTTCATTACTAATATCTGAAAGGTAGAGGGCTAGAATACTAATTTACAAAATTCTCATCAAAGTCTAGAACTTTAATAAAAACAACAACAAAAAAGTCTCTTTGCAAAACTAGGGATACTGAAATTCTTTCATAGAATAGCCATGAAGTATAATGACCAGAACCTTGAATGGGCAAAACAGGAAAAATGATATTCTAAAAATGCTAGCGATTGTGTTTTTAAAAAACATGTATTATATTAATAGTATGTTGATATAATCTAAGTCTCATTTAAGCTACTTCAGGTAGTTTATTTCTGTTGGAAATATAGTTTCCTTACAGGAAAATTATACATATGAAAATATGATATGGATTTTGTTGAATAGAGACTCTCAAACAGTGTGATACTGTTCAGCATTTTACAGATAATAGAAAAGAGACCTTTAAATTGGTGGGAATCTTTGGGAAAGAGAGGATGTGACGCTGAAGCTGGAATGTGAATGATGATTTTCTTTAGATTGTAAGATGAATGGCAGCCAGCCATTCCAAATACAGAGTGAAGAGATTAAAGCACAGAGCAAGAAAGTTATTGCCCTTGTGAATGATGATGATAATTCTACTCTAATTGGAGTGGAGTATTTACAATATTGACTAAAGATATAAATATGGAGATATTGCTGGGCAACAGAAAACATTAAATGCTGAATGGCAGAATGTGAATTTTTTTTTCAAATTTTTGGAATGGCCTTTTCATTAGAAAAATGTCTAGAGGACCTGGTTAATTATTAAAGATTTGACATCACACATGCATGCATGCACACACACTACATACTCAATTAAAAATAAGAATAACAATTAAAAACTCTATGACATGAAGTATGGGATTTGTAAGGAGTTTTGCTAGTTGAAAAAATGGAAAGAAATCCATCCAGTAAAAAAAAATAATCATTTAAGTATAGTTGAAGCTTATCCACTTAGTTTATGAACCTACTAATAATTGTTTTTGTTACATTTGTAGATTACATAACCATTGTAGTAATTCAGATATGGCATGGTGTGGGTTTGAATCAGAATTTTGAAAATGGGGATTTAGAATCTGGGATGGTCATGAAAATCATGTTTAAGTTTTCATTGATTTGCACTATGACACAAATCAATCCTCTTTTCTATGCTTGATCTTAATTTACTAATTGGTAGAATGTGTAAAATAATAACAGCTTTATTCAATTTTTAGTATTCAAATTTCCAATGCTTTTATGTGGTGAAATCTGTTAGATGTTTGTAAAACTAAAGCATAGTTATAAATAAAAATTCTGCTCTCCAACCAACACGGTGCCCTCTTCCCCCGCCTTCACCGTGCTCCTCCGCCACCAGCCTCGACAGCCTTGCCGCCCTCACCTTTCCTCCTCCAAACTCTACTGGGGGAGTGGAGATAATACAGAGCAGCTCCAGGAGCCACGAGGGAGATTAAAGGGACAGCGTACCCCATCCTGGAACGGCTGACTATCTGGGAGAACCAGCTCCGGTGAGATCACCAAGGGCACGGGCTTTCCTGGGTGGGACAGCAAGCGACCGGAGTCCCTCCCTTCCACCTTCCCAGGCCAGCTGGTAGAATTGGACAGGCGGTCCCCTTAGGCCGCGGCGGCTGGTGCCCCCACCACACGAGGCCCCCCGGAACAACTGAGATAGTTGGGTCGGAAATCCCCAGACTGCGGAGAACAGTGACCGGGGGATCCCTTCCAAACACGTGACTCCCCCGTCGACTGGGAACAGTGCACTCTCCCGGGCTGCGACAGCTGGCGCCCTCCCGCCACGCTTGGTGCCCCGGGCCGACTAGCTAATTTGGCCGGACGCTCTCCTGTGCTGCGACAGCCGCGACCCTCCCGCGTTTGGAACCCCGGGCCGGCTGGCATTCTTCCAAGACGCTTCGGTTGCCGAACCTCCCCTATGGCGAGAGTTTTCCAGAGTTGAGGGACCCACAGCAACTTTCGCTGGTGGAACCCACAGACAGGCGTGTGCCACGTGCGCCACCTACTGGGCAGGATAGAAAGAACAGAACCGAGAGACTGCGCAGAAAAATCTTTCAACCTGTGGGGTCGAACACCCGGGGAAATCTGACTAAATGCCCAGACGCCAGCAGAAGATAACAGATCACGCTCAGAAAATTGAACATATGGCCCAGTCAAACGAAGAAACCAATAGTTCAAATGAGATACAGGAGCTGAAACAACTAATGCTGAATATACGAGCAGAAATGGAAAACCTCTTCAAAAACGAAATCGATAAATTGAGGGGACATGAAGACATGGGCTGAACATAAAGAAGAAATAGAAAAACTGAAAAAACAAATCACAGAACTTATGGAAGTGAAAGATAAAGTAGAAAAGATGGAAAAAACAATGGATACCTACAATGACAGATTTAAAGAAACAGAAGATAGAATTAGTGATTTGGAGGATGAAACATCTGAACTCCAAAAAGAAACAGAAACTATCCGGAAAAGAATGGAAAAATTTGAACAAGGTATCAGGGAACTCAAGGACAATGTGAACCGTACAAATATACGTGTAGTGGGTATCCCAGAAGGAGAAGAGAGGGAAAAGGAGGAGAAAAACTAATGGAAGAAATTATCACTGAAAATTTCCCAACTCTTATGAAAGACCTAAAATTACAGATCCAAGAAGTGCAGCGCACCCCAAAGAGATTAGACACAAATAGGCGTTCCCCAAGACACTTACTAGTTAGAATGTCAGAGGTCAAAGAGAAAGAGAGGATCTTGAAGGCAGCGAGAGAAAAACAATCCGTCACATACAAGGGAAACCCAATAAGACTATGTGTAGATTTCTCAGCAGAAACCATGGAAGCTAGAAGACAGTGGGATGATATATTTAAGTTACTAAAAGAGAAAAACTGCCAGCCAAGACTCCTATATCCAGCAAAATTGTCCTTCAAAAATGAGGGAGAAATTAAAACATTCTCAGACAAAAAGTCACAAAGAGAATTTGTGACCAAGAGACCAGCTTTGCAAGAAATACTAAAGCACTAGAGTCAGATACAAAAAGAAGAGAGAGACATGGAGAAAAGTGTAGAAAGAAGGAAAGACAGAGATGATATATAATACAAAAGGCAAAATGGTAGAGGAAAATATTATCCAAACAGTAATAACTCTAAATGTCAATGGACTGAATTCCCCAATTAAAAGACATAGACTGGCAGAATGGATTAAAAAACAGGATCCTTCTATATGCTGTCTACAGGAAACACATCTTAGACCCAAAGATAAATATAGGTTGAAAGTGAAAGGTTGGGAAAAGATATTTCATGCAAACAACAACCAGAAAAGAGCAGGAGTGGCTATAAAATATCCAACAAATTAGACTTCAAATGTAAAGCAGTTAAAAGAGACAAAGAAGGACACTATATACTAATAAAAGGAACAATTAAACAAGAAGACATAACAATCATAAATATTTACGCACCGAACCAGAATGCCCCAAAATACGTGAGGAATACACTGCAAACACTGAAAAGGGAAATAGACACATATACCATAATAGTTGGAGACTTCAATTCACCACTCTCATCAATGGACAGAACATCTAGACAGAGGATCAATAAAGAAATAGAGAACCTGAATATTACTATAAATGAACTTGACTTAACAGACATTTATAGGACATTACATCCCACAACAGCAGGATACACCTTTTTTTCAAGTGCTCATGGATCATTCTCAAAGATAGACCATATGCTGGGTCACAAAGCAAGTCTTAACAAATTTAAAAAGATTGAAATCATACACAACACTTTCTCGGATCATAAAGGAATGAAGTTGGAAATCAATAATAGGCGGAGTGCCAGAAAATTCATAAATACATGGAGGCTCAACAACACACTCTTAAAACAACAAGTGGGTCAAAGAAGAAATTGCAAGAGAAATTAGTAAATACCTAGAGGCAAATGAAAATGAAGACACAACATATCAAAACTTATGGGACGCAGCAAAGGCAGTGCTAAGAGGGAAATTTATTGCCCTAAATGCCTTTATCAGAAAAGAAGAAAAGGCAAAAATGCAGGAATTAACTGTCCACTTGGAAGAACTGGAGAAAGAACAGCAAACTAATCCCAAAGCAAGCAAAAGGAAAGAAATAACAAAGATTAGAGCAGAAATAAATGAAATTGAAAACATGAAAACAATAGAGAAAATCAATAAGACCAGAAGTTGGTTCTATGAGAAAATCAACAAGATTGATGGGCCCTTAGCAAGATTGACAAAAAGAAGAAGAGAGGATGCAAATAAATAAGATTAGAAATGAAAGAGGAGACATAACTACTGACCTCACAGAAATAAAGGAGGTAATAACAGGATACTATGAACAACTTTACGCTAATAAATACAACAATTTAGAAGAAATGGACAGGTTCCTGGAAAGACAGGAACAACCAACTTTGACTCAAGAAGAAATAGACGACCTCAACAAACCAATCACAAGTAAAGAGATTGAATTAGTTATTCAAAAGCTCCCTAAAAAGAAAAGTCCAGGACCAGACGGCTTCACATGTGAATTCTATCAAACATTCCAGAAAGAATTAGTACCTACTCTCCTCAAACTCTTCAACATAATCGAAGTGGAGGGAAAACTACCTAATTCATTCTATGAAGCCAACATCACCCTCATACCAAAACCAGGCAAAGATATTACAAAAAAAGAAAACTACAGACCAATCTCTCTAATGAATACAGATGCAAAAATCCTCAATAAAATTCTAGCAAATCGTATCCAACAACACATTAAAAGAATTATACATCATGACCAAGTAGGATTCATCCCAGGTATGCAAGGATGGTTCAACATAAGAAAATCAATTAATGTAATACACCATATCAACAAATCAAAGCAGAAAAATCACATGATCATCTCAATTGATGCAGAGAAGGCATTTGACAAGATTCAACATCCTTTCCTGTTGAAAACACTGCAAAAGATAGGAATACAAGGGAACTTCCTTAAAATGATAGAGGGAATATATGAAAAACCCACAGCTAATATCATCCTCAATGGGGAAAAATTGAAAACTTTCCCCCTAAGATCAGGAACAAGACAAGGATGTCCACTATCACCACTATTATTCAACATTGTGTTGGAAGTTCTAGCCAGAGCAATTAGGCAAGAAAAAGAAATACAAGGCATCAAAATTGGAAAGGAAGAAGTAAAACTATCACTGTTTGCAGACGATATGATACTATATGTAGAAAACCCAGAAAAATCCACAACAAAATTACTAGAGCTAATAAATGAGTACAGCAAAGTAGCAGGCTACAAGATCAACATTCAAAAATCTGTAGCTTTTCTATACACTAGTAATGAACAAGCTGAGGTAGAAATCAAGAAACGAATCCCATTTACAATCGCAACTAAAAGAATAAAATACCTAGGAATAAATTTAACCAAAGAGACAAAAAACCTATATAAAGAAAACTACAAAAAACTGTTAAAAGAAATCACAGAAGACCTAAATAGATGGAAGGGCGTACCGTGTTCATGGATTGGAAGACTAAATATAGTTAAGATGTCAATCCTACCTAAATTGATTTACAGATTTAATGCAATACCAATCAAAATCCCAACAACATATTTTTCAGAAATAGAAAAACCAATAAGCAAATTTATCTGGAAGGGCAGGGTACCCCGAATTGCTAAAAACATCTTGAGGAAAAAAAACAAAGCTGGAGGTCTCGCGCTGCCTGACTTTAAGGCATATTATGAAGCCACAGTGGTCAAAACAGCATGGTATTGGCATAAAGATATATCGACCAATGGAATCGAATAGAGTGCTCAGATATAGACCCTCTCATCTATGGACATTTGATCTTTGATAAGGCAGTCAAGCCAACTCACCTGGGACAGAACAGTCTCTTCAATAAATGGTGCCTAGAGAACTGGATATCCATATGCAAAAGAATGAAAGAAGACCCATCTCTCACACCCTATACAAAAGTTAACTCAAAATGGATCAAAGATCTAAACATTAGGTCTAAGACCATAAAACAGTTAGAGGAAAATGTTGGGAGATATCTTATGGATCTTACAACTGGAGGTGGTTTTATGGACCTTAAACCTAAAGCAAGAACACTGAAGAAGGAAATAAATAAATGGGAGCTTCTCAAAATTAAACACTTTGTGCATCAGAGAACTTCATCAAGAAAGTAGAAAGACAGCCTACACAATGGGAGACAATATTTGGAAATGACATATCAGATAAGGGTCTAGTATCCAGAATTTATAAAGAGATTATTCAACTCAACAACAAAAAGACAGCCAACCCAATTACAAAATGGGAAAAAGACTTAAACAGACACCTACCAGAAGAAGAAATACGGATGGCCAAGAGGCACATGAAGAGATGCTCAATGTCCCTGGCCATTAGAGAAATGCAAATCAAAACCACAATGAGATATCATCTCACACCCACCAGAATGGCCATTATCAACAAAACAGAAAACGACAAGTGCTGGAGAGGATGCGGAGAAAGAGGCACACTTATTCACTGTTGGTGGGAATGTCAAAGGGTGCAACCACTGTGGAAGGCAGTTTGGCGGTTCCTCAAAAAGCTGAATATAGAATTGCCATACGACCCAGCAATACCATTGCTAGGTATCTACTCAAAGGACTTAAGGGCAAAGACACAAACGGACATTTGCACACCAATGTTTATAGCAGCGTTATTTACAATTGCAAAGAGATGGAAACAGCCAAAATCTCCATCAACAGAAGAGTGGCTAAACAAACTGTGGTATATACATACGATGGAATATTATGCAGCTTTAAGACAAGATAAACTTGTGAACCATGTAATAACATGGATGGACCTAGAGAATATTATGCTGAGTGAATCCAGCCAAAAACTAAAGGACAAATACTGTATGGTCCCATTGTTGTGAACGGACATTCGAGAATAAACTTGAAATATGTCATTGGTAACAGAGTTCAGCAGGAGTTAGAAACAGGGTAAGACAATGGGTAATTGAAGCTGAAGGGATACAGATTGTGCAACAGGACTAGATACAAAAACTCAAAAATGGACAGCACAATAATACCTAATTGTAAAGTAATCATGTTAAAATACTGAATGAAGCTGCATCTGAGCTATAGGGTTTTTTTTTTGTTTTTGTTTGCTTGTTGGTTTGTTTGTTGTTGTTGTTTTTTACTATTACTACTACTTTTATTTCTTTTCTTTATATTAACATTTTATATCTTTTTCTGTTGTGTTGCTAGTTCCTCTAAACTCATGCAAATGTACTAAGAAACAATAAAAGTAAAATGCATAAGCATTTATTAGTGATATATCTCTCATTCTATATACTGCAAGACAAGTATGTTTCTATTTGATTAATATTAAAAAAAAATCTCTAACCGTATTACAAATGTTTAGCTTTATCTTATCATTATTGTAAACCTTGACAAATGTTTAGTTTTATCTTTAAACATACTTCTGCTAACTATTGATAGAAATATTTTATATGTTCTAGCTTCTATAAGGATTTTTCATTGTTTATGTTGGTATGTTCATAATAGTAGTTAAGATATAGATTAGTACCTTGGAGATAGATATTAAGCTACAATTTTATATTACAACAAACATATAGCTAGTTTCTCTTGAGTGCCAAAAATATCATGTATTAGTTAGAAGAGAGAACAAAACGGTTATGCTATCCCTATGTTAAGAATGCTGATTTCAATGTAATCAGGCTGATAGCCTAAATTGCTTCACAGTGAGGTTATTAGCAACTAAATGAAAAGAGTATATTTAACGAACAATGAAACAAGGTACTATCTATACTTCTGAAGATATTTTAACCTAGCATCTATCAATTTTCTCACATTCTGGTCAAAATACTTATTTTAAGATCAAGGGTAGTTCCAATTTTCTTTTTTTTTTGTAATGAAAGATGAGGTTATTTGTATCAACCCTTCCACTGAAAACAATGAAGGAAGAAATGTATTTTAAAGTCATCTTATAAAACGACAGAATTGGGTGGGCCACGGTGGCTCAGCAGACAAGAATGCTTGCCTGCCATGCCAGAGGACCCGGGTTGGATTCCCGGTGCCTGCCCATGTTAAAAAAAAAAAATGACAGAATTATAAAGACAGTGGTGAACTGACAGGTTCAATATTTAAATAAAAACCTGTTAGCAGAGTTATAACCATTACGGCTACCTTAACTTGGGGATGTTGACTGACAAAGTTCTCTTAGACTTTGATTTGATATCATTGGACAGCTAGAGAGACAGAAGTTAAGGCCAAGGACATGATAAAGGTCTAAAATCCTATAGGACTCCTTTCCCCAGTAGTTAGGACCTAAAAGCTCCTTTGATAATGCTATTATAGATTTAATGACACTTGATTTCCACCCCATTCTGAGTCTCCAGGGACTTTAGAGAAGGCCACCACTGCTCTAAGAAGAGGAGAACATAACAGAAAGGAGGAAAATGGAGATTCATGTCCAAGAACCTGCATTTATATGGATTTGTTCTCTAGACGCACTTGGCTTGACCAAGGAATCTGAAGTCATAAAATGTATCTGAAGGGATTCAGACTTGTGGGGACTCCATACATTGGGCAAAATCACATACAGAACATTTCTGAAAGAGGACCCATGCATCCTAGGCCTCAATGAATGTCACAAATAATTTTTGAAATGTGACTCTTGATTAATCAATGATAACTAAATAATGCTTAAAAATAAGGAATCAGGAATATGAACTAGCAGAACTAAATATTACAAACCACAAACATAAATTTTAAAATAACTAGGCTTACTCTGTTTAAAGATAAAATTGTCAAATGACAAAACAACTGCAGGGAATAAGATTATAAATGTGGTATTGCAGGTTTGAAAATAGCATTTCCTAAAATACACATTATAATAGCCCAAATTAAAAACCTAATGGTTGTATTTGGCAAGAGAATTGAAAAACTAGAAGAGAGGTAAAAATTAAAAAAAAAAATTATCCAGATGCAGTACCCAGAGACAAAAAATGAAAAACTCAGGAAAGAGGGTAAGAAGCAGAAGACAAGTGCCCTCAAAGTTTGGTCCCTGCTTGGCTAATGAAGTGTGAGGAGAGATGACATAAGCAGAGACATAAAATATGCCTTTACTCTTGGGTTTGCCTTCTTGCACTTCTCCCATCTCCACGGCAGGAATATGTATGAAGTAATGATTCTCAGATTGTGGTCCCTAGGTCAGCAGCATTGGCATCACTCAGAAACTTGTTAAAAATGTAAATTCTCTGACCTCACCTTCGACCTACTGACTCAGAAACTTCAGGGGAATCTCTGGTTAATGTACCCCATCTCTATGAAAGTACCACAGGAAAATGAAGAGCTGTGGCTCACAATTCAACTCCATTTACTCCATAGATACAATAAGAAGGTGAAAGGAGATCCTGGAAAGAGATATACTGAGCAGACGTTAACTGAAACAACAATTTGCTGGAGTAGCTATATTAGGATGAGACAAAGGTAGATTTTAAGTCATCAATCTAGAAATAAAGAAGATCACTTCATAATGGTAAAAGTTCAAATCAGCTGGAGCATATGACAATTCTAAATATGTACGCTTTAATGATATAACCTTGAGTTATATGAATCAAGATATGTCGTGTTCTGCTAGGAGTAAGAATATATTTTTACAAAGTTATGAAACATGTCATACAACATATCATTCAGCCACTTATTAATTCATCAGTTATTACAAAAACTATGTACCAAGCATCCTAAGTGCTGGAGACATAAAGATGAATACAGTGTGACTTCTACCAATAAGGAGTTTGTTCAATGTGAGTATTATTATTTTTTTTTGCCTTTCATTAAATGTAAAAAGCATAAAGCCTTATGAATATTTGAAAACTCAACTTACAGCCTTTTCCTACCTCTTAAACTCTTCAACAATTCCAACAGAAAATAGTGGCACGTACTTGAATATATCATGGTCCCAAGAAGCAGTGGCATGTTCTAGCCTGCATGGGTATGATTACCTGAATTTGAAATGAGAATCTCCCTCTGAGAAATTTCTAGGCCCTTGTAAATTTGATGTAACTGTTTCTTTCTTAGAAGCAACCTTTTTTTGACTGTTAGAGGATTCCTAAGAGATGAATTGGAGCAAGTCTAGTGGTCTCTCTCCACTATTAGTTCAATGAATAGGGTATCAGGGTCAAAGCACTGAAAAACAGGAGTACAACAAAAGCTATGCAGCCCAACCTGCTGCTTCTCCCTAGAAGAGAAATACAAGCAGCAATGGAACCCTACTAAATATTGCTTCAGAATGCTAATTATCTAGCTGTCAAACATTGCCCTCAGGGAATTCCCCCTGGTTATCCTCTTATGGTGTGAGTATATGTAGGTGTGTGTTTAGATAGGCATACATTCACAAGGCTCAAAAATCAAGAAAACATTAAAAAGATATACTGTTTCCATTCACCATATTCCATAGTCTTGGAGTGACTGTTTATTATTTTCTTTTCTGCAAATAAACGAATATAAGCATATATTATTACTCTAACCTTATTATATACACAAAATGTAGCAATCCAGATATATAGTTCTGTTCCTTGCTTTCTTCCTTCATAATGCATTTTGGAGACCTTTCTATAGTTGTACCTAGTTTTCTCATTCTTTTTTTGAAGCTTAATAGTATTTCACTATGTTAATATACCATTGAGAGCTTGTCTCCTATTAATGGACAGTTCTGAATATTTTGCTATTATAAACAATTCTGCAATGAAAAAACCTGTAAGATAAAACATACACATTTTCTTAAAAGAGGTTTCAAGGTATAAAAAATGCCAAACTGATTTAGATAAGGAGAGACTTTATTCAAAAGGATTATTACAATAAGGCGAAGAAGGCCATTGCAGTAGGAGAAATGACTATTACAATAGGAAAATCACTCCAGTTATAACGTCCACAAGCATCTCAAAGGTCAGACAGAAAAGATATTTTCTTTTATAGGGAGAGGTAAATTAGGCTAGAAGGAATTAGGTATGGGAGAATTCCTGAGGTGTGAACCCATTGTAAGTAGCACCTTTTGATGAGGTTACTCCATTTAAGGTGTTACCCACTCATATAGGATGGGTCTTAATTTTTTAATGGAGTTCATTATAAACAAAATAGAGAGAAAGAGAGAGAGAGAGAGAGAGGGACAGCTCAGAAGCAAGAAGCTGAAATCATTGAAAGCTGGAAGAGAAGTTAGTGACTGTCAGATGCCTCCCCCTACCCCCGCCCCGCGCCTTGCCATGTGGCAGAGGAGCCAAGGATCACTGGCAGTTGGTCTTTGGGGATGTTGCTTTGATTTGGACATTTTCCCATACTCTACTGGTAAGCAAATAAACCCCATTGTTCAACCCAAATCATTTCATGGCATTTGCTAGACAGCTGGGGAAATTAAAACAGTTATCTAATTTATTGGTGTGCAATTGTTCATAGTATTCCTATGTAATCCTGTTTATTTCTGTAAGATTTCTAGTACTGTTCCCTTTTCTATTTCTGATTCTGGTAATTTGAGTCTTCTCTGTTTTCTTAGTCTATCTAGGTACAGTTTTGTCAACTTTATTGTTTTATCAAGGAGTCAGTTTTTGTTTTGTTCTGTTGATTTTTGTTATCAGTTTTATACTCTATTAATTTCAGCTCTAATCTTCATAATCTTTATTTCCTTTCTTCTGCCTGTTTTAGGTTTAGCTTGCTCTTTTTCCATGGTCTTAATGTGGAAGGTTAAGTTATTGATTCGAGAGCTTTCTTTTTCTTTTTTGTAATATAAGCATTTAAGCATTTACATCTGTGGATTTCCCTCTGAGTACTGTTTTATTTTCATTCACCTCAAATGTTTTCTGCTGTCCCTTTGGATTTCTTCTTTGACCATCTGGTTTTTTAGAACTGTATTACTTAATTTCTATATATTTGTAAGTTTCTCAAGTTTCATTCTGTTGCTGCTCTTTAAATTTATTCTATTGTGGTTGGAGAACATATTTTGTATTATTTATAGCCTTTTAAATTTACTGAGGTTTATATTATAACCAAGTATGGTATCGTCTTAAGAATGTTCCATGTGCATTTGAGAAAAATGTATGATCTGCTCTAGTTGGATGGAGTGTTCTACAGAAATCTGTTAGATGTAGGTTAGGTGCCTTCTAGTTTTTCATTTCCTTGTTAATTGTCTTCCTATTTGTTGTATTCTTTTTGAAAGTGGGACATTGGAATCTCCAACTATTATCATTAAATTATTTATTTCTCTTTTCATTTCTGTCAGGTTTTGCTTCATATGTTATAGGGCTTTTTTGTCAGGTACTTATATATTAATAATTACATCTTCCTAATGGATTGGCCCTTTTTTATTATAAAATGTCCTTCAATGGCTCTAGTAACATTTGTTGTTTTAAAGTCTATTTTATTTGTCATTATTATAGTCACTTCTGCTTTCTTATGGTTGTGGTTTGCATGATATATCTTTCCCACACTTTATTTTCAATCAATTTGCGTTTTTGAATCTAAAGTGTATCTCCTATAGAGAGCATATAGTTGTTTTTATAAAATTTTATCCAATTTTACAGTCATTGCCTTTTTAGCTGGGTTATTTAAACCATTCACAGTTATGTCTTCTATTTTGCTTTTGTTTTTTACATATTCTTTCTTTATTCCCTCTTTTGCATTGTAAATATTTTTAATGTTACAAATACTTATAATGATTTCTTCACTATATATATTTTGGTTATTTCCCTAGTGGTTGTTCTAGGGTTATAATATTCTTAACTTATTAGAATCAGCTTTGGATTCATACTAACTTCATTCCAGTGAGATACAGAAATGTTAATCCTACATATTACCATTTTCTTTTCCCCCTTTTGTGACATTATTGTTATATACATATATCTATAAATGTTACAAATCCAATAATATACTGCTATATTTGTTACTCTATATTATTTTATGTTTTTAAAGAAGAGAAGAATGTAGAGCAAGTATATATTTATAACTTTTATTAGATTAACCTCCTTTTTTATTATTTCTGGTTCTTTTTATTTGCTTTTGTGGATTCTAGTTACCATCTGGAGGCATTTCCTTAACCCAGTAAAGTTTTGCTTCCACCCACATCCTTTCTGCTCTTCTTGACAAATATATTACATTTCTATTTTATAGGCCCAATGATCAATTATATACATATTGTTTGATACAAATGCTTTTCAAGTCAGTTAAGAGGAGAGAGGAGAAAAACTATGAATTTATTGTCTTTTTATAATTACACAAGTACCTTTACCATATGCTTTGTTTTTTTTCACAAGGATTTGAATTAGCATCTGGGGTCATTTGATTTATATCTGAAGAACTTTTTTTTTAAGAACCGCAGCTTTTATTAGCCATCATATCAGGTAATCTCGTATACAAACACTGCCCAGCTCCCCTTTCCAAGGTATTTTAGTTGAAGCAATTACAGAACACTGTGGACTTTCTATTAAAAGAAACAGAGAAGCCATAACCTTAGTGGTATAAACAGCCTATCCACTCATCAGTTTTACAGTAGGATCTGCAGCAAGCTTAATAAAGATAGAAGACAGATGATAGCACAGGGGGAAAATAGCTTAAAATTATCAAGTTTCTTCTTGAAATGTTTCTTCTCAAAACACTGTGAACAAGACTAGTGATTTTATAGGACTTAAAACACTGTAGGGAATATAAATATTTCAAGCACAAACCCTGCTACATCATCACAGCTAGTCCCATCACTTAAGTCCCTCTTCTCAGTTTAAGTGATACTCCTAGAATCTGCTTGGTCCTTGGAGAAGCAATTAATTTTTGTTTGCTATAATATCAATAATCATTTTTTTAAACACAGATATATAATCAAAGTTGTGTTGGATTATTTAACCTTTCCTTATTATCCCATAGGAATCCAAGATCTAGGTTTTTGCTTGCTTATCTAAAACAAAACAAAAAATAAAGCATTGGCCGCCTGCCATGCTGGAGACCCGGTTCAGTTCCTGGTGCCTGCCCATGCAAAAAATAAATAATATAAATAAAAACTAAAGCATTGAGAAGCAAAATCCCTACTTGTTTTTTTTTCTTCAAGAGGAACCTGTGTAAGAGTACATAAAAGGCAAAACTGGCTACTTGAAATCCAACAACGGTTTTAATGTGTTGGCCAAAAAAATAAACAGCAAAGTTCTGTGAGGCTTTCTACAAATTTAAAAGAAAAACTGATGGGGCAGTTCTAATCAGACTTGGATGTTATCTACCCATCTCTCCACATTTTAAAAATGACATATATCGTCCCACAAAATAAAATGTAATTTTTTTCATCTCGACTGTCAGAACATTCCTACTTAATGCCATCTGGTAGCCAAATGGTTGGGCAGAAGACCCACTAGCCTTCACTTCTCCAAGGGCTGGTAAACAGAAGCATTGGGATCAAGTCCAGAGGACGGGTAATGGGGGGCACAGGATGCAGGTGGCTGGTGGTGACACTATACATTATGTTGGGCGTGCCATGACTTCGGCTATCTTCCAATTTAGGTCCTTGATTTCCTGGCCTTCCTGAAGGATTTGTCCTTGGACAATCTCAGGCTGACATTTTGCATTGCAGAGAGCAGAGAACAGGTCCAGCTTGATTCTCTTCTCTGTGAAGAGAATGTTCTCCAGGTGCTGTGCTTTGTCTTGCATGGCTGAAAGAGTGACACTAACACCTTAGTGTTCTTTTCATTTTCCTTCTATTTCCAAAGTTCCTGAATTCTCAGTTCTAGCTCTCTCATCTGGTCCTCTTTCACCTTCATGTCCATTGTTAGGTTCTTGCCCTCTGCTTCTAATTCTCTGATATGATTCCTTTAAGGTTCCATTCATTCTCCACTGGATGTAGCGCCAAGTGCAACAGCCTGGGCAGCAGGAGCTTCTTCCAACTTTTTCCTTTTGCTTCAGGCTTCCTGGAGAACTTCGTTTTGTATGACTTGCAAAATGAGTTTCTTAGCAAAAATATTTTCCCAGTTTTGTTTATCTGGAAATGTTTTTATTTTGAGAGGCAGATTTACTGGATATAGGATTCTTAGTTGACAGTTTTTCCTTTTGAGCACTTTGCAAATGTTATTCCACTACCTTCTGACCTCCTTTGTTTTTTTTTTATTTCTAATGAAATGTCAGCTGCTAATCTTTTTAGGTTCTCTTGTATAATGAATTGAATTGTGTCTCTGGAAGGATATATTTAAGTCCTAAACCCTTTTTACTGTGCGCTGATATTATCAAGGTAAATTGAGGTCATACTGGATTAAGGTAGAAAAAAGAGGGAGATTTGTACATAGATACACAGAGAAAATGTCCATATAAAGATGGGCAAAGAGATTTGACAAATGCAGCTACAAGTCAAGAAATGCCCAAGATTGCTGGCAACCACCAGAAGTTAGGAAGAAGCAAAGAAGAAGTTTTCCCTTAAGCCTTGATAGGGAGCAAGTTCCTCGTGATGTCTTGATTATCATACTTCTAGCTTCCAGAACTGTGAGAGAAAAATATTGTTTTTTTTTAAAGCCAGCAAATTTTTGGTAATTTGTTATGGGAGACTTAGCAAACTTGGTCTGTAATGATTCATTTTTCTCTTGCTGCTTCAAGATTTTCTCCTTGTCTTTGGATTTCAGCATTTTTAACTGTAAAATGTTCAATTATTAATCTCTTTGTGTTTCTCCTACTTGAACTTCATTGAGCTCTCTGGATTTGTTGAATAATGTTTTTCAGTAAATTTGGGAAATTTTCAGCCATTATTTCTTCAAATATTTTTTTCTTTTCTGGCACTCTTATTATGCTTATGTTGATATACTCAGTGGCATTCCACTTTTTTCTGAGGTCCTGTTCGTTTTTCCTCTTACCTTCTCTTCTCTGTTATTTTTTCCTTCTGATTTACAAAATCTGTACTGTGTATTGATCTAACTTCAAGATCACTAATTCTTCTGGCAGTTAAAATATACAGGGTGTCTCTAATGCTTTCTTCATTATAGTTATTGTACTTTACAGCTCCAACATTTCTATTTGTTTTTTTAAATATAATTTTGATCACTTTTATATTCTCTTTTTGATGTAAAATATATTTTCCTTTACATTTTCTATTTTAAGTCATGATTTGTTAGTTATTTGTACAATTTATAGTGGATACTTTGAAATTTTTTCTGTTAAACTCAATATCTGGTCACACTCAGAGGCATTTTCTGTTGCCTATATTTAAACCTATGTATGGGTTATAGCTTTCTGTTTCTTTGCAAGTCTAATAATTTTTAGTGCACTGTAGCAGCTGTAAGTATTGTTCTCCCTCACCTCAACTCCAGGCTTATTATTGTTATTTACTTATTTACTAGTTTGGTGATTGGCTGGATTATTTTAGTGAAGTATAAAAAATTGACTTTTATACTTTGTAGCATTATTTTTTGGTTGTCTAGTCATATGCCAGTATCCCATTTAAAATTTTGAGATTTTATAATGTGTTTTAATATGTGATGTTGCTGATTCTCTTCATAAATGTTATTTTTAAAAATTATTGGCTAATTTTGCTTTCTACACCTAAATGTTTAGAATCAACTTTCCTAATGCTATAAAAATGAAAATATACTAGTATTTTTATTGTTTTTGACACATATTTATAAATTTACCTGGTGAGAAATGTCATTTATGGTGTTGGGCTCCTGTCTAAGAAAAATGTATGATTCACATTCATTCAATTGTTCCTTTGAATTTTTAGTAGAGCTAAAAATATTTCTCCATGTAAGATTTACACATTTCTTCATAATTCCTAGGTATTTTATACTTTATTTTGAGCTGCTATAAAGTTTTTTCTCCTTTTTTTTATTTTTGTATATATGAAGACTATTGATTTCTGTATATTAATGTTATACTTACTTCCTTACTGAGTTATTTTATTTACAGTAATAATTTTTCAATATATTCCTGTCCTTGCCACACTACAGTAATATCTTTACAAACTAGAAATTTCCATTCCTTTTCCTTGTCTAACTATATTGTTTCATGCCTAGAATATAATGTTAAATGATATAGGTGATGGCGGGCATTCTTGATTTTTTTTCCTGGCTTTAATGAAAATGCCTCTTTTACACACACACACACACACACACACAGTTATATTCGTACAGGTGCATATATAATAATATGTAAATATATGTATTATTTTAATGTGCACATTTTACCTTTATCTGTAAGTTATTTCTATGAAGAATGTTTCCATTTGAAAAAAGGTATTTTGTCAAATATCTTTACTATATCTATGAAGGTGATCATATAATTGTCTCATTAGCACTCTTAGTAAGAAGAATGTTATTTTTATTTTTCCTAATATTGACTTCTCTTTGAGATCTTAGAATAAAGTCTGAATATAGATGGCTTTTTTAACATGCTACTTTTCAATAAGCTTTCATTTGGTATTTTTGTATCTTTCAATCTATCTATCTATCTATCTATCTATCTATCTATCTATCTATCTATACACATATGCTTCATCTATAACTTTTTTTTAGTGAGAGCCCTACCTGAAATTTTAATTATTATAAAACAACAGCAACCAAAACACATACACACATACATTTAAAAATTTATTCAAAAATTTGAATTATTGATAAGGGCACAGACTTCAGACAGAGTGTTATTATTTTACATTGATACTCATCTTTTGGGATGTGAGGCAGGTAGGCAAAATGAGGTTTAACACCTACTTTATAGTTGGTGACAAGGAGATGAATTGATATTTGTGATTTGTAAGTTGGAGAAAGGGAAGAAAGAAGGAAAGAGGGGGCATGATCTAACAAATCTATAGGTGCCCAGACCTGAAGGAAAATCGTCTGGTTATTGTGTGATAAATGTGTAAGAACTGAGGCATCTAGTAGAGTATAAAAATTCTTCTCATTCCCTGGTCCTTGTGTCCCTATGTCCTTGTGCTCTGTACTTCCTCCTCCAATATGCCTAATCTTTCCTCAGTCTACTGACACAAGGCCTTGTCTGAGTTCCATGAGAAAGTAAGGGCAGGGGAAATTGAGAGCAGAGCAGCGCCCTCTGCCAGGCCTTCTTTAGTTGGATCAGTACCTTATAGGAGAATTCCAGGGCAGGACAGAGAATCCCATTTGGAAGTCAGGAGTGGGAGTATGAAAAAGTTTAGGAATGAGTGTCAAACAGGCCATCTTATCCTGAAGCACTAAAGGAAGGTGACATTTGAAAGGTGAAAAGGCAAAATTGTAACAGAATGATAATCAAATCTTTCACATAGCATTTAAATTTTGAATGTCACATTCATATGCATAATTTAATTTGAACTTCATAGGAACTTGGTATGATAGGTAAAGCTAGCAATATTCTTATTTTCTAGATAAATAACATTATATTGTGAAAGGTACGTTCCTAGACCAAGGTCACACAGCTACTAAGAGGTAGTATTAGGTTTTAAGCCTAGGTCTTCTGAATCTATTTCAGTTTGTTTTTATAATAATGCAGACATTTGTAAACCACATGTACTGAAGAGAACCTTTCTACCTCACCTTCATCTCTAACCTGAGGCAGGCTATGTTTGGCAGCATGTGGCTCTCCTTGAATTGATGTGATTTTCTCAGACCTGCCTAGTGGTGGCTGAGCACTGTTAGCTGAACACCCAAATTAAGATGTGGAATTGATCCACAAACATGCAGTTGAATCTTGATTTACGAAAACTCTGATTACACTCAAGATGCCATTTCTGTGCTAATTTAGTGCCCCTCAAGGTATTTTAAACTGTAATCAAAATATGTATGTGTGCTCTCCTGCTTTTAAAAATGATGACACTACTGAAAGTAATTCAGTAAAGATCTCTGATCGCTTCCAGTTTGACAGGTATGGATCAAGTAAACTTCTTTTAGAGAAAGTAAGTTGCTCAATGATTCAGTAAGCTGAACTTGAAAGTGTGCCTCTAGTAGTCTATGAATATAAAGCTATGCATGTATGACACCGTAGATTTCCACTTGGCTGCTTACAAAGATTAATGGCCAGTGTCACCAGCAAGAAAGAAAAATCATACTGATTCTGGATAAATGCACAGCACATCTTATAATTTCCCTAAATAGCACTTAAGCATTTTTCCCTCCTTGTGTAAAGCTATATTTTCAATCATACCAATAAATGAGAGCATATTCTAGACTCACAAAAGGCTTTGTCAAAAATATAATGTGCTCTTGTTAAATTATATTTTGACTCAGTAAGTCATTTTTTAAAACTAGGGCCACCATCTTGCATTCTAAAATGCTTAACTAACTACAATAGGATATGTTCAACAAATGGACTCTTGACATATTGCTCAGAAATAATTGCAAAGTGCAAATTTTAAACTTTCTGATTATGGAGGAATGAGAGTACTTTAAAGCTTCTTAGATATTTGAGAGAACCTAAGTGCTGTCTTCTGAAATCTACCAGTCTTTTCAGCAGCATACTATTATGAATTATATAAGGGCTAAAGTTTGAATATGCAAATTTCCTTTCTATAATCTTACACTAAATTGATATCCCTAGGAGATTTGCTACAATTAAAACATTTTCCTTCTAATAGTACATTAAAACTTTAAATATATATATATATATTTAAGTCCAATATATATATATATATATTGGACTATACTGTGAATTAGCCATGTGTATTTTAATAAAAAGCTGGCAATGAAATAGCCAATGCAAATGATGGATCCTATTTCTGCCTGTAGCAATATCTGTACTGTTTATAAGGCTTACAAAAGTAGAAGCTATGTGAACATACTCTCCTAACTAACGTACACTGCCAAACTAAACTCTTGTATGCTAATGAACTTACCTTAAGGAAACCAGATGGCTAAAATAATAGTTTCCTCCCATGAGAAAAAAATGAAAAGATTTTAAGCCAACTTTAATTTACTTTTTTTTTTTAGGTGTATGGTCTGGGAATTGAACCTGGGTCTCCTGCATGGAAAGCAAGAGTTCTACCACTGAACTACCTGTGAACACTTTAATTTACTTTTTTTTTTTTTTTTGGCATGGGCAGGCTCTGGGAATCGAGCCCAGGTCTCCAGCATGGCAGGCAAGAATTCTACCACTGAGCCACTGTTGCCTGCCCCTTTTTAACTTACTTTTGAATGAAAAGAAACTTTCTTAAAAAGAAACTTTCCCCCAATTCAAAAAACTGTAACATAGCTGGTTTACTTAAAAATCAACTTCAATTGTTGTTAAGTATAATGAAAAAATTTTTAAACCAAATGACACTGCTAGAAAAACAAATGTAATTGCTCAATTTGATAAAGAATTACTGCTTTTATTTTTTCAGTAAATACTTGTTTAATCAATCATAGTGGTTTTTAATCACTGTTCATTCTTAAATCAGGAATTAAGTCAATTAAAACTTCGCTGGAGGGTGGTGCGAAGGTGGCTCAGTGGCAGAATTCTTACCTGCCATGCTGGAAACCCAAGTTTGTTTTCCGGTGCCTGTCCATGCAAAAAAAAAAAAAAAAAAATTCACTGGATCTCACCTTTAGAAGCTTTTTAATTATTTGTGGAGATAAGCAGAAATATAAATGTTCTTTTCATTAAAACATATTTCAAAACAATATTTTTTCAATGTTCGAGAAAGAAGAAAAGGTCATTCATAACTTCAATGAGATGGAACTGCTTTCATTTCCTTTTCTATTATTTTAATGCAATTTTATTGATATATTCATATACAATATAATCATCCAAAATTACAATCAATGGCTCACAGTATCATCATATAGTTGTGCATTCATCACCACAATCAATTTTAGAACATTTCCATTACATCAAAAAATAAAAAAATATAAAAGAACACCAGAACATCCCATACTCCATATATTCCATATTATTATTATTTTTTAATTTATTTTCTTACTCATCTGCTCAACCACTGGATAAAGGAAGTGTCTGTCACAAGGTTTTCACAATCATGGTCACACTGTAAAAGCTATATAGTTACACAGTCATCATCAAGAATCAAGGCTATTGGATTACAGTTCCACAGATTCAGGTATTTTCTACTAGCTATTCTAATACACTAGAAAATAAAAAGGAATATATATATAATGCAAATGAATAACCTCCTTAATGACCTCTCAATTCTATTTGAAATCTCTTAGTCACTGAAACTGTTTTTGTTTCATTTCTTATTCTCCTACTGGTCAAAAAGTCATTCTCAGTAACACAATGCCAGGGCCAGGCTCATCCCTGGGAATCATGTCCCACATTGCCAGGAAGACTTACACACCTAGGAATCATATCCCATGTAGGAGGAGGATTGTGAATTTATTTGCAGAGTTGACTTAGAGAGACCACATCTGAGCAACAAAAGAGATTCTCTGGGGGTAACTCTCAGGTATAACTGTAAGTAGGCTTAGCTTCTCCTTTGCAGGAATAAATTTCATAAGAGCAGGCCCCAAGATGAAGGGTTTGATTTATTAAATTGGGAGTCCTGAATGCTTGCAAGAATATCAGAAATTCTCCAGGTGGGGAAGTTTAACAGATCCACATTTTCCCCCAATCCCTCAAAGGGACTTTGGAAATTCTTTTATATTTTCTCCCCTTTTCAAGGTTCCATGTAATTACATTTTTTGAATAAGCTGACCATACAGGTTAAATTAGATAGTGTGCTGCAAGAAAATATGGATTTTATACCAAAAACATCTCTTCCTTTGGTCTCACATGGAAGTTGAAATTTTTAAATACAAGTCAATATCATCCTTTACCCTGTGTTCTGATTTACCTTAGTCCTAACCAAATCAGCTTCATTCATATCTCTAACTGAAGTTTGATCTCTTTTTCAGATTCTTTAACAGTTGCTGTATGGAGTCATGCTGACTTTCAGAGCTTCAGAAACTCTTAGTCTCATGTGTCACACAGAAATACAATGTGCCAGAGAATAATCAGGTTATACACAAAAAGCTCAGCACCTTTGTACTTAGAAATAACAGTTAAAAGACAGGAACAGACATGACTGCTATAAGCGGTTACAATCTAGGAACCTTTACAAGACTTGTTGAACATTCTGAACACCTTTAACTATCAATTGCTCATTCTCTCCCACATTCTATCCTCTGATAAACTGTGCTCTTGGACTCAGTTCTAAGAGTTTGTACATTAGGGTTAGTCCATATTAGTGAGGCCTTATAAGATTTGTCTTTTCATTTCTGGCTTAAATCACTCAACATAATGTCATTCAAGGTTCATTCACCTAGTTGCATGCCCCACAACTTCATTCCTTCTTGCAGCTGCTCAATATTCTACTGAGTGTATACACCACAGATTGCTCTTCTCTTCTGTTGATGTAACCTTAGGCCACCTCCTCCGATTGCAAATCATGAATACTGCTGCCATAAATACCAGTGTGCAAGTGTCCATTCATGTCTTTGCTTTCAGTTCTTCCAATTATGCACCTAATAACAGGGTTACACAGGATCATATGGCAACCCTGTATTTAGCTCCCCGTCAAACCATCACACTACCATCCAGAGAGTCTGCACCAAACTACTTCTCTATCAACAGTGAATAGGTATATCGCTCTCTCCACATTTTTTTTTTTTTTTTGCATCATACCATGCAATCCGTCCTAAGTAAATAATCAATTTCTCCTGGTAGAATCACATATTATGTATTCAACATTATAATCTATATGACGACATTTCCATTTCTTCTGTGTAGAAAGAAGAAGAGGAAAAAATGAAGAATAAAAAATAAAAAGGAAAAACTACAAGAAGAAACCCATAATCCTACCTTATATCCCCCTCTTATTGATATTTAGCTTTGGTATATTGCCTTTGTTTCAAATAATGAAAGAACATTACAATGTTACTGTTAATGAATAGACCTTAGTTTGTTTTGACTGCATTTTCTCCATATACCACCACATTTTCAATACCTTACAATGTTGACATTCTTTGTTCTTCCACATGTAAAAATTTTGTTATATTTGTGCATTTAATTACCATCATTGTCCACTCTAGGAGTTGCTAGGTTTTAAAGTCTTAGTTTTTATTTTCTACCTTTCCTTCTGATGTCATACATGACCCTAGCCTTACTCTTTCAATCATACTCATACTCAGCTATGTTTATTATACTTACAATATTGTGCTATCATCAGATAGTATTGTGCTATCCATTTCTGGATCTTTACAATCAATTCTGTTGAACAGTCTATACTCCTTCAGCATTAAATACCCAATCGCTACACTCTTTCTGTCTCCTGATAACATGTATTCTCAACTTGAGCTCTCAGATGTTGCTTATTATTATTAGTTGATATTAGTGAACACATGCAATATTTTTACTTTCATTTGTAGCTAATTTTATTCAACATAATGTCCTCAGGGTTCACCCACATTGTTACGTGCATTGAGACTTTATTCCATTTTACACTGTGTAACATTCCTTCATACATATACATATACCATACATATTCTCATACATATATACCATAGTTTGTTTATCCAATTCTCTGTTGATAAACATTTTGGCTGTTTATATCTCCTAGAAATCACAAATAATCACCATAAACATCAGTCTACAAATAAACATTCATGTCCTTGCCTTGAGTTCCTCTGAATATATACCTTGTAATAGGATTGCTGAATCATATGGCAATTCTATACTTAGCTTCCTAAGGAATTGCCAAACTGCCTTTTAGTGCTTGCACTTTGGGGTAAAATCTAGGAACCACCTCCTACCACAAGATTTTTAAGATATTTCCCTATATTTTCTTCAAAAAGTTTTATGGTCTTAGCTGTAATGTTTAGGTCATTGATGCATTTTGGGTTATTCTTTTAATAAGATGTGAAATAGGGGGCACTGTTTCATTCTTTTGGATATCCAGTTGTCCAAGTACTATTTATTGAAGAAGCTGCTCTGTCCCAGTTGAGTAGACTTGATGGCTTTATCAAGGATCAATTGTCCATAGATGAAAGAATCTATTTCTGAACAGTCAATTTGATTATATTTCTCAGTATTTCTATCTTTATGCTAGTACCATGCTGCTTTGACTATTGTAGCTATGTAATATTCTTTAAAGTCTGGTAGTGTGAGACTTCCCACTTCATTTCTCTTTGCCAAAATATGTTTAGCTATTAGGGGCATCTTGCCTCTCCAAATAAATTTGGTGATTGGTTTTTCTATTTCTGGATAATATATTGTTGGGATTTTAATTGGAAATTTAATTTAGAAATTTAATTGTGGATTTAATTAAATTTGGAATTTAATAGTTAGAAGTTTAATTGCATCAAATCTATAAATCAATTTACTTAGAATTGACATCTTTCTTGCTCAGATTGCTCATTATTAGTGTATCAAAACACTACTGATCTTTGCATGTTGATCTTGTATCCTGCCACTTTTCAGTAGTCATTTACTAGCTCTAATAGCTTTGCTGTAGCATATGATATCATGTTATCTGCAAACAGTGAAAATTTTGCTTCTTAGTTTCCAATTTTGATGCCTTTTATTTCTTTTTCTTATTTAATTGCTATAGCTAGAACTTTCAGTGAAATGTTGAATAATAATGGAGACAGTGGGCAGCCTTGTCTTCTTCTTGATCTTAGAGGGAAAACTTTCAATCTTTCCCCATTGAGTATGAGGTTAGTTGTGGATTTTTCATATATTCCCTTTATCATCTTGAGGAAGTTCCCTTCTATTGTTATCCTTTGCAGCGTTTTTCAAGAAAGGATGTTGAATTTTGTCAAATGCCTTTTCTGCATTGATTGAGATGATCATATGTTTTTTTTTGCTTTGATTTACTGATGTGATATATTACATTGAATGATTTTCTTGTGTTAAACAAGCCTTGCATACTTTAAATAAAACTCACTTGGTCATTGTGTATAATTATTTTAATGTGCTGCTTGATTCTCTTTGCAACTATTTTGTTGAAGATTTTTGCCTATATATTCATAATTTTATAATTTTCTTTTCTTGTATCTTTGTCTGGCTTTGGTATTAGGGTGATATTGGCTTCATAGAATGAGTTGGGTAGAATTCACTCTTCTTCAACTTTTTTTGGAGTATTTGAGCAGCATTAGTACTAATTCTTAAATGCTTGGTAGAATTCACATTTGAAGCCACCGATCCTGGGCTTTTCATTTTTGGCTGGTTTACTGATTTGATCTCTATATTTTGTTGGTTTGTTGAGGTCCTCAATTTCTTTTCAAGTCAATGCTGGTTCATGTTTTTCTAGGAAGTTGTCCATTTATCTACTGTTTAGTTCATTAGCATATAATTGCTCATAAAATCTTTTCATCAACTCCTTCATTTTTGCAGGTCAGTAATTATGTCTCCTCTTCCATTTCTGAATTTATTTATTTGCATCCTCTCTCTTTTTTTTCAGACTAGCTAGGCATTCATTGATTTTATTGATTGGTTCTCAAAGAACCAATTTCTGGTTTTCTGGATTCTCTGTATCACTTTCATGTTCTCAATTTCACTTATTTGTGCCCTAATCCTTGTTATTCCCTTCCTTGTGTTTGTTTTGGGATGAGTTTGCTATTCTTTCTCTAGTTCCTCCAGGTAAGCAGTTAATTCCTCAATTTCTGCTTTTGCTTCTTTATTAATATAGGCATTTACAGCAATAAGTTCTCCTCTCAGCACTGCCTTTTCTGCATCTTATATATTTTGATATGTTGTGTTTGCATTTTCATTTGCCTCAAGATATTTACTTATTTCTGTTATAATTTCCTCCTGGTCCCACTGGTTGGTTAAGACTGTGCTGTTTAACCTCCATATTTTATCAAATTTTCCAGCCTTCCACCTCTTATTGATTTCCAGCTTCATTCCATTATGATCCAAGAAAGTGTTTTATATAATTTCAATCTTTCAAAATTTATTGAGACTTGTTTTGTGACCCAACATATGGTCCATCCTAGAGAATAACCAATGAGAACTTGAAAAGTGTATCCTGCTGTTGTGGGGTGTAATGTTCTGTAAATATCTGTTAAGTCTAATTCATTTATCATATTATTAAAAGTCTCTGTTTCCTTAGTTATCCTTTGTTTGAATGTTCTGTCTGTGGATGAGTGAGTGTATTGAAGTCTCTAACCATGTTTGTAGAGATATCTACTTCTCCCTTCAGTGTTGTCAGTGTGTACCTCATGTATTTTGGGGCACACTGGCTTGATGCATAAATATTTATGTTTGCTATGTCTTCTTGATGAATTGTCCTTTTTATTAATAATACATAGTGTCTTTTGTCTCTTTTAATTGTTTTAAAATTTTAAGTCCAATTTGGTATTAGTGTAGATACCCCTCCTCTTTTCTGGTCACTGTTTGTGTAAAATATCTTATTCTAACCTTTCAATTGCAACCTATTTTTGTCCTTGATTAAAAAGTGAGTCTCTTGGAGATAGATATAGATGGGTCCTGTTTTTTATCCATTCTGCCAGTCTATGTCTTTTGATTGGGGAGTTTAATCCATTAACATTTAATTTTATTACTGTAAAAGCGGTACTTTCTTCTATCATTTTGTCTTTTAGATTTTACATATCATATTTTTTTCTCTGACTCTTTTATCCGTATTGATAATTTTCATTTCTACACTCTTCCCCAAACTTCTCTATACTCTCTTTCCCTGTGTGCCTGCAGTGCTCCCTCTAGTATTTCTTGTAGAGCAGGTCTCTTGTTCACAAACCCTCTATGTGTACATCTGAAAATATTTTAAACTCTCCCTTATTTTTTTTAACTTGGCCACCATCCACTACATGACTTGGGACACATCTTTTCACTTCTCCCAACCTCTATTTCCCTGTGGGGATATGTGTCAATGACATTTGCTCCTGCAGATACAGTGCTGGCACCCCATGTAATACCACCCTTCTATTTTTCTTGAGTCATTCCTCAACCTTCACTGCTTAGCTTTCTTTCTTTTGAGGCTACTCCCCTCCTGCTCACCTCTAAGTTGTCCAGAATCCCCAAAGATTTACTTCATCCTAGGGGCTGGTTTCTGACGGGACTTTGCTGGCTCTTTCCTTTCTCCACCCCTAGGGGAACCAGAGTCTGTAGTTCCATGGCTGTTATGACTCCTCACTGCCACACGGTGGCACTGCTGATGATCAGTCCTGCACAATCCAGATGTAACAAGTCCAAGCAGAAGCCCCTCTCTGTCCACTGCTCTCCAAAACACAACCACTGGGTCAGGGTGGCAGATCCAGAGCAGCATCTAACATCACTGGAGGACAGTTATCATTTTTGAAGGCTGATTTTCCCAGGTATAGAATTCTGGGTTAGCAGTTTTCCTCTTTCAGTATCTTAAATATATCACCTTCTCACCTCCATGGTTTCTGCTGAGAAATCCACATGTAGTCTTATTGCACTTCCCTTATATATGATGGATCACTTTTCTCGTGCTGCTTTCAGAATTCTCTCTTTGTCTTTGACATTTGACAGTCTGATTAGTAATTGTCTTGGAGTAGGTCTATTTGGATCTATTCTGTTTGGGGTGCACTGTACTTTTTGGATCTGTAATTTTCTGTTTTTCAAAAAAGTTGGTGAATTTTCAGTGATTTTTTCTTCCATTATTTTTTTTTGCCTCTTTTCTTTTTCTGAGACACTTATAACACATATATATGTTGTCATTTGATTCTTTGAGACTCTGCTCATATTTATCCATTTTTTCTCCTATCTGTCCTTTTCTGTGTAGAACAGGTATCTTGTCCCCTAGTTCACAATCCTTTCTTCTTCCTCTCCAAATCTGTTGTTGTGTGTCTCCAATTGTTTTTTCTTCTGTTCTATTGTGGCTTTCATTGCCATAAATTCTGCCATTTTTTTTTCAGGCTTTCAAGTTATTTTCTTAATGATTGTCCAATTTCCTTTTTACATCCCTCATGTATTTGCCAATTCTTCCTTCAACTCACTGATTTGCTTCATAAGATTTATTTGAAGACCTTTAATTACTTGTTTCAACTCCTGTATCTCACTTGAAGGGTCAGTTTATTCCATTGACTGGGCCATAGCTTTGCACTTCCTAGTATGACTTATGACTTTTTGCTGGTGTCTAGGCATGTGATTTCCTTGATTAGTATATTATGCAGGTGGTTTCTTCTTTTTAAACTAGGGTTGTCTTGTTGTTTGGCTTTGTTCTCTGTCTTGTCTTTGGCATTCAGTTCAACTTACTCTAGACCTCTAACATAGCTTCTGTCTAACAGATCAGAAATTTTCCCCTCTAGTTTTTCTGGTTCTTGCCTGGAACTATATGGAAACTTTTTTTTTTGAGACTGCAGTCATATTTTCCAAGCCACACAGGCCCAGGTCTCAGATGGAGGGTGTAATTATTATAAAATTTCCCTGAGGATAAGACCCAGCAGTTTGCCAGTCTTTCCTGTGAATCCTCTTAACTCTGTGCTTTTCCTATTCTACCCAGCAGGTGGTACCTGTCAGTCTGCATTTCCCTATTCATAAAGTGGTACAATGCCTTTAATTCTCAGCAGACCCTGTCCCTGTCAGGGGTGTGGATCAGACAGAGGCTGAGTTAGAAGGCATGTTTAAGCTGTCTCTATTTGCAAGAACCTGCGGTCTGAATTCTCTGAGTGAGAGCTGCCATTTGTGCTGGGATCTGTCCACCCTCCTCCCCTTTTTCTTGGGGAAGATATGCCCATTACGGAATTATCTTCTTCACCTGATTAGTTACTTTGTATGCCAGACATACCTTAACTCCATCCTTTTCTGGGTCAGTGCTGACAGTTGAAAATGCCTGAGGATTTCCTCAACAGGCTGCTAAAAAAGTTAAAAAAAAAAAAAACACAACAACTTCTTTTCAGAGCCAGTCCCAGCCTGTGGTTGACCAATCAATAGCTGGAGTTGGTACTTGGTTCTCTGTGCCCCTTTTCTTGAGGAACAGCCCTTTTCCAGTATTCTGAGCTCAGCCAACTCTAAAACCCTGGTTTTTCATTTGTTTCCTTGTTTTTCTGTCACTTCTGCCTCCTGTTTGCTGGGAGAAGACTCAGGGTTCCTTTTTTTTTTTTTTTTTTTTAAACATTTTCTTGTTTTATTATTGTATTTTGTTTGTTTGTTTGTTTTTTACATGGGCTGGGGCCGGGAATCGAACCGAGGTCCTCCGGCATGGCAGGCAAGCACTTTGCCCGCTGAGCCACCGCGGCCCGCCCTCAGGGTTCCTTTTGTGCTTTCTCTAGGTTTTCCTGTGCTTGTACTTAGCAGTCCAAATTTGTTCATTAAATCCAAAATTAGAGCTTTCTTGAACTCTCCTTGCCTTACTCTTAGTAAAGACTGCTTTTTTTTCCCCCATGGCAAAATATCTCCCAAAGAGCCTGCCTTGTCAGTGGAGGAGAGGCACCAGCCTCTACAGTTTGGGAGACATTACTTACAATTCTTTGCTGTGATCTCAGCCCTTCCACTTGTTCCTGACTGGTGTGTGACGTGTGTCTGGTCATAAAAGTCCTCCAGTTTTTCCAGACCATTCCGGACTCTATACTAGTTGCCCTAGATGATTAACTAAATTCCATACCTCCCTATGCCACTATCTTGCCTCCTATTTCTTTTATTTTTAATACCAATTAAAATCCACTAAGTTTAGAAAGACCACTTGATAGTAAGCTTCTTGAAATCAGTAACTCTTTCATTTTATAGAAACTTCCTGAAATACAAAAGAAGGTTAAAAATGCATTTTGCATTTGCGTCCAATGAATGTTGCAGAATGGATATACTAGTGTGTGGCATATTTCTCAGGGACTGGAGCCTAGCCATACTTAAAACATTTTTTACTCCCTCCCTGCATTCTCTCCCTGTCTCTCATGTCTGTAATCTCTTGTCTCAACCCTCTTTTGCTGCCCTTACCTAGCAACTACCTTTTAGCTTGTGTGATTGGCTCCCTGAACCCTCCACCCTCTTCCCTACTCCTCCCCCTGTGCAACTGTATATAACCTGAGCTCCCTGGAGCCTCGGGGTCTTCTGCGCACTTGGGCTCCTTCAGTATTTATAGCTTATATCATGTAACAATAAAGAAGCTTTGTGCTGATCAATTGGCCTCTGGCTCAAGTCCTTTAGTCCCCTAGCTGAGACGGCTAGGCTCTGCTTACCTAGGTTTGTTCCCTGCGAGCTCGCCCCCTAATTCACCCAGTGCTCCGGTTGCGCGGCCCGGCTGAAGCTATCAGCGGCACTAGTGAAAACAAGTTATCAGAGTCAGAGCTGTATATGCTGAGAGGTAAAAATTACTCCACCTTTGAAAAACAGTTCTCTTTCCTAATTTTATTCCATAGGAAGTATTTCAGAGGAGGATTCATACTTTATGGCTGTATCTATTACAGCTCAAAATACAAATGCATATTCATCCTTGAATTATTTTCAGGACAAAACTACGGCTGATGCTTGCTCTCTATGTGTTTGTAAATTTTGGTGTTTTTATTTTGTTTCTTTTTCCTTTTGTTCTTTTTCTTTGTTTCATTTCATTTAATAAACTGACTTTAATTGAAATTATTTCTTCTCTCAGTATTGATATGTGTGCTGAGGAAGAACTAGTAAAAGCCTGAGCTACAAAGAATGCATCATGTAAGTGAATTGAGATTGGAATAACAATACAATAAAAAAACACACAGCTCCTTTTAAGAAGGATTAAGAGATGGATTTTTGCTTTCAAGGAAGTTTCACAATAGAAAGAGAAAACAGTTATGTCAAATTTAGTGGAGTGCATTTAGCTGCATTTTCTCTTTTTGAAAAAGGAATAAAAAATATTCCCAGGTTATGGCTTTGGGATGAGAAGTTTGTTTTTGCAGAGTTATTTTTATTTTTCATTGAAATGAAAATTTGATTTCTTTTCTAAAGGCAGATTTTTAGAACTCTTTGAATTAAGTATTTAGGCTTCCCAATTATATTTATTATAGTCATTTCATATAAAGAAACATGAATTTTTATTTCCTACTGGGTTGTCCATTCCTGTGTATCCTAGCCTAACCTATCAGCAGGTAGTGAAAACTTTCATCCTAGGGGATCAGCTCTCTGAACTTACCTGAAATATACGTGCCAATAAAATTTTAAGAGCCCTACTCAGATTACCAGTGGAAAATGAATCAATCTTGCTTCAGGAAGAAACTTGCCTGAGGAAAATCTCTGGACCCCTTTGTACCCACTGACTTTCACTAAGTTGTCATCTGTTTTACCCAGGATATGTCATTCTGTGTAGTTTAGCTGCATAGTTTCCTAATGATTTTCTGGTTCCATGGAACTGGATTCTACATTTGGACCCTGATAATTCTCTTACTTCTTGCCAACTTCTCTCAGAATCAAGTTGTGATATTCTTTCTCAGGCTAGGATCTCATTTCAAACATCATAATTGCATAGAAATCTAACCTTTCACTTTCCTGATAATGCTGCAAGCATTATTGCTGATTTGAAACTTTTGTTGTTGTATTTCAACCTAAAGATAGAACTTTTTGAATATAGATGACATCCTAGAATTTTCTTTTTTTTTTTTTTTTCAGACCCATGATGCAAAGTTGGAAGCACAGAACACATTCCTAGAGTCAGTTCACCTTGGTTCCCATAGATACTGTTATGAGTTGAATTGTACCCTCTCACTCCCCCCCCCCCAAAAAAAGATATTTTCAATCATAACCTCTAGTCTCTTGACCTTATTTGGAAATAGGTCTATGAAAATATGACTAGTTAATATGAGGCCAAATTGGATTAAGTTGGACCCTAACCCAATATGACCAGTGTCTTTATAAGAAAAGAAAATTCAGACAGAGAAGCAAACAGACACAAGAGAGAAGGCCATGTGAAAACAGAGGGAGATGCAACTATAAGCAAGGAATGTCAAAGATTGCCAGTGAACACAAAAAGTTAGAAAAGGAAAGAAAGGATTTCCCCTAGAGGTTTCAGATGTAGAATAGCTCTGCTGACACCTTGACAGCAGATTTCTAACCTCCAGAATTGTGAGACAATAAATTCCTTTTGTTTTAAGCCTCCTGGTTTGTGGTGCTTTGTTACAGCAGCCCTAGGAAACTAAAACAGATAGCCTCTCCTCATTGGATATGGTAGCAAGTGTGTACCCATACTTCAGCTCCTAATTCTAAAAGAATAATAATTGTATGGGCAGATTTATAGCTGTAAACGGAAACAGCTGATGGTTGGACATGCTATGGTACTTTGAACATCAATATTCAATATTTAAATAGAGGAGAAGAATCAATAAGTTTTCTAAGGGTGATTTTTGTCGTCAGACTTTTCCTTTATTTCGTTACCTTCAGTCATTTTTCTAATAATGATAGGATATAAAGAGAAGAATGGCATTGAAAGCATTGGCCAAAATGGTGGCAGATTTCCCTGACCCACCTGGCTTACTCTTCTGGAATTAGATAGAGTTGACTCCTGGCCAGTTAGCAAAGCTATTATGGATCCTGGATATCTCATGAGATAGATTCACGCTTTCTACACTGCCTGAAATGATAAAATGGTTTTTAGGAATAAGGAAGGAAAAATGGAGAGAATATTCTGTTTTTGCAGTGATTTCTGGCCTGAGCTCTGTATTTATGGCTTTCATGACTAGCTCTAATCGTGTTACATTACCCCTGCAAATGGTGTTATGTGACAGTTCTAGCTGGATACATTCTAGAGGATTATGCCTAAAACCTCCAATGAGTACACAGTGTGTACACAGTATAAATGGGCCAGTACAACATGGTCCATTGCTTCTTAATGCTCTCTATCTAGTATAATAGGTACTTAGCAATAAAGACTCTGAAGGTGATTTGTATCATATCATTTTTGCTTATTGCACAAGAGTAACTTACTGCATTTATTTTGTATACTTATGAGTTCAATTCAGGTAGGCAGATTTTCCAGGCTTTAAACATAAAGAGGAGAGCATCTTAATTTTATTGGTGGTGTTAATGCTGCTAACAGCTGTCTTGACAATAGCTTTTATGAGAGGAAACGCTTTCTGTCCAGAAATTTCTTATTAGCATACTCCCGAGAAAGTTTCCATCAGATCAAACTGCACCAAATTTGTCTCCTGCTGATACAATGTCTCCTCTGCTGCCTTTTTGAATGTCTTGTTCTCTTAGGACAGTCTCTCTTTGCTTTAGCAGTAAGTATCCTGCTAAAGCAGTCTTAGTAAAAAATTCCATACAACTTGACTTCATGCCTAGCAGCCCTTAATGCATGCAAAAATACACCCCATAGGAAACTGACAATGTGCTGTATGTTACAAAAGTGACATATGCAACTTTTTCTATTATCTCTTTTTTTTTTAATCATTCTAAGACCGAAAATTAGGCCCGGTGTATTTTCCTTACCAATGACTTGTATTGCGCTCTGTTATTTCCTTCACTTCATAACATATCAAATTATCTATCGCTGGAAAAATTGAAAGCACATGATTTTTTTTCAGCAGATATAAGAAAAAGAAATCCTTGCTCATTTTTCTGCTAATCCTGACAAATGTAAACAGCACCTCTTTGAACTCGCAGTGTTTCTCTTTGCCCTGTATATTTTCAGCTGTCCTTGAATTTTTTGTTTTCCATCCTTTATTTTTGAGAGTTGCTAGCAACGTTATTTCTGAAATATTGTTCATGATTCATTTTTCAAGCCTATTAAGAAAAGTCATGTCGACTCCTGCACTTTATGCATCAGGAAAAGGTATTTCAAGATGGGATATTCATAAAGTACTCCACAATAAATTTTCTTTCATGACAAAATCAATTCATCAAACTTATAGATTTGTTTTTTAAGTACATAAATAAAAATCACCCCCAAGTGAACAGTCGTAAACTTCCAACAGTCCCTGCAACAATGAAGAGACGACTGTTTAATAGAGTGCCAAATATCTTTTAACTAATAGGAGTAAAAAAGAAAATTAACTCAACAAAAAAACAGAATTACCAGCAGAAAATTCCAGAAAGGCCCCCAGTAAGTGATCACTGAACAAAATGTATGCAAAATTTTTGAGGATTGCAATAGGAAATCACCATAGAATAATGAGGCACAGTCTCTTAGTACGTTTATTACTTCCTTATATTGAAGAAGGTAACTTTGAAAGTTTTTTAAGCACTAAAACTTCATTCAAGTGATGGTTGTTACTGAAAAGAGTTCCATATGAAATGGGACTTTCTTGACTTCCTCCAGTGGGGTTTAACTAAGAAGTGGGAGGCTCTCATTAAGAAACATTATGACATATTAAACTGTTGTAACACATGGGCCCCAATTCCCACTAGTCTATTTAATATAAAATTAGAACCTAGTAAATTATACCTTGATAATGTGAAAGAATATATAATAGCCTTTTAAAAAATCAGTCTTAACATGGAATTTGCCGTTTAGCAGGACATGTACTCTTCATTGTCTATTTACTTAATGTCACAGCCTAAACAATCCTAAAAAGAAGACAACCACGAAGTAATCCTTGCTGAACAAATAACTGAAGGTTATTGGAGCCTATAGTTAATTCGTTAAATGCCCTGTTCTGTATTATTGAATATAAATGAGAATAATGCACCTACACATTCCTGACTTCGTAATTTATTATCAATAGTGTTCCATAGTCATATTCCTGCTTTACATTTCTTGCAATACAATGATCTTTTGAATGAGAGTGTTGTCCTTTCACTTTATGTCTCTTTTGCTATTTTTTCCATCTCTAGATTTTTTTCCCAACATAGCCTTCAGTAATTCAAATCTAAGCATTCAGTGACTTAAACATTAATGGCAAAATACTTGGAACATTTTGAAAATCATTTTGAATGAACTTCCACATTTTACTAACACTTTAATGGTTATTGATGCTAAAGTAGCGTCCATTAACAAAAGATCATAAATCAAAGCACTTTTAGAGGAGAAGAGAAATGAAATTAGAAAAGGCCTGAGTCAGATGAATTATTGAATAAAAACCATACCTTCTTAAAATATAATGGATTCTATTTTCGTCAGAATTTTCAATAAGTCAGATTTTTTCCTTTTATTAAAATTGTTGGGAACTATTAGAGATGAGTCTTGATTTGGTCCATCAGGATCAGAAGAGAGAGCTAGGCCCAAGAAGCTGTGACATTTAATGAACTAAGTCCATTTTATTCCTCCCCCTTCCACTTCGGAACTTGTCTACTTCTCCAATCTCATCTCACTATTCTCTCCCTCTCACTATGCCCAATCACATCAGCTTTCCTTCTGTTCCTGAACTTGAAGTTTTCTCTGCCTGGAATTCTCTTTCTCTAGTTATTTGGATAGCTGACTCATTTTCACCCATCATATCTTGATGCGATATTTCTTCACTAGGGTGGACTGTTTCCAAAGATGCCTGCCTACATCTAGTCCCTTCCTGTACATGCATACCATGCCGACCATCTACAGGTGGGGTCTATTTCCCTTCCTCTTGGGATTCAACTTCACTTTAAGCCAAAAGTCTGACACTATCACATTGTCAAGGAAAAAGAAAACTGCCTCTTTTGGTAAAATCAATGGATAAGAATGAGTTATTCTTTCCTTGAAATACCAGAAAATTGCTGCTAAAATCTAAACAGTATGGTCATATGTCCATCTTTGAACCACTTGCTGTGAACATGAAAAGACTTATCTATTGTCTTAATACAGTTGACATGCAGGAGAATTTCTTTCATTTTAGGAGAATATGAATCTACTAAGAGATGTATTAGAGGAGGATAAACTATGGCCATGACCTCAAGATAGTGTTTTTAGCAGTTTAAATAATAAATGCTGACAATGATTACACATAATTATCACCTAGATATTTGCTGTTTACTATTTCTTCTGCTTCAGGTTTTGAAACACTTCCAATGCAATTTGCAAATCTGCCACCATAAAGACCTCTTAAAAATTTGAATTCAGGACTTGGATCCTTTGCAGTAGTTTTCTTGAGGAGAGTATTTTTTCTTTTTTTTTTTTTAACTATAGTAGGTATGTCCAGGATCATATCTTTTCATGGTATCTAATCCATTCTTGCACATAGTAGAAATGTTTACATATGTTTTAAGAGACTACAAATATTTATAAGGACTATTTTTCATCCTTTATAGAGGTGATAAATAAAATCTATACTTTCTACACTTAAATAGCTTCACAATGTATACATTTTACAGAAAGTCTTTTCAATAAATCTAAGGTACCAGAAATAGAACATGGCCATAAATACTCACTTCATTTAAATAGAGTTCACTAAGTCTACAGAAAGGAAGAAGGTACATGAGAGTTGGTTTGGGAGGATGTAGAATAGGGTAGGTTGTATTTATTTTATAGCTGTCAATTGAAAATTGGACAATACTTTCTAGATACTTTCCTTTGAGAGCTGGGGGATGAGAATTTAAATTTATGTTATGGGTGTAATTTACTCAGTGGATGATAATTACGATTAGGAAATCATTAGATTTTCTCCTCTTTTTACATTCATAGTAAGCAATAAATTAGACCTTCGAGTCCTTAGCTCTAAGATAGTTTCAAAATCATTAGCCTCTGACCTTGGCTGATCTGAGGAAGCATTTCATCTACAAATGTCACCATATGTCACCAAATCCTAGAACTTAGTAGGTGTTCTAAATGCAAGCTGCTGTAATGCAACATACCAGAGATGGATTGGCTTTTAATAAAAGGAGATTTATTTCATTAGTTCTTCAGAGGAAAGGCAGCTAACTTTCAACTGAGGTTCTTTCTTACATGGAAAGGCACAGGGTGATCTCTGCTGGCCTTCTCTCCAGGCCTCTGGGTTCCAACAACTTTCCCCAGGATGATTCCTTTCTGCATCTCCAAAGGCCTGGGCTGAGTTGCGAGTGCTGAGATGAGGTATGCTGAGCTGCTTGGGCTGTGCTATGTTGAGCTCTCTCCTTTAAGCACCAGCCAATTAAATCAAACATCATTCATTGCAGTAGGCACGCCTCCTAGCGGACTGCAGATGTAATGAGCAACAGATGAGGTTCACATGCCATTGGCTCATGTCCACAGCAATAGATCTAGGCACCTTCACCTGACCAAGTTGACAACTGAATCTAACTACCACAGTGGGGAAACCTAGTTTATCAGAAGCAATTGTCACAAACTATTGTGAAACAACCATAACATAAGCTGCAGCATCTATTTCTCTTTCCTTCCCTTCCTATCCTTGCTTTTTTTTTTATCCTGCTCTATTTTTCTTCTTTACTTTATTTGGTTCTTTACCTTTCACTTCACTTGACTCTGTTTGCAGTCACTTACAACATCACTTATTTTATTAAAACCATTTTTTCAATACCTTCTTTCTTCCTAACTCTCTGAACTCAGCTTTTGTTCCCATGAACTCCACCATAACTATTCATTCACTCACTCAAATATTTAATGAACACCTACTACGTGACAAGCACAGTCAGATGCTTACAAACAATGATGAATGAGACAGTCGTTGAACTCAGAGAGCTCACAATGTGTATACAAGCTCACAACACGTGAGTTTGGAAATTTAGGTTTCCAAAGTTAAACACAATAATCTTTTCTTACCCCAGTTATCCTCTTTGACCCCTGCTTCACTTGGTTATTTTACTCACCCTCTTTATAAAGTCCTCTCTTCCTTTTAATTCAGTGGCATCCTGTTAACAGATGAAAACAAAGTAAAATGAAGTAACTTTGACTTGAGACCTGTGAATTGGTCTCACTAATCAGTAATTTTGACTTTTATTCTTATTACTACTCTGCCCTTTGCTCTTTTGACTTTCTTCTGAAAGATAATAAAATATTATCTTTTCAGATATTTGCTTTTATTAAAGATAATAAAATATTATCTTTAGGTGGATGACTCACAGGTCTATAAAACTCACCTTTAGCCTTCTATTTCCATTTGTTTTATTGGGCTTCTCAAAATTCATTCCCCACTCTCTCTCCAAACCATATTTTTCCTGACTTTGTTAACCTTACCATTCCTGAAACAATCTCTGTTCTACTTTACTGATTTACTGTAATGCCATTGCTCATCTCTAACATAGACCTTAAATTCTTGGATTCACAATATCTTGCATCCTCCACATATCAATGATGCTCAACCTTTCTCATTTGTCCATTTTTTTAAACATAATGAAAGATACTACCCTTGAGTTGAAAATAACTAATATGCACAAAATATAATTTGTGTTTGTCTAGGTCTCATCTGACAAGATAATTTCAAGTTCCACGTGTGAATTTTGGATTAAAAATCCATAAGGCTTTTATATTCAAATATAAAACTATTCCTTAACATTTAATATGATAAAAAAGGTATACACACATACAGTTCAAAGATTTTACCCACTCACAAATGGAGGAAGAATTTTCTCACCTCATACCATCCCTCCAATTCCATAATCTCCCAGTTGAGAATCACTACATTACCTAAGCAATCATTCTTGTGACTGACTGATCAATACTTTTATTCATTATTAAAAAGTAGGTACTCCAATATAAAGTATATGAATAATAGAAATTAAAGTATACAATTTATAGTGGGGGTAAACAGATTGTGAGCAGGAACGAGATTTTTTCTTTTCATTTACACTGCATGTAAGTGGTTCCAATGTAGAAAATACTGTATTTATATTCACATAGAACTTTAAAAAAAACTTTGAATTTTAGAACAGTTTTAGATTTACATAAAAATTTTTAAGATAGTACAGAGAGATCTTATATGCCCCACCCCAACTCCCCCATATTATTTTGTTAGTATTGTACATTTGTTACAATTAATGAATTGTTGAAAAACTATTGTTCAGTGAAGTCTGAACTTTATCCAGATTTCCTTAGTTTTTACCTACGGTCCTTTTTCTGTTCTGTGGATCACTTTCAGGATATCATATTAGATTTATCATCATATCTTCTTAGGTTCCTCTTGGCTGTGACAATTTCTCTAACTGTCCTTGTTTTTGATGATCTTGACAGTTTTGAGAAGTAGTGGTCAGGTATTTTGTAGACTGTCCCTCAGTTTGGGAAGGTCTGATGTTTTTATCATTATTACGCTGGGGAGAGAGATCACAGAGGTAAAGTGTCATTTTAATCATCATATTAAGGTTACATACCATCAGCATGACTTAACGGCTGACCTGAATCTCGATTGCCTGGCTTAGTAGTGTTTCTCAGGTTTCTCCATTGGTTAATTACTTTTTACTCCATTTCTCTACCATATTCTTTGGAAAGAAGTCAGTATGAGCAGTTAACACTTGAGGTGGAGGATATCTATATAAATCATTTGGTATTTTTCTGCACAGGAGGCTTGTCTATTTTCTCCCCAATTATTTATTTTCAGTGATTTCTTTATAATACTATGGACTCATAGATATTTATTTTATATTTGGAGTTATAATCCAATACTATTTTGCTTAGTTTTTGCAAAAATTGTTCCAGCTATGGCCATTGGAAATTCTTTCATTTGGCTCCTTGTCTTTTTGACTTACCATCATCATGGAATATTTTGTGTGTGCACAAGTGTGTGTATTTACATATTGCTGGCAAGTACTTACTCTGGGGTCATCTTGTGTATTTCCTGCCTCAATTGTAGAAACATTTATTTCTCCAAGGAGCTCGTGTGTGTGTGTGTCTGGGGGGTGGGGAGAGAAAATATTATTGAAAACTGAGATCTGAGTAGAATGAATCATTTTTGAAAATATCTTCTGGATATTTTTTCTCTACTCCCTGGGCAATAGTAGTGCCCCTGACGTAGGCCTAACTGTGGTCCAACATACAATATTGGGTAACTTTTATATTGTTAACATATTTTTAAACATACATTTAAATATTCAAAGCTTCCACAATAATAATTCCAAGATATTTTAAAGCATTCTCACTGAGTACTTAGATAGATATAATAACATACTTGGCCTCTTTAACCTGTGCCAAGCTCTACAACTTCTACTAAAGAGTTTTCTGTACTTATGGGATATAGTTTCTTTCTTTCAAAACATCCACCCTATTCTCCTGTGAAACTGACCTTTGTGTTGTTTCCCACAAGTGCCATATCCATCTCTGCTTTTGTGTTTTTGTTTATGTAATTTCTCACTTTATTTCAGCTATAACTCCATACTCCTCTCCATATATTAATTGGCAAAATTTGTTAGAGTAACTTGGCTATGCTCAGGCATCATCAGTTTGTAGACACAAAGTCACATCAATATGTGTACCACTTTAAATGAGTCAATATCGCATGCATATAGAGTGGTAGTTCCTCTTTAAAATATCCGCCCCACCCCTCCCCCCAGAATCTCAAGAAGTTCTAAGTTAGGTGTGTACCAGCTTGAAACTGTCATGTATCCCAGAAAAAACATGTTCTTTAATCCTCATTCAATATTGCTGTGTGGGATCTTCTTTATTGTTTTCGTGGGGATGTGACCCACTCAGTTGTGGGTGGTAACTTTTGATTAGGTGGCTTTCATGGATGTATCTCCACTTGTATTAGTCAGGGTTCTCTAGAGAAATAAAACCAACTGGAGATATTTGTAAATGTGAAATTTATAAAGGTGTCTCACGCAACCTTGGGAATGAAAGAGTCCAAAATCTGCAGGGAAGGCTGTGAAGCTGGCAGTTCTAATGAAGGGTCTGGATGAATGCCACAGGAGAGGCTCGCTGGCTGTAGGAGCAGTGTAAAAGTCTCTCCTTCCTTAAAGGACTTCAACCAATTGGATTACCTTCTCATTAGGAGGCATGCCTTAGTTGATCAGCCACAGGTGCAATCAACTGACTGATGATTTAATACACCAGCCTTATGGTTTATCAACCAGCCACAAAATATCTTTTAAGCAATGATCAAGCCAGTGCTTGCCTGACCAGAGAACTGGGCATCATCACCTTGCTAAGTTGACACCAGAACCTAACCATCATGCCACCCGTTGAAGGTGGGGTCGCTGACTGGAGCCTTTTAAGAGGGAACAATTTTGGAAATCGCTTCAGAGCCAACAGAAGCCTCACAGCCAGAGACCTTTGGAGATGCAGAAGGAAAACACCCCTGGGGAAGCCTTATGAAATGAGAAGAGAAAGCTAGCAGATGTCACCAGATGCCTTTCCAATTGAGAGAGAAACCTTGAATTTCATCTGCCCTTTCTTTGGAGTCAAGGTATCTTTCTCTGGATGCCTTAGTTTTCACATTTCTATGGCCTTACAACTGTAAAATTGCAACTTAACAAATTCTCCTTTTAAAAGCTGTTCCATTTCTGTTATTGCATGCTGGCAGTTTCAGCAAACTAAAACAGGGTATAACACTGACTTATTCATACAGTTGGCTTCTTGAGTTTCTTCCTAAGAAGTGTTTCAGACTCAGCTCAGGATGGCTGCTGGGCATTGCTCTGTGAAATGGGTAGTCAAGCACCTTGCTTCTCCATAATTGACTCTTTTAGAGTCATGTCACAGCTAAGTTGCTGGGGCTCTGTGGTGTCATTGCTTATATATTGTTTGAGAGGGAAAAATCTCGTAGAGTAAAAGTAAGACTGATGTAAATTCTCTGAATTAGTCAAGAGTCTAATCCAAAATGGATTTAATTAAGATAATTCAAGGGTATTAACAATGGGACATTTAATGATAGGTGTGGGCAGAGTATAGGGGCAGAGTACAGAAAACTGGAATAGCAGGAGTGGAGCTGCTGCTGCCCTATGACCAAAGAGATAAGGACAAGGAGAGAGTGTCCTATCAAGCAGTGGCCTTGAGTAGAGCATAGGTTTTTGGTAGAGAGACAGCCAGCAGGAGGCGATCTTTCAGAGGGAGTCAGAATAAATAGCTCACAAAGGGAATGAGGCTGTACCAGAGGCGACAAAGGCTGGTAAAGAATTCATGTTCTCCTCCCTTCCTCTGACCATTAAAATCAGAGGGCAATGGGAGTCCAGTTGATATCACTCATTCAGGCCAGCCTCAAGGACACAGAACTAGGATGCAGAGGGGTAAAAAATGGCTCTAGAGTGGAAAATAAAAAAAATCTGGCTTAGCCACCCTTGACTGTTTGTATCTGCCATATGTTGATAATCAGATTCTTTTAATACTGACTGATAATTGTCACAATTAGCCCCAAACATCAGGGTGATATAAAAGCCTGAATTCCACATTAATATCCTATGAAGTCAAATAAAATAAAATTAAAATATTACTTAATAATAGTAATACCTTGAATTTTCATAGCACTTAATGTAATTTTACATCATGGGCTTATTTAATAAAAGACATGCTTTTTTTCTGTTTAATAGAGATATTAATAAAACTAATAAATAATATTTGCTGGTCTCATACTCTATGAGCAGTATAGGAAGGATTTAATTCCCAAAACTCCATGAGGTAGACCATTTTGTAGATAAAGAAAATGAGACACAGTGAGATTATCCAAGTTGCCTATTACAATGGCCTGGATATAAACCCAGAGTCTGTCTTCAAAACTAGGACAACATGCTGCTGTTTTTGACATGTACAGTGAGAATTGTAGATAAATGTGGATTAGCATGGTTGTTTCATATAAGCTAAAAAATACATGGAGGTTTGAAAAAGATTAGGGGAGATGTTTTGGGTGTTTTTGAGTGAAAAATTTAGAGTTCTGTCCAATATCTCTCATTTTTAGGAATTGTTTCCTTGATAGTCTTGATGAAGTCATGTTTCAAAACTGTGAAAAAAAAGTAGCTAAACATAAAAGGAATGTTCTGCTTTTCATGCAACACACAAAAATGTAGGATTAAACTCATTCCATTTCCATGTACTTTAAGATAGTGTTGATACCAGAGCTCCACTGATAAAGCCTCCAAATTTTCAGAGATGAATGCCCTTCATATCACTTTTTTTCATGGTAGGGCATATAGACCTTAAAAAATTTTCCTTGGAGAATGAGAGGTAGCATTATCAAGGAACAGAGCTGTAGAGAGCTGCAAAATCCATGATGCACTGTTGCACTATGCATTACGTTTTTTAATGTTTCAATTAAGTAAAATCTTGTCAGCCATTACTTGAGGGGAAGTTGTTGATTCAAGGCTCATGTTCAGTCTCAATATGGAACACCTTGAATTTATACTTAATATGTTATTTACTTACTATTTACTTATTTGCCTCTTACTATCTATAATGTCTTCTCTTACTACTCTCTTCTTTGTTCCCTATGCTTTCTCCATACTCACCTTCCCTCAGCAGCTAAGTTCAGCTCTTCTTCACTTCAGTGCATTTGCACATTCTCTTCCTTTGTTTGAACTGCTTCTAGTATCCCTCTTTGCTCAGCTAATTTCACCTTCATATTTCAGATCTCATATTAAATATTACTTTCTAGAGATAACTTTCTGTTAACTTCAGTTTGAATATTAAAATATTTCTTGATAATTTCACAGTATTTATCAGTTTATGCATCTCAATTTACATTCACTAATTTATCCATCTGTAATTTTTTAAGTGACCTGTTGCTTCCATGAATAGTAAGCTCCAAGGCAGCAGTGGTCATATTTCTTTTGTCCATCATTTTATAAGTGGTACCAAGCACAGAGATCAGCATAATGATTAATAAATAATCACTGGATGATTGAAAGAATTTTGCCCATCAACTAGATTTCAATGTTATCTGCGGTAGAAATATTATTTTTTGCATTCCTCATATGTCTAGAGCATTCTCACTTAATGAATTTTTATCTAATATCCTTCTCTGTCTCTCTTTCTTTCCTCAAAACCTCTCCAGTCTCCTTTCTTGGTTGATATATGAGTGTTTTCTTAGACTATACTAACTTTCTTCTCACTTCTGCTGTTTTAATTTGCCCCAGTATTTCCTGCCTAATATATTCTTCTTACTTTCCGGCCTCACAATTTAACTTTATTATTTAAATCCCTTAGTAATTCATGTTATTTACCAAAGACCTTTATCTATTAGGCATTTTCAGGTATCTGTGGCAAGTTCTAGTCAGACTGACCTTTTAAATGTGAACATTGCTTCCTCTCTTCCTTCCTTCTCCCTTCTTTCCCTTTTCCTTCCTTCCTCCTTTCTTTTTTTTTTTTTTAATTTTCTAGATTTTGTATGTCATCACCCTCCTATCTCTCACCCCCCTTTATATTTTCACTTTAAAAACTAGGCTACTACCAGGGATGAATCTGGCCCTGTCACCATGGGATCAACAATTCCATGCTGACCAAAAGGGGGAAAAGAAGTGTAACTAATTAAGTACCAGTGGCAGAGACAGTTCAAACAGAGTTGAGGGTTTACTCTGGAGGTTGTGTCTATACAAGCTTCAGTTATGCATTACTATCTATCATAATCTGCCAAACCCCAACCAAGACCATTACAGCCAATTCTAGAAAGTACCTAGGGCAATATATAAGATTCCACAAGGGTGCCATGCATTAGAGTAACTTTCCAGAAACCTGGAACCTCCAGATGGGTCCCTGGTCCAGATAAATCCTGAAACCTAGAAGGCCCAGCCTTTCTAGAACATCAGATAGTTCCATCTCCCTGCCCCATATTAGTGACAGAACCTTCTGATATGAGAAAGTTAGATGGCCATAGCCCAGACAATCTTAAAGAGAGAGATGGAAAGATCAAAGGTGATGGTGGAGTTATACAGTGAAGCTAGGATTTAACAAATGTATATGAATGCTGAATTATTAAATTGATATCTCTTTTAGTCTCCAATATCTTAGAGCAGCTAGAAATAAAAACCTAAAATTGTGGAATTGCAACCTATGTCAAACTCTGAAATATGTTCTACAACTAATTGTGGTGCTGTGCCTTGAAATGTATTGCTTTTTTGTGTATATATTATTTGTCACACAAAAAAGAAGGAAAAAGTTGATTGTGATGATAAAAAAAAAAGTTAAGCCTCCTAGCCTCCTATATTCTGGAGCAGCTAGAAAGAAAAATCTGAGAGGATCATATGGTAGCCCATGACAAACTCTGGGATCTCTCCTGTAACTACTTGTTGAAGAGTGCTTTGAAAACTATTGCTTTTTTAATTATTTGCTTTGTATATATGTTATACTATACAATTAAAAAATTAAAAAGAACTATGCTACCTTTTAATCATTGCATCTTGGGAGTGTATATGTTTAACTAGAATGTCTATAAATTCATACTCACTATGTCTGAACTGTCTTGCCTCTCTGAGTAGCATTTCCCCTCTATACAAGAACAAGTGTCTATTATATACTGTATACTAAAGATTTAGGCACTTTCTCCAGGATCCGTCTCTTATTCACTTGTCTAGACCTAATTGTTCTACACTGTCTGGCTTCTGTAATAGAATCTTTACTTTCTGGCCAAATTTACCCATCTTTCTTTGGATTCGTCTCTTTAATTTTGCAGACTTCTTCCAACTCTTCAATTAACTTCATTCCTCCTTTTATATCCAATCCCTTTTCTACAAATCTTAGGCACACCAGAGTCCTGGATTAGAGCCAAGTATCCTGACTTCCTAAGATAAGGATTTAAATCCACTACACAATAGTCTGCCTTCTGTAATACTGTGTGTAAAGGTCAACAAATGGATAAAAAGCATAAAATCTGGGTGGAATTGGTGGAAAAGGTAAAATGAAATGTGGATTCTGTATGAAGCTGATAAGAATCCACAATGTATGAATTTTATAAATAGGTTTAGGAATTATTTTCCAATGTAACTGAGTGACAGTTTTGAAAATATATTCAATATAAAATCATTCTCTTAAGTGAAGATCTGTCTCCACCACTTCTTCAGAATATATATTAGCTTCTATTGCTATACATACTCTACAGAAATTGTGTAGTTTTGAAAAGTTGACCTAAGAGGAGATTGATCATTTATTGCGTGAGCATGGTTAAAAATGGAGGCCACATGCCATATGTATAAACACTTAAAAACTGTGAAATAGTGCTAAAAACTATTCTCCTACCTTGATAAATATCCTCCTTGATGACCTGGAAAGACAGGGTTTGAAGGTAAAATTCTTAGCTTCTTGGAGGCATGTCATCACAGGCTCTGGTTCCTTACTCCTTATCCTTGCTCTGTCTTATGCACTGAGAAACACAAAATCTACATGGCAGGCTCTATCCATGCCTCTACAAACTGGCTCCCTTGGTCTAGGGATAAACACATCTGTGATGTGACCATCTTTCAGGAGGGCAGACCTTAGGGAGAAGTCTGGTTCTAAATGTTGTTTTGGGATACAGGGCAGTGATTTCTCACTCCCAGGAATATGAAGTATAGTTTAGAAAGGGAGGCAAGAACTTTGAGTGGGAACATCTTGACTCATAAGCTCCTTACCTATTGGAAGGGGTTTAATCTGAAGAGCGTCAAAGTAGAGTTCAGGGATTTGGGAAGGAACATTCATTCTGGGTGTAAGGGTAGACTGGAATTTATAGCTTATCAAGAATTTCTGCTGTGCAAACAAATCAAGAAATGTATTTTTTATTCATTTTAGAAGAAGAATTCCATGGAGCGCCGTAGATTTGCAGTGATTGTTTAAAGGATGAAACTACCTATAGAAGGCTGGTGTCCATCATCAACAATCAAAGACATAGAGTAAGATTAGACAAAGTCGAGCTCCTCTGAAAATGCATAAGGGTGGCAACTAAATTTGTTAAGGCTTGAAGATGGAAATCCTCCATGAACGGTATATGAAATTCAAGATTAACATAAAATAATGTGACGTTCAAAGGCATAGCTTTTAGGACCACATTAAAAAAGAGTCAACATCACTATTGGGTCTAGATTCAGAGATAAATAGATATAGCCAGATAATTGAGAAAATATAGTGAAGCTCAAAACTAGAGGGTGAATAAAGGTCACATTTAGAGAAGTCAGGAAACAGCTTGGGAAAGGCTGAGATTCCTAAGAGACCCTTACTGTAGAGCCTACAAAAGCTGCCTCATGTTAGAATTTTCTCACACAGAGTGAGGAAAGAAATTGGTGACTATTTTAGGAAATCTGGGTTCCAAAACATTGTGCCAACCATGAAATCTGTTATTAGACTTCTGTTGTGACAGAGTAGAAGTCTTTAGTACAATAGTTTATTTTTCTTAATTTTCTTTTAATTTCTTAGTGTGAAAAGAAACAAAATGAAATAGATTACTATGTCTAAAAGATTTAAAATGGAGACAGGTTATCCAAGAGGTTACTCTTATGCACATCTCAGCCAGATATCACAAACTGCCAATATAGGTGTAGAAACAAGCCACAATATTTCTCAAAACCCTAAGATTATCTGGACACAATAAACAAATGACACGATAAAGAAACTGTAATGAATATGTTAGGATGTAAGAAATGCTTATGATGACTAAATCATTTTATAGATATATCTTTTTACTTTCTAGTGTCTTAGATTAGCCAGAGGGAAATACCTGAAATTTCTGAACTGTAATCCAGCTGCCTTGATCTGTGATAATGATTGTATAACTCTATAGCCTTTATCTTGTGATTGGCAAAAACCTTTTGACTTACCCCACCTGTTTCCTTTATTCTGTTTTTCAAATTTAGAGTTTTAGGACCACTAAAGACAGTACCTAATGTTTATTAATAAAAGGCCTTGAGTCGGCCCAGAACTAACCCACCCCAAATCCAACACTATCTTGCTGGACCAAGCTGGATCTAACCAAAGCGGGCACACCAGACATGTGCAGTAGCTGAAACTTTAACCTATATGTGACCTATGCCTCATTATAAAACTAAAAATCATGCCATCATCATATTAAGGCTGCCATTTTCCTACATGTATTCTGTGATTAAACATGTAGTCAATCTGCACATGCTTAATAATGAGATCATCACTCACCTCATCATCTCGAGCCATTATCCTCATTATCTGAAAACCTGCCATCTTTTAGAATATAAAACCATCAGAGTTACTGTAGTTCAGGGAGACAGATTTTTAGGCCAGTAGACTTTCGGATCTCCTGCTTTACACTTATCAATAAACTCTTTCTCCCTTTGAAACCCCATTGTCTCAGGAATTGGTCGTTTGAGTGCAGAGAACCCACCACTTTTGGTCGGTATAAAAATCAGTAAACTAACCTGAAGGGCATCTGGAGCATTCCTAATATTCAAATACCCACCAATCACAAACAACTTCGTAATCTTTTTCTTTAAAAACCTTGCCTGGAAGCACTAAAATGGAACATGATTTAGGTTGTGACCTGAATCTGTCCTCCCTGAATTGCAATTCCAAGACCCCAAATAGAGCCAGTTTATTTCTAGCTCAACATAGAATTCCTATGTCATCCAATGTTCTTTGTTGAAAGCCACAAAAATTGACGCTGGAAAATCTTAGCAGAAACTTAATTTACTAAAAGGATATTTTGTAGTTTACAGAATTTGTGAGGATGTTGTAGAGCCTGGGTCAAGAGTGTGTAGGAATTAAGCAAAGCTAGAGGATCTAAAAACATTATCTGGGAAGAACACTTGAGGTTTTTCCTTTGATACTTGCTTCAGATTCAAAGACCCAGGTGGGATAATGTAATTGGCTGATCTTAGGTCCAAAGCCCACATCCTAATAATCAGAAGGGGAGGGAAAGGCAAACTTCCGAAATTTTAGCCTCTGTAGTATGAGCGGGACTCAATATCCCATAAGATTCATATATTCAGATGCTGGGCAATTAAGATAATAATCAACAACAATCACCTCTGTCTTGGAAAAAAAAAATACATCAGTTTTGGCTGTCTGTGGGGAAAAAATAAAGTCACAGGATTTGTCTATACTTGGGTTTCTTGAAAGTAAGAACACATTCTTGTCAGAGTTCATGGCAGTAGGAAATCCAGGGAAAATTAGGGGAAACAGCTGTTAGTGAAGTAAAACCTTGGAATAGCTACATAGCAATGACTACTCTTCTCTTTCCATGAGAAACAAGATTTAGAACCCGTTCTCTCTAGTTATCAAAACCTATCTTAGGGACTGATACTACAATGTGGTGCATAATATTATGTTCCATTTTTATTTAAGGAGAAATACAATACCCACTGGATCAATGGTAGAAAACACTAAAATGGAGAATTAGTATTTGACAGAATGCCTTCAAAGTACTGTGCAGAAATATAAGAAGAAAGAGAAATGAGAAATGAATGAAGCCAACCTGGGAATTGACATTCTTTATAAAAATGAAAGCAACAATACAGTACTTTACATCTTCTCTTTCTCAGAATGAGTTCATTGTACACTATTTTTGCATAAAATGTTCTTTTAACTCCTCCTTTGCTACTTTCTGTGTATGTCCCTTCATTTCTTTATGGGGTTGAGCTGGCAAGATATGAGTTACAGTGACAGAACAAGCATGATAAATTTCTGCTGCCCTATGAAATTTGTTCAGTGTTGACTCTTTTGCTGTTTAGAATCCTAATGTTTTGCTCAAGCAGCCCTTTCCATCCATCAGATAGCATGCTGCCATCTGTAGAAGTGCCACAGTACTAAGATTTATGTGTTACTATTTAAAGAATTTAGGTTTGGCAATTTCATGCTGTTCATTTAGCCAAACAATAATATGCTAATTAACCTGCTTGAACTAAATTACACAGTACTTGAGATGCTTAGCCAACCCAATTGCTCAATTGGCTGAACATTCCTGACCCTACAATTTTGCACGTAAGGAGCTTTACATCCGAAACAAATGGTTATTGGACTGTTCCACTTTATCATCTGAAAGGGAATTATCTTCCATTTACTAAAGAAAATTTATATTTCATTTGATTTGTTGTGGTTATACCAATATTTCACGATTATTATGCATTGGAAGGGACAAAAAAATTGTTTTCTTTTCCAGAATAATTCGTATTTTTTAGCTGGCTGAAACACTGATACAGAGATATCAATGTTTCTATTTATTTTAGCTTGCATTAAGGACAATCCAGAAATTCTATATCCACTTGTGGGCTTCAGTACATGATCACCCAGAAGTGATATACATAGTTTCATATAGTATTTTACCGGAAAAAAGTTTTCCTAAGTTTCTCAAAATGGGTTCTTGTCCAGAAAGTAAAATTTTAAAATTCCTTGGGCATTCAGGACTAAGGCTTCTTTCTTTAATAAATTCCTTTCTGTGGACCCACACCCCTGGTTTACTTACGGCTACTCAGCGTATAATGCTTAAGGGTTATTACACTATACCCTCCTCTTCCAGATCAATCTCCTACCTCAACAGAATCCAAATAAACTAAACTCTCCAATAACCAAAAACTAATTGATACAAGAGAGATGTTGAAGAGCATTATTGCAGGGATTAAAATTTCTAATAGAGTACAAATCAGTGCTAAAATTCCTCACGTCTCACAGACTAAAATCTCTTGATATCTTGATGGAAGCATAAGAATAAAATTAATTTTAACTTTCACACAAGATGGTGCAGGAAAGCACTTCAGGACAGCTCACACTGGTCTTGCAGGCAGGGAAGGAGAGAGCCTCTGATGTAAGCCTAGAATTGGCACCAAATGGGTGGAAACAAGTTTTAAAAAGTAACAGCCTGGGTCCCTGAAAAGTAAAGTGTAATTAAAAGTGGGAACCTTCAGCAGGAAATTTGAATTAGTTAGACTATCCGGATAGGCTGTAACCTCTGGAGTATCCAATCAGAGGAGAAACAGAGGAGGGACCTGAGGTGTGAGGCTTAGGGAGTATACATTACTGCTTTTTGTGGCTCCGGTAGCCAGCCACCATTCTTTGGCTGTGTGCCCGTCTTGCAAGATCACTAATAACCCCTTTTCTTTTCCATAATCAGGTGAGCATTTATTCTCTTTCAGGAATGGCCTTCTTTCTAACAGAAGAAGAACAAGAAAAGAATTTAGTAAAAGAAAGACATTTGGTAGGGAGAAAAGGAATTCAGAGAAGAGAGAAAAAAGGCAGAATAGAAAATAAAAGAGAATGCAGGAAAATTTACCTGGAATATTTTAGAGTGTATTTATAGTATGTGTATAATAAATTGAGATAATCGAGAAAGCTAGGGGTATTGATTATTCTGTAAATCAGTGGTTATCAAGTTTTGCAGGGTACACAAATCATCTGGCATCTTGTTAAAATACAGATTCTAATTCAGTTGTTTTGGCATGGAGCCTTTTATTCTGCATTTCTAATAAGCTTCCAGGTGATAGTGATACTATGGGCCATATTTTGTGTAGAAGGGCTGAAAACTAAAGTGCACGTCGAACTACTGCGTAAACTCCGTATTAACTTTAAGGTAAATTCAAAAAGGAAACATTTTTTAAAAGTTGTGATTATATGAAAAGAGAAAATTATATCTGTGCATGTTTTGAAAAGGAGCAAGAACAAGTAAGGCCAGTGGAACAAACAAATTTAACAGAAGAATATAATACTGGCTCATTGATGCTAACAACTGTCATAAAAGATGCTTGTTCAGTCTTTGTTAGTACAGTACTAAAAATAAATGCAGGAAATCTCTAATCAGTGTGATTTTAATTGGCATATACGGGAAATGTTATTTAAATGTTCTTCAATAAATGGACCTATCTTTGCCCTAATTCTTAATAAAAAGGCACTGCTTTAATTAAAAATACTGCAATGTTCTAAGCAGTAAGGTGGCTTTAGAATTCTATCCCATCTTCTCAGTATTGTGCTCTCTTTTTCAGGAAACTATTTTTATTGGCCTATATTCATACATGGTTTCTTTATTCAAATTTAAGCAGAAAGAAAAAAAAGTATTCTTATTTTTTCTCATGAGATGTTATCATGCAAACTATTGTAGATTTTGCTTTTTTCATGTACAACATATTGTGTACATCTTCTCACATCAATATATGAAAATGTTTTCCTTCCGTTTTTACAGCTGGTTAGTACAACATTTTTTTTAACTAGACTCTTAGTGATAAAAATTTGGGTTATTTCCTATAATTAATAATATTCTACCTAAGATATTTTTTACACATGCAATTATTCTATAGGAAAACATTCCATAAGGGCGGTTGCTGAGTTAAAAAGCGTATTCATGTGCAACTTTGATAAATATTGCCAAATTGCTCCCCAGAGGGGTTGGTAGCATGGAATAGGCAGCATATTTTCCTAAAGCTTCACTAATAGTAATATATATATATATATACACACACACACATATATATACATAACATGCATAATACATACATACATATATAACAATGCATAACATACATATGTACATATATACATGTGTGTATATATATATATATTTTTTTAGCTGCATGGTCCAGCAATTGAACCTGGGTATCCCACATGGAAGGCAAGCATTCCAATAGTAACATATATTTTAAAAATTTTTGCTAAATTGATAGGTGTAAAAATATACTACTCTGCAGTTTAAATTAGCATTTCCCTTATTATGAGTGAAATTCAGCATTTTTTTCATATGATGAACACTCCTTTGCACTTCCTGTCCTAAAAAGAGTTTTTCATATTTTCTCCTCATATTTCTATTGTTATTGACTTTAATGGTTGATTTCCAGAGGATCTGTATCTATTAAGGAGATTAGCTTTTGTGATGTGAATATTTTTTCCCAGTTTGGCATGTGTATTTTTACTTTGCCTATTTTTTCCATATATAATATAGAAGTAGTTTTTATTTTTATGAAGTTGACCTTATCAATCACTTATTACATGGCTCCTAGATTTTGACTCAAAGCCACAAAGGCTTTCCCACAACAAGATTATAAATTGTTTCCTTCTGCTACATTTTAAAAATGTTATATATTCAAATCTAATATCTAGTTTAATATAATTGTTTATACTGGTTTATAATGTGATATTTGGTAATCAAATACCATTTAATGAATAATCATTATTCCCCTACTAATTGGAGACACCACATTTTTCATATACCAAATCCCCACGTACACTTTAGTCTAATTTTGCTTTTTCTTTCCTCTTCTATTGATTTGTCTATCCATGGGCTGGTAGGTACCATATTGTTTCAAATATTGAAGCTTATGTTTGTTTGTTTGTTTTATTTCTTGGCATGTCTAGCTCCCCTGCATGGATCTTTGATAAAAATATACTGAATATTCTTATGTAATTTTTGATAAGAGGATTAACATCTGCTTAGTTTTTTAAAACATAATCAATTGTTATTTGAATATAAATGAATAAGATAATTCATGGTTAACAAATACTTATCTGGTGCCTATTACATGCCAGTGGTGTTCCAAATGCAGGGGATACTGTAGTGAATAGAGAAAAAGGAACTTAAATTTTAGTTGTGGGGGATAAACAATGGGGACAATAAAATGGGAAAAGAGTATAATATCCTTGAAATTGCCAGTATTATGTAAAAAACTGAAGTACAGAATGGAGAAACAGAGGGCCAATATGAATGTATAGGCAATCTCTCTCTTGAATCTATCTGTTTTCTATCTACCTGATGTTGAATGTACCTAACTAAAGAACATGACATATTTCTCCACTTATAAAAACTTTTTTTATATCCTTCAATACTTGCTCATTCAGCACCTATTATATACCTAGCTCTGCCTAATTGATGGGATTAACTGTGGTTACACACCTTACAGTTTAGTGGTGGGAGAGAAACAAAGAAGAAAGTAAAATGAATAGAGGATATGGTATATTAGAAGATGAATAAGTGATTAGGTGTAAAACAGTGCAGGGAAGGGGGATAGAGAGAACCATGCACTTGTGTGTGTGTGTGTGTGTGTTCAGGATTATGTTTTTATGAGATAGTGTTTTTGATTTAAAACATTATGCATTTTCACTTGTTCAATTTCCCTCTTTATTTAGTGTTAAAATATTTTTTATGAAGATTTTGAATGTTTTTTGTTCAGTTAACACTTCGGCATTTTACCTCTTGTTTTTGTTATTACTGCCATTAAACAGGTAGACATTGTGTGTCTGTGTGTGTGAGAGAGAGAGAGAGTGAAGGAGAGAGAGAGAAAGAGAGAGAGAGCAAGAGAGGAGGGGAGGGAAGGGAGGAGGAAGGAAATTTACACTAATTTTACCTCATTAATTTTGTACTTATCCATGAACTGGATTCACGAATGCCTTTCACAGCTGTATTTCAAGATAGAGTTTGGCAAACCTACTGGTGATAGGATTATATAGGGTGGATATGATCCTTTACACATATATATGTAAAGATTTCTTGAATTGAAACATTCAATTCAAGCTGTGCAAAACAAAATAAAACAGATGAAAAATTTTAATTTGATACTAAAACTGAGAATATTAACAATACTCATATATAGCAGAAGGTTAAGATTCTAGACTAAATGAACAAATCTACAAATTATAAAGACAAACCTATTCTAAAATGTGCCAAATCAAGAAATGGAGTTTTAGAGGGGGGAAACAAGAAATTCAACTTCATTAGTGATCAGGCAAATAAAAGTTAAAACTATAAATAGAAATCCTGCAAAAATATCCAAATTTAAAAAGTAGCATATTGGTCTCTCTTTAAACCGTTGAAAACCGTTGGGCTAAACCACCTGCGCGCTCCCGTCCCTGGAACGTGCACACTCTGGGTTCTTAATGGTGCACTTTCTTTTCTGTCAGTGATCTTTTCTGACTGGGTTGCACTTGCTTATCTCATTATTGAATTCCTTCTAACCCGAGATGTGGACACTGGAAAGGGACTGTGGTGACAAGGGAAGTCTGGCAGCTTCTGTCTTAGTGAGCCAGCCAGGAGCTGCCTCGCAGCGTTCGCGACAACTCACCCCCAGCCCTACCTATCTGACTGGAGCGAGGTGATCATGCAAGCCGGAGCAAAATGCTGCAAGAGCTTCCTGGAACGTTATGCAGAATACTGAAGAAATTGGAGCCGAGACTCCAGAGCTTTAGGAAGCAAGATTTTACTTGTCCATGTTCATGGGGTCCAGCTGAGTCACCTCAAAAATCTGAGCCCTGGACAAAAGGTTACAAGAGCTTTTAAAGGACTTCTCCACCACTTCAGTGAGAAACACCTGGCACCATCCATCAATGCAAGTTTTTATCCACCCTGGCTTCTTCTTTGTGATCTCCAGCCAGTTGGAACCCAACTGTGTCCAGACATCTTTGACACTATACTATAAACTGCCTTTACATTTTCTAACTCAGAAGTTCCCTCAGACAGCCAATCTACCTCAAAGGTGGAGACCATTATTTGGAGAGTTTTGGGGGTTGCTCAGACTGCCCTTCCACTCAGGCCTTCTACGAGTGGGCTGATAACCTGATGCACTCAAGGACTTAGCAGTCAGCTGAGGACCCTGTCTGAACATGACTTTTGATTCAGAGACCTTCCCCAGTCCCCGTGGTAGGCATGTCATCATGCTGAAAATTGTATGCCCTTGATGTTTCGAAAGCATTGGAGACATTTGGTCAGATCTGAAGGACAACCATCCCCATAAAGGATATATGGATGAATGGAGACAAAATGGCTCAGTGGAAATCCATGAAATGTGAAGGCACTGCCATTTCTCACTGATTCCTTCTGTTTTAAAATTGGCATAGGAAAGTGAATTTATTTCTTGCTGAGGCTCCTATCTCCTCTGAGTCTATTCATTGATAAAACAAAGCATGCAAACATATGAAAACGAATACAAAGAGCAGCAAAACGAGTGTGACTGTCCGCAGTGTATCGAGATTCTGGCTCCTTTGAAGAAAATCTTAGACTTGGAAGTTACAGGTAAAAATGTTACATCTGCTGAATATAAGGCCTCAGCTTGGGGGCAAGTGTGTGTGAACGCTTCATGGCAGAGTGCCACCTATTATGCCACCACATCACACCCTGAGTGTCATGCATGGGGAATGAGGGTGGCATGGTATTTCAGGGTTCTTCAAGGTTGCATGAGGGGATACATGGGCTTAGAATGATATCAACCTATGGATTTGCCTGCTCTAGTCATGATCAACCTTTTCCATAATGTACATAGGTGACCGGAGTAAAGTTAGTGAACACTCATTCATAAAACCTGCCTCCCTCCTAACTGTCACACTGATGGTCTCTCCTTGTTGTCAGGCACTTGTTTTTGTTTGAGATAGAACGCTCTCAGGGTTCCAAGCTGGCAGTTATAGACCAGTAGCTACTGGCCAGAGGCAGATCTGAGGGTACTTTGGGTCCATGAATGTCCTACTTAGTGCCACAACAATGTCTTTTCAGCTATTACTAGTACAACTGTCCAATGTTTTTATGGTTTTACGTGAAATTTTCTTGGAAATTTTAATATGTGCTCCTTTGATTGCTCTCATGATACAAGTCTGTCAACGTGGTTTGAAAGCAAAAGCACTAGCCAAGCAAACTTCATCTCTGTGTGAGAAATACCATGAGTTCATTGAGCAGATAGGAGAGATTACCAAATTGTATGAAGAGCTCAGGTTAGCTGCAGTGGAGACCTCTCCTCCAATGTTACAAACGCTGTGTCTTGTAACACTTAACAAGGATACAAACCGGTTCCTCTTGCCAACTGAAGATTTATTAGAAATTCTGGACAAAGAACAGAAATGTGAGTCTCCGAGATTTTCCTTCCAGAGAATGATTCGGGGTCATTGTCAAGGACAGAAACAGTCACTCGATGAGACATTCAAATCCCCACAGTGGAATGAGACTGGGGCCAACGAGATATTAAAGTCATCTCAGCAGAATGAAGAACAATGCCAGGAAGAAATCCTTGAGAATTTGGATGAAAATGCTCATCTTCATGGAACCCTAAACCTGCATGCCTTAGAAGATGCTGTATGGAATGAACGTGTTGAGGGAGTAAAGGAACAAATTAATGAAAAACTAACAGTTCATAGTAAACATCTAGAAAATGAGCAGGGGGCACAACAGCAAGATAATGAACAGTTAGGACATGAGATTGAAAAGCTTCAGCACATGCTGCAAGTCCTTCCTGAAGTACATCAGCATCACCTCCTGCAACTTCACCTGGAATCAGTCCAGCAGGAAAGTGTCCGCTTGGGCATGGAGAACAACCTTACTAAGGTGTATAAAAACATACAAGATCTAGAGCAGCAAGCTGGCACTTACAGAAAGATGGCTGAAGAGCTGGAGAAGGAAATGGAGAGTACAACTTCTTACCATCAGAGATGGATTAGGCACCATGAGAGAAATTCTCAAGAAAATTGCCTGGCAGCTCTGGCTGCAGAAAGAAAGCTCATTGAGCTAAGACAGGAAAATGAGCAGAACTGGCAAAAATTGCGGGAAAGAGAGCATAAAATCCACCTTTTCCCAAGGGGTCCTTTGGTCCCCACTTTTCCACATGCAGCCCAGGGAGGCTGGAGAGGTTCAGGGCAAGCCCTGCATCATCAGGACCCCAGTTGGGGAGGAGGGGACAGCAGCAAGGGCTCAGAAGTCCAAGGTGATGCTCTTGTTTGACTCACCTCTGCATCAGCCAGTCCCTCACGGTTCACAGCACTTGAACTGAGGATGTGTTTTGCACTTTCAAAGAGATTGGGCTTAGTGTATTTGAATTTTTAGTTTGTTTCTGTTAAGTATATTTGAACTTTTAGTTTGTTTCTGTTAAGTATATTTGAATGTTTAGTTTGTTTTAGTATAGTTAATTAATCTATGCTGTATTTTCCGTTGTTGAAATTTTACAGAATTGTACTACAAAGAAAGATTTTTCCAGAATATATATAATTGTCATAGTATTTTAGGAACATACTACCAGCCTTTTATTGAATCCCATAGTTTTATGTCACAAAGTATGCATGTTAAACCTATTAATTGTCCCACCATTACTTTCAGAATTACAGAAATTTGCCATGAATGGGTAAAATATTTGTGTAACATTCACGTTTGTAATTATATATGTGAGATAACATTTAAAAGATGTAAAAGAACTTAGTACTTACAGCATTCAATTTTAATAGTTTTTATAATCTCTAAAGAAATAACACACAGACCATTATTATTCTTATTATTGTGTCTTTCTATTCTCAGTGATTTAGTTTTGGTACTTGACTTTTTGTAACTATTTATTTTGTTTATCGTTCTTCTTTAAAGTTACCAAATTGTTCATGTTATTCTTAGCAATTGAAAAATGTATAAGTTTCCTTCAATGAACTAAAATTTCTTCACTATTCAAAAATATAGAAACCAAATGTGGAGTATTTCTTAACTTGTATAGCTAATAAACTTATACAGATGCAAATAAAGAAGATTTATTTGTGTTTAAATACAAAAAAAAAGTAGCATATTATCCAATATGCTACTAAAGCAAGTGTAAATGGTACAACCAGTTTAGAGCACAGGTTGTTATTCTATAAAACTAAACATGCACATACATATGACATAGCATTTATAATACATTAACAGTGGTTCCATGAGCAAAGACATTGAAATTATCTAAGCAGCTTTTAAAATATACTGATTCTGGGACAGGCGAAGGTGGGGCAGTGGCAGAGTTCTCACCTGCCATGCCGTAGACCCGGGTTCGATTCCTGGTGCCTGTTCATGCAAAAGAAAAAAAAAATATATATATATATATGTATATATTGATTCTGGGACTTAACCAAAGATCAATTAAATCAGACTCTTAGAGTTGATAACTAAATAGCTCTTTATATGATTGTTACATGTAACTAAGTTTGAGAACTACTGTCCTAATGAAAGTCTCTCATATGTATCCAAACAGACATGGATGATAAAGTTCATGGCAACATTATTTATAGCAGCATAATACTGTAGTCAACTTAAATGTTTATAAACCATAGATTTAAATAAACTGAATACAATCATAGTATAGAATGCCACATAGCAGTGAAAAAGAAACAAACTTCATGTATAAGCATCAACATGAATTAATTAAAAAATAATAATCTATTGAATGATGCTATAGGTTGGAGTCCTCAGTTAAGAGACTGCAAGTTTGAGATTTTTCCTTTGGAGGTTTATTTGGGAAGTTTATTTTTGGAGTGCTCTTGAGAGCAATAGCTGTGAGCAGAGAGGGAGGCAGAGTTGGAAAGAGAAAAGCTGAATTGTGATGCAAATGTAGCAGAGGCCTCAGCTAACCTTATGGGAAACTCTAGGCTAGAATTGTTCATCAGCATTGTCCCAAATGAGGCACAGGGGTGAACTGTCATAACCCCATCCACATCAGCATTCCTTTTAGTGGCTGCTTATCTCTTTTTAAAATTTAATTTAATTTAATTTTTTTACACAGGCAGGCTCAAAGAATTGAAGCTGGGTCTCTGGCTCGGCAGGTGAGAAATATTGCCACTGAGCCACCTTTGCACTGCCCTGATTATCTCTTTTGACTAGGGGAATCTAGATTCTTTTGACTACTTCTGTAACTCTTTAATGGTCGGACACCCCTGGCTACCACTCTGAGCTTGCCATTCATTACATTTATTGTACCCGCTTTGCTTCTAATAGTAAGGACTCCACCTGACCTTCCTTATTGAAGACTCATCATCTTTGCTAAGGTTACCAAGTTCTGCAATAACGTCTCTCTTCTTTAGCTCTGGCCTACAGAAAACACCAACTTAATGACACTGAAGCCCTTATTCCTTATTACTTTGATAAAGGGAATATCCTCTTGGGCTTCTGGTGGGTTTTCTCGCTTTACAATTCCCACTTCTCTGAATCTTTTGTTATCTTCCTCTACCATTTGCCATTAAAGTTTTGAATTTCTACTTGGCTAAGTTTGGGCCATTTTTTTCCAAGCTTCTCTGTGCCAACTTAGAAGCATACAACACTCTATTTCATATTGATTTTCAGGGTGTTTAATCCAGTATCAGAGCATGCTCTCATATCAGTAAACTCCACCTTTATATCCCATCTCCTTTGATGAAGCACCCAAAAAATTCAGTCCCATATGCAAGCTCCCAACTCTTGCTAACACATCTTAGCTAGCTCTTACAGTTCCTTTGGTGTATATTTTCTTTCCTTTCTCAATAGGTCTACCTTGACTAGATTATGTTGTGTTAAACCCTAGCTACTGGTCTGATAGCCAGGAGGAAGATAGAAGTGGCTCTTTAAGGGGCACATATGTTGTCTTGCAAAGCAGAAGACTGCAATATCTTCAAGCATGAATGAAGTACTAGTTTCTAACAGGGATGAATGGGATCATTAATCAGGCCCAGCATGTTCAGGAGAATCAGGGATTTGAGATAATTGAGTTCATTGACCCAGATGTTTCATCCAAAGTCTCTACATTCCACTCGTTTCAAATCAGAACACTTATATCTATGGTGGCTCTATGGAGTTCTATTAGAGTCTCATTCCTGACCCTCAGCTTTTCTATCCTTTGGTTATAGGAGATCATAGATTCTTTATATGCTGTGAAGAATACCATTTGTTTTTCATACTTTGCCTTATATAGGTACACGTACCTATAAAGGCTTCACGTACAGCCTTTTGTTATCCTTTTTCCACAATGATGGGCCACAACAATCGTTATCTGAATCCATAGACCTTATAATTAGTTTCTCTTGTACTTCTCAAATATCTTATACATTGTACCCACCAGTAAATTCCCTTCTACCAGTATTCCATTCCAGATCACCACGGATGAGTGTTTTAACAAATGTACCACAGCTACATGCTAGTGGCAATCAGTGCTCTACTATTCAGTAGAGCAAGCCATGGTGTCCATATTACCAGCTGGCTGGTGGGTGAACAAACTCCAGAATCTTATTTATAGTTTGCTCAATAATGCCACTATTGACACCAATTTTCACAGATTGTGTTCCCCAAGAAAACAGACTCAGAGACTCTGAGATTTGTGTGCATGAGCTTTATTGGGGAGTTTCAGTGACATCAACACCTATGAGACACAAAGGAAGCAAGACAGGGAAGAAGTACATGCTGACCTGTGATGCAGCTACAACAGATTATATGGGGATATTTAGAGCTGAGTTGTCCTTTCAGAGTTATTCCAATGAAACCAAGAAGACCAAGTGCTTGTCCCTATGAATCAGTAAGTCACAGGATACAGGGCACCCCCAAGGAGGCCGAGTTACCTTGACATGACAGTTTCCTTCAACTCAGGACAATTTCTCATGAGGGACCTAGCTAGGGACTAGGAGCCAACACTCCTGCCAGCTGAGGGAGTTAGTACCACAGTCCTAACAAAGCATATCTCACAAATTTCAAAATTGTAGTTAACTGGGTGGACAGAGTGACTGACTATCAGAGAGGCCAGGGGTTAAAGGACCTAATAAAGTTCTATTTTTGAAGCTCTGTGGCTGATGCATATGTCCATTTTATTATTTCCTTTAAAATATACATTTACACTTTATGTAGTCTTCTATCTTTGATATATTTGATATTTTCTTCTTTTGAAGGAGAGGGTATGAAAGTATACATAAAAAATTGCTATTTTGTTTACTTTTAAATATAAAATAAGTAAAGATATTTTGTTTACTTTTAAATATAAAATAAGTAAAGAGTGTGATTTGAATACTTAAACTATTGAAGGGAGGGACCCACAGTTTCTCGAAAGAGGGGTGATAGATAATCCCATCCTATTAATAAACTCACTCAACTCTAACAGTACCATGCATTCAGATCATGGCAATCTCAATGAAGAAATAATTATATATTTAGCAATGAATATCTTGCCTAAAACAGGAAAAGCTTTATTTGAACATTAGTGCTTCCTGCAAACACTCAGTTTGGAAAATTTTGTTATTTTGAAAAATTTTGTCTTATCATGATGACATGTGGAACAATAGGAAAAGCAGAAATAAATGATAGGTGGTCTCACAATAGGAAGAAATTTTAAACCAGCTTCCAAGATAGAAATAAATCTGTTAGGAAATTTTTTTTTTTGCTTACTGTTACAGGAAATAATTTAAAATAAGTTAGTCCACCATATGGTCTGACTTCTAGGGGGAGATTTAAGAATCAAATCAGTGATTTATTCATTAAATGAATTTATTAACTCTAAATATTTAACAGATATTTATTGAGTGCATACAATGCCACACATTGTACTAAGTGCTGGGAATAGAGAAGTAAACACAAAAGATATGGCCTCATTTCATTGTCATAAAAATCTAGTTTTGAAACCTATTTTTAAGACTCAGAACACTTTAATTTAAATGAAATGTGTACAGAGCCCCAAAACATAGGAGAGATAAATGCAAAAATACTGCAATGAAGTGGAAACAGTGAGTTGTGTCCTCTGCCCTCTCCCCTGACATTTTCTTCTGGCCTAATACCACACACACACACACACAAACACACACACACACACACACTGGACCTAAAGCATTACACAAAATTTAAGGGCTTTACAAATCACTGTTTGAACTGAAATATCAAATAATACTTAGACTCCTTCTAACTTTCAGACCAGATAATAAATATAATGAAGCTGTTGAATGTAGCTGTGATATGAGCTTCACAATCTTTGAGTTGACTATCCATTCATTTTCTGAAGATTCCAAAATATATTTTACATTTTCTTTAATCTTCTATGAAATATTTAGATTATTTGCCCATAATTTAAAATCTTAAACATATGTATTTTTTCAATGTGCTTTTACTGGTTGCCAAGATAAATCTAAATTAATTTGATTAGTTTATTGAAAATATGAAGTCCTATTTGGAAATCACAACTTTAGCCATAAATTTTTGTTTTAAATAGAGAAGAAATCTGTGGGTGGTAGGTCCATCATATTTAATAGAAGAATTTAATAAATGTTCAGAAGAAATTATCTTCAGATATGACATTCTTGTTAATCTCCATGTTATATACTTTTTTATTTAACACAAAAAAAGAGAGTTAATATATATTATGATAATAGCTAGGCAGATTCTTATGCCCTTTTCTCTTTTTTTTTTCTTACATTAGAGGAAAATGGGGACGATCTTCGCATTTTGGAACTTCTGTCAGGCTGTAGGCAGGAAAACAAAATTATCTGAATAAATAATGGCTGCCATTAAATGTTATCATGAAAACACAGGAATGAATGGTTCCACAGAGACCCTAAGCCTCCTACTTAAATTTATGAGGTAGCTATTTATAATAATACTAGTTTTTGTTGTTTTTTAAATCATATATAACAAAAACCAGAGCCTATTGATGAAGAGTTGTGACCACAAATGTGTCCTAAATACAACCTAAAGAGAATCTATCCCTCCTTCCAACCAACCACCTATCCAGGCATTCTTTTAACAAATATTTTAGTGACTCCTGTTTTTGCCAAGCCCTATTCTATATCCTAGGAATACACTGGTAAATGAGAGAGAAAAAACCTCTAAGACCAGAGAATGTTCATATTTGTGGGAATATTTTGAAATTAAAAGAAAACTCAAACATAATTCAGTGATATAGCCTCAAATGGGACTGAGACCTCAGAATTAATGGTACAGTTTAAGATATACTAAGGGTGAACTATTAAGCCATTTTGTCTTTCTTCTTCTTCCAAGTATCTCCCCTGCAACCTACCTACCTACCTAGTTACCCTAATATATTACTTAAATTCCTACCTACTCTTCAAAACCAGGGCTGTTTGGTGAAAGTACTATTTTCTTTTTTGTTTACACACATGTCCTGAATGCTGTATGTAAATATTTTGTGATATTTCTTCTTTTCTAAGCTGAGATTACCTTTTTTTTGTTACTCTAATTAGAATTTGCAGGGTTTTTTGTTTGAAATGGGGATGGGTGAGAATCCAAGTGTGTTAGTTAGATTCAGTTGTCAACTTGGCCAGGTGAGCATACCTAGTCTTGTTGCTGAGGACATAAGCCAATGGTGCGTGAACCTCATCTGTTGCCAATTACATCTGCAGTCAGCTAGGAGGCGTGTCTGCTGCAATGAGTGACGTCTGACTTAATTGGCTGGTGCTTAAATGGGAGATTGCAACGTAGCACTGCTAGCAGCTTGGCATTCCTCATCTCAGCACTTGCAGCTCAGCCCAGGCCTTTGGAGATGCAGGAAGAAGTCACCCCGGGGAAAGTTGTTGGAACCCAGGGGCCTGGAGAGAAGACCAGCAGAGACCATCCTGTGCCTTCCACGTAAGAAAGAACCTCAGTGGAAAGTTAGCTGCCTTTCCTCTGAAGAACCAACAAAATAAATCCCCTTTTATTAAAAGCCAATCCGTCTCTGGTGTGTTGCATTCTGGCAGCTAGCAAACTAGAACACCAAGGGATAATGAAAAGGTATTAACATACTCTTCCAAGGCTGGATCTAAGGATAGTTTTTTGAAAAACCACGAATGGTGTTAAGAATTGATCTCCTCTGTTAGTCATCATTACTATGTTTAAGCTGAAGTTTTGCATAAATAATAGAGGAATATGCATGGATTAAGTAAAACAACCCAGAATACTTTCAATAGAAGGCTGAAATGTCTTAGAATTTTTTTTTCTTCTGTGTGTGAAAGTTATAACTAGCACTTATTTCGTGCTTCCCATGTACTGGTCATGCTTTAAGTGGTTTCCAAATATTAATTAATTTTGCCCTCACACTATTCCTAAAAGGTGGGTCCTTTTAAAAATATCTCCATTTCCCAAAGAAAAATTAGGTATAAGGAGAATAAGTTGTTCAGTTACCCAGATATTAAATGGCAGAATAATATCAAAATCCATGCAATTTGGCTTGAGAATCTTGGCCCTAATTGTTATGCATACTCTTTCTTTCTTTAAAAAAAATTAAAAAAGGAGAAAACTTGGGAAGGCTGCATAATTTGTCAAAGGTGATGCTGCTAGAAGTTGGAAGAGTTTTGGGTTCAAGTGCATGATTGAAAAGCATGATCTTTCTCACCAAGTGAAAAACTCTGGGTTAGAGTGTTGGAGATTGGATCACATGTTCCACAAAAGGCATGTTGAGGTCCCACACCATGGTTCTGTAGATGTGAATAGAACCTTTTCATAAATAGGGCCCATGAAGATGTTCTTAGCTAAGGCGTGCCCAAACTGAATGAGGGTGGGCCTTAACGCAGTATGGCTCAAGTCCTTAAAAGCAAAGGAAATTGGACATGGAAATAGAAACCAGAAACTGGATGTCAGAGGAACCTGGAAGAGAAAGGAGATGCTGCTGCCTGTGCATTGCTGTGTGACAGAAAACACAAGAACCCAAGGATCTCCAGCAGCCAGACTCAGGGTACCACATCTTCAGGGAGAAGATATTGCCTTGCTAATGCTGCAAGTTTGGGCATCTGCTAGCCTCAAAACCATGAGGCAATCAACTCCTGTGGTTTAAGTTAGCTTATTGCATGGTATTTGTTTAGCAGCTGGGAAACTAATACAGGTAGATTTTTGAATAAGCCAGGATAGCTAGAAAAAGGAAAAAAAAACTTTTATTATATATTATCCCCTTTATTTGCATTTTCTGCCTATATTATGGAATCCTTTAGTATTGGTATATATAAAATGGATCTAATGACAAGGTACAGCAGCAATAATTTAATTCCTCTTGAAGTTTTAATCTAAATGGAAAACAACACCATACAACATTCTTTGCTTTCAAAGAAGGACATATTTTGACCAGTTATGTCATGATATTTAAGCTACTGATGACTCAACAGTTCAATCCTATGCTTGTGGTGATAGCTGTAGGGAATTTTATTGTAAGTCATTTATATATATGAAAAGAATAAATACTATATTTTACTTCTACACTTTACAAGGACATTTTAAGGTTAATTGAATCAGAATGACTGAAAGAATGAATGAGTTATCTTAATTCAGTTTGACAGTCATAAAGAAATAAAAATAAACAGAGGCTGTCAAAAAGCTAACTTTCATTTATATCTTGTGTATGCCCAGTAATTTATTAGTGACAAGGCATTTCTTCTGTTTCCTGAGACATAAGAAAAGAAAACCATAAAGGAAACTTCTACTAGTAATCAATCTTTTAATACTTATTACTAAGGTAAGTGGAGCATGTTTGGAAGGAAAAAAGAGAATAAAGAAAAAAGAAATAAATGCCTTATTTATTTTGAAATATGTTTTTAACTCACTAATCTCTGAAGTCCAATTGTTAGTGAAATGTGGAACAGTCTGTCTCTGTCTCTGTCACACACACACACACACTCACAGTCACAAATAAATACTGCTCCACTATTGTATGTCATTAACAAAAATGCCCAAAGGTCTAAACTCTTATTTGAATTTAACAAGTTTACCCTTGGGACATAAGGTTTTATCTCAATGATGAAATATATGGACTTCATAGTCCTAAAAAGGTTATGTTTAAAATAGTGTTAACATTTGGGCAATTATCACATTTTGTTTTCTAGCATCATGCAACTTCCAAAAAAAAACTATTTTTAAGTAATTCCCAACAACCTCATTTTCTGGGACACTATAATCCTTCTATATTACTGAAGATAAATCATTTCCAGGCATGTCTAGTAAGACAGAGTTGCCCATCCACAATATTTACAAAACCCATTGATATCTTGACATTTATTTTCATTACTTATAAATATACCCTCCACTAACTGAGCAAGGCCACCTCTGACCACAGAGGTTAACTTATTTTTTTTTTTTTTGAGTAGAGTTATGTAGCCTATGAACCCATGATTCATATTTGATAAGGACAAAGACTGAGAGAGGCTGGCCACTGACTAACTGTAATGAGAATGGCTTCTATACCACCAAGGACAGTGTTCATAGCACACATCTGGGGACAGTGAGTTAATTTTAATACCGACGATGTAGTTGCTAAAAGAAATATTTTCCTGACCTCCTTCTTCTATTATAGTTGACACCTCTGAGATTCTCAAGTCATAGGAAGCACTCTGAGAAATAACTTTTTAAAATCCTTAGAGAATTAAGACACTTTAAAATATGTGTCTTAATTCATGGATTTATGAATGAATTCATTGATTATAATAACCACATTCATTGATTATAATAACTATGAGCATTTTATACTCCCCATGTCTGAAAATTTGTATTTGTAACTTTTTTATTTATGTCTCTGTATGCGTTTACTGATTAAATGTGATTTTTCATATTATTCACCAAATTTGTATTGCAATGTCTTTTTCCTATTTCTGAAAATGAAAGTCACCTTCCTAGGTAAGTATTTACTAACATCAACCCACATAAAAGGATACCAAAGACCCCAAGGCAACTGTCAGTGTCCCACACTTATTTTTTTTATTATTCTTGTTAAATATTTTTCTTGAAAAAACAACATACAAATGTAAACATTCTTAACATACAAACATTCCATACTTGGTATATAATCAATGGCTCACATATATCATCACATAGTTGTATATGATCATCTCTTAGAACATTTGCATCACTCCAGAAAAAGAAATTGAAAGAAAAAAGAAAAATCTCACGCATACCATACCCCTTACCCTTCCTCCCATTGACCACTAGTCTTTCATCTACCCAATAGATTTTAACCTTTGTTCCCCCTATTTTTTTCTATACCCCTTACCACTCCCTTTCCTTGATCGCTAGTATTTCAATCTACTCAATCTATTTTAACATTTGTTCCTGCTATTGTTTGTTTATTTTTTATCCATATTTTTTTACTCATCTGTCCATACAATAGATAAAAGGAATATTGAATGCGAGGTTTTCACAATCACACAGTCACATTGTGAAAGCCATATCATTATACAATCATCTTCAAGAAACATGGCTATAGAACACAGCTCTACAGTTTCAGGTACTTTTCTCTAGCCACTCTAATATACCATAAACTAAAAAGGGAATATCTATATAATGCGTAAGAATAACATCTAGGATAACCTCTTGACTTTGATTGAAATCTCTCAGCCACTGACACTTTACTTTGTCTCATTTCTATCTTCCCTCTTTCAGTTGAGAAGGTTATCTCAATCCCTTGATGCTGAGTCTCAGCTCATTCTAGGATTTCTGTCCCACGTTACCAGGGAAGTGTATACCCCTGGAAGTCATGTCCGATGTAGAGAGGGGGAGGGCAGCTAGTTTAATTGCTGTGCTGGCTGAGAGAGAGATAGGCCACCTCTGAGCAACAAAAGAGGTTCTCTGGGGATGACTCTTAGTCCTAATTTTAATTAGGCTTAACCTATTCTTTGTGGGGATAAGTTTCATAGGAATAAACCCCAAGATTGAGGGCTCAGCCTATTGATTTGGTTGTCCCCACTGCTTGAGAGAATCTCAGGAATTCTTCAAATGGGGAAGTTGGATTTCCGCCTTTCTTGCCATTCTTTGCAAATACTTCTTTATTCACTGTTCCAGTCACTCTGGGATTTATCAGCGCATCACAGTAACCTGGACAAGCCTACAAAATCTCATGCTCTATACAAGGTTCCATGTACTTATAGTGTTCAATTAAACAGTCCATATAAGTTAAATTAGAAAATGCACTAGTCAAAATTAAAATTTTGTACCAAATAAACATTTCGTGCTTTAGTCTCACAAAGGAGTTCAAATGTTTAAATATGAATGACCATCTATTTTCAACACCCTGCAATATTGACATTCCTTTGTTCTTCCTCATGCAAAAACATTTTGTAATTTGTACATTTAGTCACTATTATTTACACTCTAGGCATTCCTAGATTATACCATTTCAGTTTTTATCGTCTGTTTTTCCTTCTGGTTTCATATGTGCCCCCAGACCTCCTCCCTCTATCATTCTCCGATTCAGCTTCATTTGGTATACCTACATTATTGTGCTACAATCAGGTAATATTGTGCTATCCATTTCTGAATTTTTACAATAAGTCCTGTTGCACAATCTGTATCCCTTCAGCTCCATGTACCCAATCTCTACCCTATTTCTATCTTGTGATGACCTCTGTTCTTAACTGAAATTATTCAAGTTCATTCATTAGTGTTATTTCATATCATTGAGACCATACAGTATTTGTCCTTTTATTTCTGGCTAATGTCACTCGGCATAATGTCCTCACGGTCCATCCACATTGTTACATGCATCATGACTTTATTCTGTCTTACAGCTGCATTATAGTCCATCATATGTATATATCACAGCTTGTTTAGCCACTCATCTGTTGATGGACATTTAGGCTGTTTCCACCCACACTTATTTTTAAGTATGAAATAGCGGTATGTTTGGAATGGATATATAGCTTACCAAGGAAGCCATTTTAAGGGAGAAAATAATTTGGACATATAATGTCTAAAATAAAAAAATTGGCCACATTGCCTTATATATAATATGTTTTAGCTTGACTCATTCTGAGTAAGGAAGGTTATCATCCATTCTTTAAAAAGTTACTTTAATTCCACAGACATTTGGTTTGGAAATAATAAAGGGATAACTCAGAAGCATGTCGTTCTAATGCTAGTAATTGCTTATTCTCCTTGTGACTGAACTTTGGGTTCTTGAATTTGTAATCTAGTTTTCCAGGCTTAGCTTTTGATATTTGCAATGATGAATGCCAGGGGAAAATGACCTATATGACCATAAGCATAAACTGTAAAATCCCTAAATTGCTTTTAAATGAGCACTTTTTGGACTACAGGTCTGATTTAGCATTCAGGAGTAATGGAAAGTTGACTGCGGCCTGTACGCATCGTTGGTAAGGAAAACATCACCTTATCTGTATTACATCACTCTGGAAATACAGCTTCAGGTAACATGGTCAGAATGTATAGATATCAACGTTGGTATCCCAGGAAGGAGAAAAATATTCTTCCTAAGATACTAAGTACTAAGAAAGTACTGTTTCCATGTGCATACTTTTTGGCTTTTCATTTGATACAGATCAGAATTCTTATCGTACTTTTTTTTTCTTTAGTTAATTATTACATACCTGAATATAAGTTGTTTGTAAATGTTAATCAAGGAAGGCTTTCTGTTACTAGCTTTATACTATATAAATAATTACCAATTGTTGTAGTGAACTCATGAAGAAAGAACTTATGGCAACAAACTTTTGTTGTCATTATCATTTGTGAAACTAAAAATTTGAGTAGCCATTGGGAGCATTATTGATCAATATCACATAATTTAAATATTAGGAAAATCCTTTTTTTTGTGGATGACTACAGAATCATGATTATTTTTCTTCAAGAAGTTATAAATTTTGCAACCATCTGAGATATTGGCCCATACTCTCAAATGTATTTGGAAACTAAATGGCATTTGATTCTACCCTAAAATTCTTCACTGTAAAAGAAATTTTTGCAGATGTCTGGTGTATATCCATGCATAGAGTACAAAACAGAGGGTTGTTATAGGACAAATTAATTACAGGACTTGAGATTATGTGATGTTTGACAAAGAGAAGGAAAATAAATATTAGTGAATAAATGAAAATCATTGTTCTGGCAAAACATTCTTCAACACCATTTAGTGTCTGGTTTAATTAGCTAATATAATTCTTATTCAATGTTCATGCATATGCAGATATTTTTCAACTATCAAAAATAATCAGACATTTAAATTTTTTTTTTTCTGGAGCATGAATTTGAATGTTTTTCATTACTCTTATTGTGAGAAAACTCAATGGGCAAAATTTCTTTTACAAGTAATAGATAATCCCATTTGATATTAACCCAAAGATAAAAGATGTTGTCATATCCTACTCAAAGGTTGTCATATTTAATGTAATAGGTTATACAAAAATAAGAACCTGTTTTCACTGTTTACCTTTACACATATATCTTGTCTTCTCTGTAAGATTTAAGTTCTGTGAGTGGAGCTCATCACTTACAGCTTAATGCATCTGCAACAAACTGGTTAGGTATTGAGCAAATATATATTGATGATTGTAGTAGAAGCTCTTGATACCTCACCTGGGTCTCTTTGACAAGGTATCTCCACCCATCCCCAACTGCTGTAAATGTTTGCTGGCAATGGCTCTCAGCTGCCCCTATCCCTAGGGGATTGAACTTGGCTGATGGAGTTGACTTGCCAGAAGATGCCTGGGAAGTTATGTAACCTTATCCTGGGAAAGCAGTGTGGCCAATGACCTACTGATGTGGACATGTAACAGTTCAGTCTCCTTGCTTTGGGCACTACACACTGTAGATCAATTCATGCTCCAGAGCTTCCTTGTGGGATCAGGCTGATCTCAACTTCTAAAACCACATCTTTTTCTAGCTACCTCCCCTAACTATCCTGCTTTCTTCATTCACTTACAGATTTCTCTTGTGAGTAACTTAAAGCCACCAACTCTCCATTCTGCACAAAAGAGAGTAATTCTTCCAAATGGGTTAAAGAAGGAAGGCAGGAATATGAGCAGGCAAGGCATCAAGTGGGGAAGGTATTGACTGTTAAAATTCAAAGTTAAAATCAGTACAGGGTTTTTAGCCCTTTTGACATTAATGCTATTTTTGCATTTGCTATTGCCTGCAAAACTTTCCTTTCTTTTCCTGTATAATAATAATAATAAGATATAAGTGGAATACACTTATGTATATTGTTCCCAGGACTGGCTACACGAATAATTGTAGTGTTTTTTCTCTTGGTTGGAAAAAGAATGGTAAAGTGACTGTCATTTTCCTCAGAGTGCATTTCTTTACTTTACCCAGAAGATGCTGCCTGAGCCCACTGCAGTTGCTGTTTTTTGTCCGGATTGGCAGTGGGATATTTAAATGTTCCCTTTGAAAGCTACATTAATGCTTTCAGATTTTGGGGTAATTTTTAGAACACTTTAAAGTTAATCTTAGGAATTCCAAACTAGTAAATTACTTAAATGACTTGCTAGATACCTGAAGGAGTTAACATAATATCCAAAAATATCTCCTGAACAAGAAAGTAGCACACCCAGCAGAACCTGATTCAGTGGGTGTTGGTGGTGAGTCCCAATACTTTGTCTTGGCCCTTCCCGAAGGAGGATGGAGTGAAGGAAGAAGGTTTGGGGCTTCCACTCGGCTCCTTCTTATGTGCATTGGAAGCACATTTTATTAAATGACGGTTTAGGCATCTAAAGGAATTAATTCAGATTCCATTCGCTTAGAAATATACGGGAAGCAATGGTATATTCTGGAGCTGTGATCTGGAAAGTGTGATTATTTCCAGTTTTCAAACAAAGTCCAGTGTAGTCCAAACCTTAATACATGGCATAAAAAATGCTTTTGTGTTGCCTGATGTTATTGGAAGTCACACTGTCACTCCTCTCAATAAATCAGAATTGAAAATTTTTAAATTACAGGCACAATCTCAAGTGTCTATCTGAGCCTGGCAAGTGACTTAAGTAGGCCTGGTGCAAGAAATCAAAGCTCGTTAATAAAAAAGCTGACACTGACTCTCAGGAGACTTAATTAATAGAGAGTAGAAGGCCTGGGGTAGCTGCAGAAGGTGTGCTCCATTTAATCCACTCCCCGTTACCCCCACTGCTTTTTTTCTTTTTGCTGTTTGGGAATGTGGACTGTATGGCCAGGTCTTCAGATTTTTTAAGAGATGCCAGAAATTAGTATTACAGCATGAAATACTCCTTCTTATGTTTGCAGCTATGTTAAATTTAGAAAAACAAAGCATTTCATGGGACAAAAGAAAACAAAGCAAACCACATCCAAGGCCAGATCTGGACGTCTGAACTCAGCGAACTGTGCTTCAGTCTCTTTAAAATCTGAATGTTCCTCTCAGTTAGATTAGTAGTAATTATTATGCATCACATAATCTAGTACTGAGAGATGATATGGTAGAGTGGTAACTAGTATGGGCTCCTCACTCACATTAATTGAGTACAAATCTGGGTTCCATCACTTGCTGGCTGCTATTAGGGTCTTAGAATGTTACTTCTCTAAGGCTCAATTTGCTCATCTATAAAATGGAAATGATGATAGTAATAGAAAAAATAATTGTACTCGAGCTTGCTGCAAGGAGAAATTAAAACATCTTTTTATGGTGTTAGACACAAAATTAATATTAGAATTATATTGCATACACCACAGATTTTTATCTGAGGTATCATTATCTAAGATCCTTAAGCCTTCAGGAGGGCAAATTACTTAATAATTTAATATAGGTATAGATATCTATATGTATATCTACATCTATCTATCTATCATCCATCTATCTATCTATCTATCTAAAAACTGCCCATTTGTAAAAGTAGTCTGTTTTAAAATATTACTTAACCCTTAACACTAGCATTTATATTTAATCATGTCAATATCTTTGTAAGTTTCTCTTTTTTGTTTTGTTGGATGTCGTAAGCCACCCCATGACACAATTTAAATCTGATGCAAACTGATTGCAAATGAAACTCAAATCTTTACACAGATGAAAGATTTCATGAAGTCAACATGAGTGATTCTGATAAATGAGAATCTGAAAGAGTTCAGTCAGTAGACAACTAAAAAGAGAAAATTGACAGGGAGGATAGGTGCTTTGTAGAGAATAACTTGAGTATCAAAGGGAAAAATAGAGTTCTGGGGGAGTTGGTGACATTGCAATACTTTTTCTTCTTTCTTTTTTATTTAAAAGACATCTTTATGACCATGCTGTAAAAGTCAAATGTGAAGTGGCATCATGCTGTCATATAATTTTGCCAAAATCAATGAATCTATATTAATTCCACTGCAGCCTAGTTTGCAATTATGGCATTCACTTGGATGAATATCATGTAAAATATCATAAGTGATTTATAATGATTTTTGTTTATATTGCAACATTAATTACTGTTTCACATTTAACAGTGAAAATGTATGTCCTACTTTAAATATATTCAGTTTTAGGATGTTATTTCTGTTCCAATAAACTTTAGGGACAGAAGACATCATTTTTTTGTTGTTATTTATAGATCTGATATACATATCACTGAAATGCATATTTTTATACTGTATTTCATTAATAAGAAAGTTCACATGGTGAATTTAGGCTGGGCTTAAATGTGATCTTTTGAAATTTTTTTGATTTGTTGGCTTTAATAAAAAATCTCCCAATTTATTTTTTTAAATAATGCTAGTTATAACCCCATAGGGTATGGGTTTGCCATCAGCAATTTTGGCTCAAAGTCATGTAATATATAAGGGTGTTTTAGACTCGGTTTAAATTCAACAGAAAACAATATTATGTTACATTACACTAAATCATTAATACAAGAATGTTATGTTTTTTAAAAAGATCAAGTTAAGAAAATTGCTTATTATATTATTAATACATATTTTTTCAATATTTGTCATATGTTCATAATGTTGTATGAGTGACTTCCAATGATTTTTTATTTTCAACCATTGAACGTACAGAAAAATGTGTAGAAAATAACATATGCCAACATACACGTCACCCATATTTAACAGATTTTTATATTTGACTATATTTGCCTCTCCTGGAGTTTTCTTAAGAAATAAAATATTTATCATCCAGCTTTAAAGGTAAACAGTAAAGCATAAAGAGTAAAGCATATTTATCATCCAGATTTAAGGGTAAAGAGTAAAGCATACTCCCCTTAATTTTTCACACCTCATTCCACACACCTAATTTCTTTATGGAAGTATGTATGTTTCTACCTATCATTCGATGATATTCTCTTACTACCTGGATATGTAATCATTAATAATTCATAAAAGGCTGTGTGTGTTTTCAGATTCACTTAAATGGTGTACACGTCCTTTTGCACTGTTATTTTTAACCTATGTTTTAAATATTTACAAATCAATACATGCATGTCAACTGCATTAATTTTAACTGCTATATAGTATTTCATATGGTAAATAAATTCATTATTTTACTAAGGGAAAGATTATTTGCTCTACCAAACATTATCATTCATGTCCCTTTATGTGAATGGGCAAAATCATCCAGGTAGGTGAAGAGATAGAAAGAAGTGGTTCAGAAAACAGACAAAAACATAATAATACCACATTTTTCAGCATCCCTTGGAGTTAAGAGAGGTGTCTTGTGACTACATTCTAGCCATAGAAATGTGGGTAGTTTCTAAAATATCCTTCAAACCCTCCATCCTTTTTCTCCCTCATGTGACTGGAAGCAAAAGATTCTAAGATGATAAGGACACCAAATTGAAAAACCACTAAGAGTAGAGCTAGCTGGGAAGATGCCTAATCATGAACATCCACATTTTTCATGCTCCAGCCACTGAGATTTGGGGCTATACAACAACTAGCATTATATACCTGAACTAGTATGGAAATTGGTATGGTAAGGTGGGAAACTGCCCTAACATAAACCTAAGTCACATGAAAACTGATAGGCAAATCTGGAAAATGGGGATCTGTGTTAGAAAGTGACAAAACATTTTTTAGAACTGCTGCCCACAGAAATGAGGAGAGTAGATCATGTTCATGCTTTGCCTGCTTGTCTAGGGGAGGTGAATGAGAATTGCCATCATGTGTATGAGCTACTATTGGCTTTGCTGCAGGAAAGAGATGAACTTTGGAGTCAATTGGTTGATTCACAAAGAATAATTAAAGATGGTAGAGTGTCCCTAGAAATCTTAGGTCTTTCAGGGTTAGAAAAGCCCTCAGTTTCTATATGCCAAATAGCAGAACGTGGAATTTAATTTTTAAGCAATAACAGCCCTGCATGTTTTATCAGATGAATAAAATTATTTAAGCCAATCATGGATTTGAGTTTTAATCTCCCTCAGGTTAGAATCAGATTACTTGATTCTGACCAGTTGAATATTGGTAGAAGTTTACATACCACTTACTAGCCTAAATCCAGAAATCCTGCATAGGCTTTCATACCCTGTTCTCCATCTGTGCAGCTGGACAGGAAGGACTCCAAATTAGGGGAACCACAAGCTGCAAAATGTCTAGTTCTCCTTATCAACCCTTGGGGGAGAACTAACCATGATTGCAGCCCTATAAAGAATGTTTGCATCAGACCTTTGCTATGAGATTTGGGGACTGTTTGTTACAGTAACTAGCATTAGTTAGCATGTTTAACACTTACATTCTCAGTTTTCCTAGGAACTTCCAGATAGTTCTCCATTGTGGCTGTATAATTTCTCAACCACCAGTAATGTGTGTGCTCCCACATCTCTCTGAGTGATAGACTTTTTCATTTTTTAAAATCTGGTGTGAAATGACATCTCATTATAATTTCAGTGTGTACATCCCAGATTTCTTCTGTTGCCTTCTACATAAATTAGATTTTTGCTGAATTACTAAATTTATTTTCAAATGTTTAATATGCTGTTTAACTCATTAACTGTTTTTTTTTTATTTCAATGACTCTTTTTTCTTCATTTATAAGAATTCTATTTTGTTCGTTTCCATAGATCCCCATTCTGTTTTTAAGATGTCCTTATCTTTTCATATGTCTTTTTAAAAACTTATTTCATATTTTTAATCATTTGTCAATGTATTTTCATAGTCTTTTGAGTCTTCTAGAATTTCAAGTGTTTAATATAATTTTACTGGTTTTTTTGTCTTGTTATTTTAATTATGACTATTTTCTCTTCAGTTTTATAATTTTTTACTTATAACTAATTTTAGCAGGAATTGTACTTTTTGTAGGAATCTAGGTATCTTGCTTTTACAAGCATCCTTCCAGACTGACTTTGTACCCCTGAGGTATTTATTACTAACCAAGAACAACATTTTGGACTTTAATTTCTCAGCATAGGTATCCCTGTATTACATAGGTAATACAAATTCAAACCTCAAGTGTGTTCATTGAGTAGTAACTTCAAGAAACACATGTTTCCTCCCCTCAGTGTTTTGGATGATAAAAGCTTCTTTGTAGTTTCCTTGCAATATTTATGGCCTCATGTATTGAACTTTTCTTATACCATCTTTACTGAGAATCAATGTTTTTGCTATGCCATAGTTTCGTTTTTTAAGGATCTCACTTCCAACTTTCTACCTCAAATGGCTCAAGTTATTGCCTACCATTTCCCAGGGGGTGAAAAAATCCAATCAAGATATTATGCATGCTGAAACATGATGAAATATTTAACAAAGGAATCCATTAAAAGGCACTGTGGGCATGCAGTAACAAATAATTATTACAGTTTACACGCTACTGATAAAAATATTGTTCTTTCTCTAGAATTTGGCACCTTTTCTTTGATATATTTAGAATTGGTTGAATTTATTACCTACTTGAAAAAAAGTTTAAACTTCAGTGTCAAAACAGCCTTCATACCACACTCTGTTCCACTATGGCAACTGATAAACATCTGTCTCAGACACTATTCTCCAGAGACATGGAGGTAGGTTTTGTTGGGCAAAGGTCTCTTAAAGAGTGTTTAAGTATTCTAAATATCAGCAGATAATCCCTTGTCAGTTCAGTTCGTTTGTGGAAGAGAAGATACTATGCATCAGCAATGCCTCTTCCAAATGCCTTTTGAATATTTCATAGTGAAGAGCTAGTGACATTTTTGTCACTCTTGCTGATCTGCATATAACTGAGAGAATCCCAATGTGTGTGTGTGTGAGGGCATGGAGGGTGGGGAAGTGAGGGTGTTTCAACTTTGAGAAACTACATTTTGTTTCAAAATTGCATTTTATTCCATTGCAACAGATCTGTCTTTCTATTTAATTAGCTTCCCCTGATCGGTTAATACACAGATATGGAAAATACATACTAGAATTAGGACTAGCTTTTACTATTATGGAGCAAAAATAAGGAGGTTAAAATGTAAAGGCACAACAAGGATGGATCCCTGGCTGGTATCTAGATGGCATTTGGATAGTCCATTATTTGGAGTTTTAACTCCTTCTAGCTAAAGTTGTCTTGACTTCTCCCTTTTACTTGCCATTAGATAGATGGCATAAGTCGGACACTCACCTCAAGGATTTTGTGAAATCTGTCTTACATTATAACACTTATTGAAAGTAAGAGTTATAAATTAATATTAGTCTACATAAGCCACCCATTGAAACTTTTGAGTTATGATGACATACATTTTGAACTGTTACTTTCATAAACGTTGAAGTATTTTGAAATGACTAATTAAAATTAAGACCAATATTATACTTTCTTAGAAGTACCTTACTCTGAATCGGTTGGTCAATTGCAAACACACACAAAACAAAATCACCACGTACTTGTCAGTGCAAGTGGCAAAAAGAAATGACACTAGGAAAATAAGCAAAGTAAATATGACTTTCCATCTCTGGATATCAGTACCAACTAGGGCTGTCAGTTTCTATGGTAATAAATTAAGGACTCTCCAAATTGTGTTCTGGACCCAAATCTTATTTTAACTGAGCCCAAATATTGTGTCTCACTTTAGTAACTATCATTTTATTTGTTGAATTAAAGAACAAAGGGATGCTAAAGTAAGAAAATTTGTGATTTCATAACAAAAGCAGTATATTACAGTAATTTGCATTGAATCACTTAAAATATATGGTATAAAGAGATATTACCTAAATAATTGCTTCCTCCTTTCTCCCTTTAAATGAAGTGCAGCATTTCCATGTTCAGTCAAATGGAATAAGATGAAATAATTCATCTTTAAATTACTTTCTAATTCTCAAAATACATCCAGATTGGTTGGTTCTCCTATCATTTAACTTCGATCACTGAGGAAATTATAAGTGATATTGGGTAAAGATATTCTCACACGCCTCACTATGATTTTGTTGGAGGTAATATATGATAAACAATCTTTAGTATTATGCAAAATTTGCCAAATTGATTAGTCTCAAAATTGAATTATTTTTCCTTATATATTCCATTTCCTGTGCCCCAATCAAATAACTACAAAATTGTAGAATCATACTTATTATTTTAGACTGAATTCTGAACGTGTATATGAAGATTCTAAAATAAAGGGTTAGTTTCTAAAGCCAAACAATTGACTGTAAACAAAGGTTCTTATTTTTCAGTTCAGTGAACACCAGGTTGACTCTGAATAAGTAAAAATATGTCACATATAAATGGGTGTTAAAATAGGGGGATTTATGTTTATAAAATAAAAGACAAACAGCTGTAATATTATTTTATTATATTTTCTAGACCTTCTTCATTACAGTAGCTTGAATTATCTACTTGCTTCAAGTGCCTACATTTTGGACCTTAACATTACTCAGCATTATGACCAATCTAATTCTAAAATTCTGCTTTCTTAACTTTATCAGTTTTTATTTCTGCTGAACCTGTTCCTTAATTTTTGTATCTCCAGTTCCTGAAAGTGCTGTCAAAGCCACCTCTCTCCTTGGAAGTTTACTCAGATGTTCCTCGGGAATAAGTAATTTCTACCTTCTGTGAATGTCAGTAGAGTTTATCACAACCCACATTGTATTTCCTCATTTGTGAGTGTATCTTACATATTGTACAAAAATGTTTTCAAAGTGGGATCCTTAAGATGCATTGCAATTGCTCTGGTTGGTTGTTTAATGTCCAGACCCCCAGGGCCTTCTCCTGACATCTTTTTTTTTTTTTTTAAAGAATTCTCAAAATTTAATACTAAGGAAAGAAATAACCAAATTTCTAAAAAATATGGGCAAAAATTGAACAGATATTTCATCAAAGATATACTGAAGACAAACAACACATGGAAAAATGATCAACAATTCATTGGTGATTATCTAACAAAATTGTGATTACCTAAGTAATAATCGGTGATCAACAATAATTAGGAATTAGATTAGGAACAAGCTTGTGCTTGTTCCTGTGATATCTATCTATGTCTACATGAATACCTACACATTTTGGTAATCCAGTTCCATGACAATGTATCTTTCAACCAGCAATATGATGCAGGAAATATCTTTAAGTGGTATTGGATAAATATCATTATCCAATGATAAATTTATATTCAAGTTTTCATAGGAGGTTGTAATTTTTTTCTGTTTTCTGCCATCCTTCTGATTTCTTAGGTAATCAGAATGTTTTCATTGCAATTGAAATGGCTGTTTAATAAATACCATATTATATCTTATGAACATATAGATGAGTGTATTTAAGTTATGAGAGGCTTTTTTAAAACTTTTTTTATTAATTAAAAAAAATTAACAAACAAAACACTTAAATATCATTCCATTCTACATATACAATCAGTAATTCTTAATATATCACATAGTTGTATATTCATCATTTCTTAGTACATTTGCATCGATTTAGAAAAAGAAATAAAAAGACAACAGAAAAAGAAATAAAATGATAATAGATATAAAAAACTATACGTACCATACCCTTTACCCCTCGCTTTCATTTACCACTATTGCAAACTGAATTTATTTTAACATTTGTTCCCCCTATTATTTATTTTTATTCCATAGTTCTACTCTTCTGTTGATATAGTAGCTAAAAGGAGCATCAGACATAAGGTTTTCACATTCACAGTGTCTCATTGTGAAAGCTATATCATTGTTCAATCATCATCAAGAAATATGGCTACTGGAACAGAGCCCTACATTTTCAGGAAATTCCCTCCAGCCTCTCCACTACATCTTGAACAACAAGGTGATATCTACTTAATGTGTAAGAATAACCTCCAAGATAACCTCTCGACTCTGTTTGGAATCTCTCAGCCATTGACACTTCGTCTCATTTTACTCTTCCCCCTTTTGGTCAAGAAGGTTCTCTCAATCCCTTGATGTTAATTCTCAGCTCATTCTAGGGTTTTTCTCAGACCTTTGATGCTGAGTCTCAGCTGATTTAGGATCTTTGTCCCACATTGCCAGGGAGGTCTGCACCCCTAGGAGTCATGTCCCACGCAGAGAGGTGGAGGGTGGTGAGACTGCTCATCATATTGGCTGGAGAGAGAGGCCACATCTGAGCAACAAAAGAGGCTCTCTTGGGGGTGACTCTTAGGCCTAAATTTTAAGTAGACTTGACCTATCCTTTGTGGGGTTAAGTTTCATGTGAACAAACCCCAAGACTGGGGGCTCAGCCTATAGCTTTGGTTGTCCACACAGCTTGTGAGAATATCAAGAATTCAACTTGGGGAAGTTGAATTTCTCCCCACTCTCACCATTCCCCAAAGGGGGCTTGCAAATACTTTTCCAGTCACTGATCAAATCATTCTGGGATTCATCAGGGGATCACTCTGGACAAACCAACAAAATCTCATGTGCTACCTGAGATTCCAAGTACTTATGACATTCAATCAAACTATCTACATGGGTTATATTAGGAAATGCTCTAGTCAAAATCTAAATTTTGTAACAAATAAACATTTTTTTGCTTTAGTCTCACACATAAGGTGACATTTTAAAGTATTAATTATCATCTATTTTCAGCACCCTGCAATAATGACATTCCTTTGTTCTTCCTCATGCCAAAACATTTTTAAAATTTTTACATTGTACAATTCACTATTATTATACACTCTAGGCATTCCTAGATTATACCATCTCGATCTTTAACATCTATCTTTCTTTCTGATTTCATTTATGTCCCCAGGCCTCCTCTCTATCATTCTCACATGCAGCTTCATTCAGTATTTTAACATAATTACGTTACAGTTAGGTAGTATTGTGCTGTCCATTTCTGAGTTTTTGTATCCAGACCTGTTGCACAGTCTGTATCCCTTCAGCTCCAATTACCCACTATCTTACCCTATTTCTATCTCCTGATGGTGTCTGTTACTAACAACATATTCCAAGTTTATTCACTAATGTCAGTTCATATCAGTGACCATACAGTATTTGTCCTTTAGTTTTTGGCTAGTCTCACTCAGCATAATGTTTTCTAGGTCCATCCATGTTGTTACATACTTCATAAGTTTATTCTGTCTTAGAGCTGCATATTATTCCATCGTATGTATATACCACAGTTTGTTTAGCCACTCCTCTGTTTATTGACATTTTGGCTGTTTCCATCTCCTTGCAATTGTAAATAATGCTGCTATAAACATTGGTGTGCAAAAGTCCGTTTATGTCTTTGCCCTTAAGTCCTCTGAGTAGATATCTAGCAATGGTATTGCTGGGTCATATGGCAATTCTATATTCAGCTTTTTAAGGAACCGCCAAACTGTCTTCCACAGTGGTTGCACCATTTGACATTCCCACCAACAGTGAATAAGTGTGCCTCTTTCACCGCATCCTCTCCAGCACTTGTCATTTTCTGTTTTGTTGATAATGGCCATTCTGGTGGGTATGAGATGATATCTCATTGTGGTTTTGATTTGCATTTCTCTAATGGCCAGGGACATTGAGCATCTCTTCATGTGCCTTTTGGCCATTTGTATTTCCTCTTCTGATAGGTGTCTGTTCAAGTCTTTTTCCCATTTTGTAATTGGGTTGGCTGTCTTTTTGTTGTTGAGATGAACAATCCCTTTATAAATTCTGGATACTAGACCTTTATCTGATATATCATTTCCAAATATTGTCTCCCATTGTGTAGGCTGTCTTTTTACTTTCTTGATGAAGTTCTTTGATGCACAAATTGTTTAATTTTGAGGAGCTCCCATTTATTTATTTATTTCTTCAGTGCTCTTGCTTTAGGTGCAAGGTCCATAAAACCACCTCCAATTATAAGATTCATAAGATATCTCCCTACATTTTCCTGTAGTTGTTTTATGGTCTTAGACCTAATGTTTAGATCTTTGATCCATTTTGAGTTAACTTTTGTATAGGGTGTGAGATACGGGTCCTCTTTCATTCTTTTGCCTATGGATATCCAGTTCTCTAGGCACCATTTATTGAAGAGACTGTTCTGTCCCAGGTGAGTTGGCTTGACTGCCTTATCAAAGATCAAATGTCCATAGATGAGAGGGTCTATATCTGAGCACTCTATTCAATTCCAGTGGTCAATATATCTATCTTTATGCCAGTACCATGCTGTTTTGACTACTGTGGCTTTGTAATATGCCTTAAAGTCAGGCAGTGTGAGACCTCCAGCTTCATTTTTTTTCCTCAAGATACTTTTAGCAATTCAGGGCACCCTGGCCTTCCAGATAAATTTGCTTATTTGTTTTTCTATTTCTGAAAAATAAGTTGTTGGGATTTTGATTGGTATTGCATTGAATCTGTAAATCAATTTAGGTAGAGTTGACATCTTAACTATATTTAGTCTTCCAATCCATGAACATGGTATGCCCTTCCATCTATTTAGGTCTTCTGTGATTTCTTTTAACAGTCTCTTATAGTTTTCTTTGTATAGGTCTTTTGTCTCTTTAGTTAAATTTATTCCAAGTAATTTATTCTTTTAGTTGCAATTGTAAATGGAATTCTTTTCTTGATTTCCCCCTCGGCTTGTTCATTGCTAATGTATAGAAACACTACAGATTTTTTAATGTTGATCTTGTAACCTGCCACTTTGCTGTACTCCTTTATGAGCTCTAGGAGTTTTGCTATGGATTTTTCAGGGTTTTCAATGTATAGTATCATATCATCTGCAAACAGTGATAGTTTTACTTCTTCCTTTCCAATTTTGATGCCTTGTATTTCTTTCTCTTGTCTAATTGCTCTGGCTAGAACTTCCAACACGATGTTGAATAACAGTGGTGATAGTGGACATCCTTGTCTTGTTCCTGATCTTAAGGGGAAAGTTTTAAATTTTTCCCCATTGAGGATGTTGTTAGCTGTGGGTTTTTCATGTATTTCCTTTATCATTTTAAGGAAGTTCCCTTGTATTCCTATCCTTTGAAGTGTTTTCAACAGGAAAGGATGTTGAATCTTGTCAAATGCCTTCTCTGCATCAATTGAGATGATCATGTGATTTTTCTGCTTTGATTTGTTGATATGGTGTATTACATTAATTGATTTTCTTATGTTGAACCATCTTTGCATACCTGGGATGAATCCTACTTCGTCATGATGTATAATTCTTTTAATGTGTTGCTGGATTCGATTTGCTAGAATTTTGTTCAGGATTTTTGCATCATATTCATTAGAGGTATTGGTCTGTAGTTTTCTTTTTTTGTAATATCTTTTCCTGGTTTTGGTATGAGGGTGATGTTGGCTTCATAGAATGAATTAGGTAGCTTTCCCTCCACTTCAATTTTTTTGAAGAGTTTGAGCAGGATTGGTACTAATTCTTTCTGGAATGTTTGGTAGAATTCACATGTGAAGCCGTCTGGTTCTGGACTTTTCTTTTTGGGGAGCTTCTTGACTGTCAGTTTCTTTACTTGTGGTTGGTTTTGAGGTCGTCTATTTCTTCTTAAGTCAAAGTTGGTTGTTCATGCCTTTCTAGGAACTTGTCCATTTCATCTACATTGTTGTATTTATTAGCATAAAGTTGTTCATAGTATCCTGTTATTACTTTCTTTATATCTGTGAGGTCAGTGGTTATGTCTCCTCTTCCATTTCTGATCTTATTTATTTGCATCCTCTCTCTTCTTCTTTTTGTCAATCTTGCTAAGGGCCCATCAATCTTGTTGATTTTCTCATAGAACCAACTTCTGGTCTTATTGATTTTCTCTATTGTTTTCATGTTCTCAATTTCATTTATTTCTGCTCTAATCTTTGTTATTTCTTTCCTTTTGCTTGCTTTGGGGTTAGTTTGCTGTTCTTTCTCCAGTTCTTCCAAGTGGACAGTTAATTCCAGAATTTTTGCCCTTTCTTCTTTTTTGATTTAGGCATTTAGGGCAATAAATTTCCTTCTTAGCACTGCCTTTGCTGCGTCCCATAAGTTTTTATATGTTGTGTTTTCATTTTCATTCACCTCGAGATGTTTCCTGATTTCTCTTGTAATTTCTTCCTTGACCCACTGGTTGTTTAAGAGTGTGTTGTTGAGCCTCCACGTATTTGTGAATTTTCTGGCACTCTGCCTATTATTGATTTCCAACTTCATTCCTTTATGATCTGAGAAAGTGTTGTGTATGATTTCAATCTTTTTAAATTTTTGAGATTTGCTTTGTGACCCAGCATATTGTCTATCGTTGAGAATGATCCATGAGCACTTGAGAAAAAGGTGTATCCTGCTGTTGTGGGGTGTAATGTCCTATAAATGTCTGTTAAGTCTAGCTCATTTATTGTAATATTCAAATTCTCTGTTTCTTTATTGATCCTCTGTCTAGATGTTCTGTCCATTGATGAGAGTGGTGAATTGAAGTCTCCAACTATTATGGTAGATGTATCTATTTCCCTTTTCAGTGATTGCTGTGTATGCCTCACGTATTTTGGGGCATTCTGGTTCGGTGCATAAATATTTATGATTGTTATATCTTCTTGTTGAATTGTTCCTTTTATGAGTAGATAGTATCCTTCTTTGTCTCTTTTAACTGTTTTACATTTGAAGTCTAATTTGTTGGATAGTAGTATAGCTACTCCTGCTCTTTTCTGGTTGTTATTTGCATGAAATATCTTTTCCCAACCTTTCACTTTCAACCTATGTTTATTTTTGGGTCTAAGATGTGTTTCCTGTAGACAGCATATAGAAGGATCCTGTTTTTTAATCCATTCTGCCAGTCTATGTCTTTTGATTGGGGAGTTCAGTCCATTAACATTTAGTGTTATTACTGTTTGGGTAATATTTTCCTCTACCATTTTGCCTTTTGTATTTTATATATCATATCTAATTTTCTTTCTTTCTACACTCTTCTCCACACCTCTCTCTTCTGTCTTTTCGTATCTGTCTCTAGTGCTCCCTTTAGTATTTCTTGCAGAGCTGGTCTCTTGGTCACAAATTCTCTCAGTGGCTTTTTGTCTGAAAATGTTTTAATTTCTCCCTCATTTTTGAAGGACAATTTTGCTGAATATAGAATTCTTGGTTGGCAGTTTTCTCTTTTAGTGGTTTAAATATATCATCCCACTGTCTTCTTGCCTCCATGGTTTCTGCTGAGAAATCTACATATAGTCTTATTGGGTTTCCCTTGTATGTGATGGATTGTTTTTCTCTTGCTGCTTTCAAGATCCTCTCTTTCTCTTTGACCTCTGCCATTCTGACTAGTAAGTGTCTTGGAGAACGTCTATTTGGATCTATTCTCTTTGGGGTGCATTGCACTTCTTGGATCTGTAAGTTTAGGTCTTTCAAAAGAGTTGGGAAATTTTCAGTGATAATTTCTTTCATTAGTTTTTCTCCTCCTTTTCCCTTCTCTTCTCCTTCCAGGACACCCACAACACGTATATTTGTGTGCTTCATATTATCATTCAATCCCTGAGCCCCTGTTCAAACTTTTCCATTCTTTTCCCTATAGTTTCTGTTTCTTTTTGGATTTCAGATGTTCCATCCTCCAGTTCACTGATTCTAACCTCTGTCTCTTGAAATCTACCATTGTAGGTTTCCATTGTTTTTTTTCATCTCTTCTACTGTATATTTCATTCCCATAAGTTCTGTGATTTGTTTTTTCAGACTTTCCATTTCTTCTTTTTGTTCATTCCTTGCCTTCTTCATGTACTCCCTCAATTCATTGATTTGGTTTTTGATGAGGTTTTCCATTTCTGTTCGTATATTCAGAATTAGTTGTTTCAGCTCCTGCATCTAATTTGAACTCTTGGTTTGTTCCTTTGACTTAGCCATATCCTCAATTTTCCTGGTGTGATTTGTTATTTTCTGCTGGCATCTGGATATTTAATTACCTTAATTAGCTTATTCTGGAAATTGCTTTCACTTATCTTACCTAGGGTTTTCTTTCTAGATGAGTTTGTTGTCTATCTGTTCTTTGACCTTCAGTTCAGCATTTTCTGGGACTCTAGCTTAAGTTTTGTTTAACAGAGGATAATTTTTCAGTTCTTGTTTTCTCATTTCTTGTCCTGCTTGTAAGTTGCCTTTTTCCTCCCCACCCTTAGGAGTGTCTACATAGGTATTACAGACTCCAGCCAGGTTTTCCCGGACTAAACTGGCCTCCTTTGTGGGGGGAAGGAGTCACCTGCATCAGTTTTCCCTGAGGGTGAGACCCAGCAGGTTGGAAGACTTTCCTGTGAACTCTCTGGGCTCTGTTTTTCTTATCCTGCCCAGTATGTGGCACTTGTTTGTCTGCGGGTCCCACCAGCAAAAGATGTTGTGGCTCCTTTAACTTTGGAAGGCTCTCCCTGCTGGGGGTGTGGTGGAGACAGAGGAAAGGTTGTAGGCTGGCTTTAATGGCTTCAAATTGCCAATCCCTCGGGTCTGAATTCCTTGAGAGAGAGATTCCACCTAAGTTGCGTTTCACCCCTCCCCTGGGGAAGGCACACGTGGGAGACAGCCCTGAAAGCAGCCTGTTTCTGCATATGCCTGGGGCAGTTGCAGCCCGAGTAATCCTGCCGCTGAATCCAGAGGCAGCCAAACCTCCATAGAGACAGTCACAAAAGCCTCTGTTTCATCCCCTTTCCTCTTTTTCCATGAGCCCAATAGGCAACCTCAGCCTTGACCAGTTTCACCTGAGCTGGGGGCCTATTTTTAGTAGTCAGAAATTGTTTATTAATGCCACAATTGGTGTTTGGTTGGACTCAGTCCCTGCTACTGTTGGAGTCTCTTTTCTTTCCCTCCAGGAAGCCGCCTGTGAGGGAGGGGTGCCGGGCGCCGGCCACTGCGGCTTGGGGAACACTCACGGTTCCAGAGACTCGCAGCTGGTCCAGCTCGTCCAGACTGGGGTACGCTGTGTGTCTGGTCACTATCGTGTTTCTGGGAGCTGTTCTGTACTGTTTCTGGTTATTTAGTAGTTGTTCTGGAGGACGAACTAAAATGCGCACATTACTAAGCCGCCATCTTGGCCCCTCTCCTGACTTCTTAAATCTGAATGCTGGGAGAGCAGAGGGAGGCAAAGACTGTGCATCTTTTTTTTTTTTTAATGTAACAAAGACCTGAGGTGATTTTTAAGTTCTTCAAAATAAATATTGACTGCCTTGCAGGTTGTAATTAACCGAAGAAGTTGATTGCCTTAACAGATACTCCTTTCCCATGTGTCCTCTAGGGTAGATTTGGATTTCCATTTTTCATTGCCTTAAGAAACACTCCAGGTTCTTTCACCTGCATTCTCTTCTAAACCTTCTTTGTCTTCTTTTCTCATTTTTTAGTTTCTTCTGCTCTTAGTTAGTTTGTATTTATCTAAGAGGCTTTGATCAATGGACTATCACGAATGAGAAAGTAGCCCTATTGATTTCTGACCTGAAAAAAAAAAAAACAGCATCCAAAATCTCTCCTGGGCATTACAAAGTATAATTTTTTTTATCCTGCTAGTTAGTGTATGATCTGGAGAGAAGCCAGGTTTTCATAAGTTTTCTTACCAGACCACAGTTATCATAAAGGGCTTCTATGGTTCAAATAAAAAGGAAAGATCCATCATAACATAATTTTAGAATAGCGGTACTAACATATACACTAAAATGATTTTTTAAAAATCAGGTCCAAGAATCTAAATGTCTTCAGAAAAATATTTTAAAAATATATGCTGTTTAAAAATTTTTAAAATAGCACAACTTTTAGCCAAGAAGAATAGACTTCAAAGTTTTTATTATGAAGGGCTTTCAAACATAAAATGAGTGAAAGAAGCCAAACATAAAAATTACTTACTGTGCCATGTCATTTAATCAAAGGTTAAAAGCAGGCAAAGCTAATCTATGGCAGCCAAGAAGGTAGTGGTTTCTTTGGAAGGGGATAGGAAAGGAGGGAGAACTGGGCATGCTTATCTGATTGATTTGTTTGGTGGTTTTTGAAAATTAATTGAGCTTTTCATTTATATTTACTTTTTTATGTATAACATACTTTAGTAAAAAATGTTACTTACTGAGAAGTCAAAAAATGATGGGCCATGCTATTTTAGCATATGCAGATAAAAATAACATTAAAGAGATAAACACTACTTTTTAATGTTAATGGGTAAAATTTGCATCCACTAACACAGCAACAACTTCCATAAAGCAGAAATTACTGGAGTTGAAAGGAGAAATGGAAAAAAAAAACTCTACTAATAGGAGACTTTAGCACACCTCTCTCCATTCAAGTCAGCTTAAGTGGAAAAAATTTATTTGGGTTATTTAAACCTTAAATTAAAAAAGCTCAGCAAAGTAGGTTTTATAAATATATGTATTTAAATCTGAACCCAAATAATAGGGAATATAAGAGCACAGAAAACAATTCTTGATAATTGAACCATACATTAGGACACAATTTAAAAAAAAAAAAAAACTTAAATTCAATAGAGCAAAAATAACTCACACAACACTCTCTGCCCATAAATGGGTTCTTTGGGGAGAAAAAAAAAATTGAGAGAGCCAACAAGCCACTATCTTTCATAATCCAGAAGAAAAAAATGTGTGGATAAAGCACAGATTCACACAATTAGACATTACAAGCAGAAAACAATCTTCAAAAGAGAGATACTTGAAATATTATAAGAGAATGTGGCAGAAGAGACATTCTGTAAGCTTCAGAGTTCTTTCTTCTTCTCCCACATGGAATAATGGTGAATTAAAACAAACATTTAAGAAAGTAATAATAATTCTATATAAACTAGCAGATATTAGAAGAAATATTTCTGAACATATTCTATTGAGATTAGTTTTACACTATGATGGTTATGTTCATGTGTCACCTCGACTAAGTTATGGTATCCAGTTGTTTGGTCAAGCACTGGCCTGCTAGTAAATGTGAGGCTATTTTGAGAAGGGATTTACATATATAATCAGTTGGTTGCATCTAAGATCAACAGATCAACGAAGGCAATTGCCCTCAGCAATGTAGGGAATATACTCATCCATTCAGTTAGCAATCTTAAAAGCCAGAACTCAGTGGTAAGCAGAGGAATTCAGACTCAGTTTCAGCATTTACTCATGCCAGAAATTTCAGCCAATGAGCTTTTCCTAAGGAATTCAGATTAAGGGCCTCAGTATCACTTTTATTGGCATTTCCAATAAAATGGCCTACAAGGTTTGAACTTACCAGACACAGTGGTCAGGTGAATTAATTCCTTATAATAAATTTCTATCTTTGCTTTTCTATCTATCTATCTATCTATCTATCTATCTATCTATCTATCTATCTATCTATCTACCAACCTATCTACCAATCTCTATGCCTATATCTATTGCCTGTTATTTCTATTTCTCTGGAGAACCTTGACTAATAGATTTTGGTGCCAGAAGTTAGGTGCTGCTGTGACAATTACTTTAAAATGTAAGGCTTCAGAATTGGGTAATGAGTAGAAACTGAAAGAATTTTGAGGTGACTCATAGAAAAGAAAGTCTAATTTGCCTTGAGGTCCCTGTTGATAGAGATATAGATATTAAAAGTAATTCTGATAAGGGCTCAGAAAGAAGTGAGAAAAGTCATAGAAAAAGTGTCTGTCATCTTAGGGAATACATATATAGACATGAACAGAATTTGGTAGGAATTTGAATGTTGCACAATCCAGGAGGACTTAGAAAAAAATGAGAAAAGTGGTATAGAAACTGGAAAAAAGATGGTCCTTAGTATAAGGAGAATTTGGAAAAAATGTGTTCTGATGATATATGGAAGGCAGAAATTGTAAGGAATGAACTTAGATGTTTAGGTTATAAAATTTCCCAATGAAGTGTGGAGGACATGATTTGATTCCTCCTTGTTGCTTGCAGTAAAATGCAAGAGGAAAGAGATAAATTGAAGAATGAACTATTAAAAAGGAACCAACATTTCCAGTTGATGGTTTGGAAAACTCTCAGCCTATCAAGTTAGAGTGATCTGAAACTAGGGTTAGAAGAAGTTCTGTGTTTCTAGGAATTGAGCCCCAGAGAGTGGGTCTCTATGTGAGGGTGTGGCTGAACAACTATTTGCTAAAATGATTAGGTATATGACTTATGGATCTCACCAACCATTTCAGAGTATGTCAAGAATGGAAACACAAGTATCTGGAAAGGATCTATGGAAGATCCTTTATCTGATGGCTTGGGGCCTCACCCCCCTGAATTGCATGGAACTATGGCAATGTTTTTGAGAACTTTTAATAAACAGAAATACAGACAGTCTGTAATGAGAGGAACAGAGATGGGATGAAGTGAAGGAAGAATGACTTCAAGAGCAGAAGCATGGAAACAGGGGTCTTGGAAGAAGAAATCCTCAGGCAAGAAAGAGGAGCTTCTGCCCCAGCATTTGGAGAGTGTGGGGTAGCTGTTTTAGCATGCCCAGAAGTCAAAGGACTGAGCCAAAAATGATTCTCTGATCTAAAGTCTAATAGAAATTTCCCTGCTGGGTTTTAGGGTTTCAACTTGTTTGGGACCCATAACCCTGTTTCCCTTCCAATAGCTCTCTTTTATAATGGGAATGTCTATCCTCTGCCTGTCCTACCATTGCATTTTGGAAGCAGATTACTTGTTTTCTAAGTTGCACAGGTCCACAGACGGAGAAGAATTTTGTTCCAAGATGGACCATACACAAAACTGATTTTGATGAGATTTGAGATTTTGGAGTTGTTACTGAAATGGCTTATGACTGTTGTGATGGGATGAGTGCATTTTGCATGTGGGAAGAACATGTCTTTGGAGGATCCAAAGAGTGGTCTGTGGTAGACTGAATAATATCCTCCAGAAATAAATGTTTAAGTCCTAGCCCTCAGTCCTGTGGTTAAGTGTTCATTTGTAATAGACTCTTCAGAGACTCTATTGATGAAGTAAAACTGAATCATGGTGGGTCTTAAACCAGTATGACTGAAGTCCTTATAAGGAAAGAAAGATGGACATGAAAGTACAAGCCACAGGAGGATAAAAAAAGAGAGATTTCCATATGATTGAGGCAGAGATTGATTGTCAACAAGCTACCACCAGAATGCTAGAGAGAGCAAGGCCTACCAATACCTTGATTTCTGTAGCCTCCAAACTGTGAGACGCTAAATTACTGTCATTTAAGTCAACTTGTGTGTGGTATTTGTCATAGCAGCTCTAGCAAACAAGTCATACTGTGATATCAAAAGAAGACAATGACCTCACAAGAAAAGAAAACCAAAGATAAATAATCCTATGTACAAGGATGCCAAAATTCTCAAAAAATTTTTACTAAATGGAATTCAACCATGGTGCATCCAAATAATTGCATCATTCATTATTTAATTTGGTTTTAACATTTGAAAATCAATGTAATTCTCCTTATGATCACACTAACAGAAAAAAAACCCATACGATTTCCTTTATAGGTACAGAAAAACATATTCGGAAAAAAATCCAAAATTTATTCCTGATGAAAACTCACAGTGAAAGAGGAATTGAAGGAACTTCTACATCTCAATAAAAGCACCTATATAGAACTAACTAACATCATACATAATGGTGAAAGACTGAATACTTTACCTCAGTGATCAGGAAAATGGCTAAGAATATATACTTTTACCACTTCTATTCAAACATTTTGTTGGACATTATAGCTAATGCAATAGGCTAAGCAAAATAAATTAAAGATATCCAGATTGAAAAGGAAAAGGTAAAACTATTTTTATTTGGAGATGACATAATTGTCTACATAGAAAATCTTGTAAGAAGTGTAAAAAAAGAAATAGAAAAATAAGTGACAAAAAAGACAATTTTGCTTCTATGTGCTATATATGAATTTGGAATTCTGTATGTGAATATTTTTAAACGCTCTAGAACAGTGCACACCAGGGCCCTGCCACCCAGACCTGTGCACTCACATAACCACATCTCTGACCTGGGAACCCATGCTCACAGACACAAGCAGAGCATCCCCAACCTGCACCTACAAGGGTGCTGCAATGCATCACTGCACTGTTGTGTCCAGCCCTGTGCCCTGGATCCTGCTCCACATCCATCCCACAAATACAAAGCTTTAGACTACTAAGGAAATCAATTTCCAAAGTAAATCTATCAAGATATTTACATGCCACAAAGACAATAGCAGATCACAAAACATATTATGATTCAGAGAGATATAGCTCAGCTTAATGATCAAATTAAAACACAGAGAAGACAAAGACATCGGAACAACTAGTCAAAGATGTTCATATAATTCTACTAAATAAAATAAATGGGATAGTTAATGACATAAAGGAGATCAAGAAGACACTAGATGGGCATAAGGGGCATTTGAAAGAATAAATAGAAAAATAGCAGATATCACAGAGATTAAAGATGTTGTAGACCAAATAAAAACATACTCGAGACACACAACAGCAGATTTGAAGAAGCAGAAGAAAGAATAAGCAAACTGGAAGACAGGACAACTGACTTTGAACACTCAGAACAGTACATGGCAAAAAAAGATGGAAAATTTTGAATTGGATCTCAGGGAAATGATGAACAAAACAAAGCACACACATATAAAATCACTGATATTCCAGAAGGAGAAAAGAAGAGTAAAGACTAGGAAGATTAGATCTCCATTGAGGATACGATGGAGGAAAACTTCCCAAACCTTATAAAGGACATAAATAAGCAAGTCAAAGAAGCTCAAGGAACTCCAAACAGAATAAATCCAAATAAGCCTTCCCCAAGACACATATTTTTCAGTCTGTTGAATGTTGAAGAGGAGCAGAAAATCTTGAAAGCAGCAAGAGAAAAACAATCTGCCACATACAAGGGTAACCCCATAAGACTGAGTTCAGACTACTCAACTGGCATTATGGAGGTGAGAGGGCAGTGGTATGATACAGTCTTCCTAAATTAATTCATAATTTAATAGATCCCCAATAGAAGTACCAACAAGTTTTGTTATTTCCTAAATCTAAATAAGTTGATACTAAGTTCATATGGAAAAATAAAGATGCAAGAATAGATAGAAACCCCTGAAAAAAGATGAGCAGAGAGGGGAAGCTATCTGTAACTAAATATTTAAATTAACTCAAAGTGGATCAAACACCTAAATATAAGAACTAGCACCACAAAGCTTCTAGAAGAAAATGTAGGGAAACATCTTCAAGACCTAGTAATAGGAAGTAGCTTCCTAAACACAAGAAACAAAAGAAAACAGATGAACGGGAACTCCTCAAAATCAAATGCTTCTGTACCTCAAAAGACTTTGTCAGAAAGGTGAAGAGGCAGCCAACTCAATGGGAGAAAATATTTGGAAATCACACATTAGATAAAGATTTTACATCCTGTATACATAAAGAAATCATACAACTCAACAACAAAAGAATGAACAGCCCAATTAATTATAAAATGGGCTAAAGATATGAATAGGCATTTTTCTGAGGAGCAAATGCAGATGGCTCAAAAGTACATGAAGAGATGCTCATTTTCATTAGCTATAAGGGAAATGCAGATCAAGACTACAATGAGATACCACCTCACACCTTAAGAATGGCTGCTATTAAACAAACAGTAAACTATAAATGTTGGAGAGGATGTGGAGAAACTGGGACACTTATGCACTGCTGGTGGGAATGTATAATGGTGCAGCCACTATGGAAGACAGTTTGGCTGTTCCTTAGGAAACTAAATATTGAGTTGCCTTATGACACAGCAATAGCACTACTAGGTATATACCCAGAAGAACTGAAAGCAATGACACAAGCAGACATTTTCACAATGATGTTCATAGCAGCATTATTCACAACTGCCAAAAGATGGAAACAATCCAAATGCCCATCAACAGACAAGTAGATTAACAAAATGTGGTATATGCATATAATGGAATATTATGCAGCAGTAAAACAAAATGATGTCCTGAAGCACATAACAAGATGGATAAGCCTTGAGGACATAATTCTGAGTGAAATAAGACGGCACAAAAAGGTAGATAGATAATGTATGACTCCACTCTTATGACTGTGGTAAAGGTAAAATCAGAGGCTTATAATGCATAATATAGGGGACTTAGAGATACATAGAAACTAGAGATGGTGAATGGTTAGCTAATGAGGTTGAACTCAAATGTAAGGGAATAGATAGAAGTGAAGGTGGTTCCCTAGTGGGTCTATAAGTAATATTACCATATTGAAGGGGTATGTATAGCTTCTTGTGAAGCTTATTTAGGTAGCAGAGAAGCTTAGCCAACCTGTAGGTATGGCTAAGAGTTTCTTCTGGAGGACCTCTTTTGTTGCTTAGAAGTGGCCGCACTCTCTCTAAGCCCAACTCTGTAAATGAAATCATTGTCTTCCCCGCTATGTGGGACATGACATCCAGGATGAAAGTCTCCCTGGTGGTGTGGGAGATGACTCCCAGGGATGAGTACAGCCCTGGTACCATGGGGTCAACAATTCCATCCTGATCAAAAGGGGGAAAAGAAATATAACTAATAAAGTATTAGTGGCTGAGAGAGTTCAAATAGAGTTGAGAGGCTTCTCCAGATGTTATTCTTATGCAAGCTTCACTTAGACATTGCTACCTATCATAACTTACCAAATTCCAACCAAAATCATTCCAGCCAATCTTAAAGAATATCCAGGGCAATATATAACATTCTACAAAGGTTCCATGTGCTAGGTAGGGTAATTTTCCAGAAACCTACAACCTCCAGATGGGTTCCTCGACCAGAGAAGTCCTAAAACTTAGAGGACCAGTCTAACCAGAACATCAGTTAGTTCCATTTCCCTACTCCATGTTATTGACAGCCCCTTCCAATGTGAAAAAGTTAGAACGGGCATAGCCCAAATACCCCTAAAGAGTGGGATAGAAAGATCAAAGGTGATAGTGGAGTTATACAGAGAAGGTAGGGTTTAACAAATGAATATCATTGCTGAATCATTAACTTGATATTTCATTAAGTCTCTAGTATCTTAGAGTAGCTAGAAGTAAAAACCTACAATTGTGGAATTGTAACCCATACCAAACTCTGAAATCTGTTCTACAACTAATTGTCATGAAGTGCTTTGAAATTTATTGCTTTTTTGTACACGCTATTTTTCACAAAAAAAACCCAAAAATTGATTGTGATGATAAAAAAAAATATTTATTCCTTCCAGCCTCTTATACTGTAGAGCATCTAGAAGGAAAAATATAAGATGATGGTATGGTAGCCCATGACAAACTCTGGAATATGTCCTATAACTACTTGTTGAAGAGTGCTTTGAAGACTATTGCTTTTTTCTTTCCTTGCTTTGTATATATGTTATATTATACAATTTAAAAAGTTAAAAAATAAATTAAGCCTCCCTAAGTTAATTTATAAATTTATGGATTCCCAATACAAGTACTAACAAGTTTTGTTATTTCCTGAATCTAAATAAGTTGATACTAAGTTCATATGGAAAAATAAACATGCAAGAATAGCTAGAAAACCCTGAAAAGAAGAGCAGAGAGGGGAAATTATGTTATTAAATATTTAAACTTAACACAGGCTACATCCAAAATTAATTCACCTGTGAGGCTCTTCCTGTATCCCTGTTTGATTGACAGTATCAGCACCTTGCCTCTCAAGATAGAAATGCTGATATCTTTCCTCTCTTTCATCATATGCTGAAACCTTCAAGCTGTCTAAAATCCTGTTAATTTGAAATAAAAGATATCCCTCAAATTGCTTCAGTTTAACCATCTCCACTACCTTAACTTTCCCTTTCAACCTTTGTCGACTACATTAGTGCAATGACTTCCTAATTGTTTCTGCTATTCTCGTTTGTTCTTCCTCAAGAGCATTTGCTAAGCTGTCATCTTCCTAATGATGGAATCTGATCATGTCACACACATGCCAAAAATTTCTGCTGACTGAGCAGTTAGAATTTATATCCTAACTCAGTGTGGAGGAGAAGACTGCCTACTGTTTATCCTTCAACTTTCAGTTTCCTACTTAGGCATCCTATGCCTTTCCCACAGCAAATGCTTTCCTATTTTCTGAACATGCAATGATGCCTCTGCCATCCCATGTTCTGTTTATTCTTCCTGATTTGTTATTCTCCTTGTCTGCCCGCTGAATGTGTCATACTCATCAGTAGGAACCCAGATAAATATTACTCATATTGTAAACCTTCACAACCACTCCAGGGTTAGTTATTCCTCCTTTATTCTCTGTCTGCATTTGGTTCTGCTATATTCTGATGGAAAGAACAAAACTTCATTTATTTTTGTATCTTCATAGCCTACTATCATGCCCAGCAAATCAGATGAATTTTAAGAATATTTACACAAAGTAACCACTGAACCAGTGAAAGATCTGGCCTTTCATCATTTAAATAGTGGGACTGGATGTTAAGCTTTATGAGCTTAGTTAAATAACTATTGATTAATACTGTATCCTCTCTGCTCAAGAGACTATGTTGCCTGCCACATAGTAAATGCTCAATAAATATTTTTCTTGAACAAATGAATTACTGAATGGGTAAATTCTGTGGACATGATAGTATAGGAAAGCACAATAAAAGCTGAGTCAGAGGCGTTCTGAGAGAAGCCCCATTGCCTTCAAGTTCCATATTCACGACCTGATGGAAAGGTTTACTTAGCAAAAATAACAGAGCTGTCAACCTTAAAGGTTACACATCAAATATGCTTGGAATCATTGTTGGCAAACCTAAGGATCAGAGATTTTCCACACAGGATGCTGATTTATTAAGGCCTAGTATTTTTACCTTATCACGGATATTCATAAATCATTTACACTCAAACAGCCTGTTGAAAGAAACATTGCTAACATTGAGGTACACAAGAGGGAACTTTTAGATAGGTTGATAAAAGTAGAGAGTCATGAAACTTCCTAAAAAAAAAAAAAGGCATATGTGGTAGGAATTTTATACACTATAAGGTCCAGGAACATCTTTCCAAAGATGCCAAGGTGATTCTTTTGCATGCTAAAGATTAACCATTACTTTCTAAGAGTGAGAGTTAAAATACGTCTCTGTAGCTAGGTTCAAACTTCAAAGAATGTTTTTATTTCTCCCCTAATAAGTTCTTGAGTGTATTTTTTTCCAATACTGGGGAGCACTAAGCAGAGCCAAAAAAGTCTCAACAAAGTTTGAAAATATTTAATGGGAATAAATGGAGTTAAAAAATGTCTTCTGGGTTAATTTTTGGAAAATGTATGGGGGAATTCCTTGGGCTCTGGAAGCCCTGTAATAAGTAAAAATTAGAATTTTACAGGTGATAAATAGTTTGAAAAACAGAGAGTAGGGAGAAATAAGACAGTTCAAACAATGGAAGATTTGCGCATAAACTCTGTAGAATATCTTGCTGCAGAGTTTATAACACCCAAATTTAGCAACTAGTTAAAAATTAGTTTAGTAATAACCATTACTTTAAATGTATATGCAAAAGAGGCAGTACATTTATAAAAGTATTAAAAATATATGTAACAATATTTTAAAGTATTTTTAAAATCCTCAATTAGATCATGTTTTCTTTTGAGAATGAAATTGTTTTCAGCCAATTGAAAGTTTATTAGAATGTCACCAGAAAAGTCATCAGAATGAAATAACTTCTTAGTTTATTACCTAACTAAAGACAGAAAAATAGAGCAGAGTTTTAACTTAAGAAATCAATTTCATTTGAAAATTCACTAAAACAATTTCTTTTAGGAACTTTGCAAGTTGATTTAAAATATGTCAGATTCAAACTAAGATTGACTTATCTGTTAAGTTCCCCTTACTTGAGAAAGAAAATTACAAGCTCCTGTGTAGTCTTAGTAACCAGAAAACTTGTCATAACTCACGGAAATAGAAAAGGCAAAAGCATTTCAAAACTGTTTTTTTTAAAAAAACACAGATTTAAATTAACCAACTCCAACAAATTATTTTTCATGGTTATGCTTCTCCTTCAGTCAATTTTTTCAGAAGCTCCCATTGAAAAGACTCAAATAAAAAAACTGTTTTTGTTTTATCCAAGGGATTTGATTTTTGTTTGAAAATTGGTAAATGCTCATAAGTAGAAGAAGGATTCTGCCTTCTTTGGAGAGTGGTACAAGAAACACAGTAAGACACTTCAATTCACAAATATATATTGAGCCTCTTCAGTGTGTATTCTCTGTGCGAAGCACTTTGCACATTCCATGGATTTTTACAATTTTTATTTTTTTCAAATGAGAAAAATACATTCAGAGACAAATTTTATCCAAGGTTGTTAAGAGAGTTTTGGGAGTTTCAGCAAGAATGAGTTCTCAAATCTTGTTTCCCAACTCCCAGTCTTGTGCTTTGCACACCCTGAATACCATATTTCAGTGAACAGGTTCCTTTTTGTAACTGCAAATAGAAGTGTGAATTTTTCATAATGTTTTTCTAAGAGCATAATTTCATAGGGAAAGCAGGAGAGAATATGAGGATACTAGGTAAAATATTCTGGGAAAGATATCAGTGAAAGTAAAAAAGAAGGACTAGATAACACTGAAAATAAGAGTTAATCAATATATATTTTCAGCATATTTTGGTGAGAATATTTCTAATCCTAAATCTAATGCCTGGTGATGTGACAAGCTATCCTTAACACACTGACTGAAATTGGCTCAAAATCTACAATTTTTATTGAATACTGTAGAGCTTTTGAGATGGCAAATACTTCTATGCATAAAGTAGAATTAAGGACTGCCTTGTGTGATTAGTAATAATAATACATAGTTGCCCTATATTATAAATAGTCATTCTACTCTAGCTCTCTATAACTGGATTTTAAATTACAACTGAAGATCACTTCATTTCCCTGATGCAAATTTATATAAATTTGTAGTAATCTAGAGTTGATAATATTCAATTAAAAATGTAAAGAAAGAAGAAATAAAATAATATAACATATGAAAAATGATGCCAGCATTTGGAGTGCTTTATTGACAAGAGTTCCTAAACTGTATCTATAGATACAGCAAAGAGCAAAATTATGGAAACAGCACTAAACTTGTAAGAAAGAATCCAGCTATGAAATTGCAAAGCAATTTCACATGATTTATTGTCTTACTTTTCCCCCACAAAATGAGTAGAACAGGTATTATCATCCCTACTTTTTAAAGAGGAAAGGCAGTCTTAGAGTAATTTGCTAAATTATTTGCCAAAGGTAAATAGTAAAAATGTAAACTAGGACAGAACATAAATGCTAATTATCAAATCAGGTTTTGAATTTCAATATTCTGATTTTAAATCTGGTACTCTCTTGCAATAAAATGAAAATTAAGGTGTTAAAATATTCTTGGGAGGATGGAATAATAGGGATCAGGCTTAGTCTCCCACCTGAAACAACTAAAAACCAAGCAAAAAATATGAAACAATTGTTTCCAGACACTGATCATCAAACAGGAAAAAACAGAGATCGCCTAAGAGAGGAGAAACACACAAGGTGAGCTCTCTGCTCCTGGAGACTGGTGGACTTGCTGAGTGGAGGAAATGGAAGAGACCTAGGTGGTTAAATTTGCAGACCAGATTGTCAGAAAAGAGAGAACTGTGGAGAAATGATGACAGAGAGAGATCAAGGTATGTGAATAGCTTCCAAAGGGCCCCCTCAAGGCTTCAGTCTTCAGTTGAATTCTAAACAGTGCATGTGTGAAAACTACCTAATAAAGGTTGGGAAAGAACTGCTGAAAGGATGAGATGAAACAATTTACAGAGCTCACAAAGGGTGGGAATAATTCTTGTTACTACCAGCCTGTGAGGAAAATTCATAATTCAGGAGGAATTGGTAGAGTACACAGAAGGGCCAATAGTCAGGAAAAATTAGCCCTCAACTAAAGTCAGTTCTATTGTCACCCAAAGAGCATAAAAGCAAGCCTTGAAACAATCAAATGGTTTCCAAGTAACTTTACTACACCAAGAACAAACACTGTGTTAAAAGAATATAAAAATATGCAGGACCCAAAAAGCCAAAATTCCCAGTGGCATCTGATCCAGCTACCAGGCTTACAAGGAATAGGAAAATACAACCCATAATGAGGAGAAAAATTAATCACTAGAAACAGACCATGAAAGTTAAAGATGATAGAATTAATAGAATAGCATATTAAATTAGCTATTATACTTAAATTCCATATGACTAAGAAGGTGGAGGAAAGATTATGTTGGTAGAGACATGAAGGCTATATTAAGACCCAAATCAACTCTCTAGTGATGAAAACTATAATGTCAGAGATGAAAAATGCCCTTAGTGTGAATGACAGTGAAACAAACAAAAAGAATAGTGAACCATATAATGGAACAGCAACTATCCAAATAAAAACACAGAGAGAAAAAAGAAAAACAAGTGCAACAATTTTGGAGCAATTTCTAGATTTATGTAGATGCAATTGCAGTCCATGTAAAAGAGATGAAAAAAAGAAAAAAAAAAAAAAACCTTTGAAGATATAAAGATAAAAGTTTTAATTTCCCAAAATTGAAGAAAACTATAAACTCTGAGAAGTTCAACAAACCCCAATCACAAGAAATAGGAAGAAAACTAATGCATTTCAAAATCAAATTGCTTTAATGTGTGAGTAAGAAAAGCCATAACAGCAATCATAAAAAAGATGTCACAATGCATAGAGAGGAACAAAGGTAATGCAAACAGCCGGAACAACATCGTTAAAGTACTGAAACAAATACTATACACTTAGAATGCTTAACCCAGGAAAAATATCTTTCAAAAATAAAGTTGGAACAAGGATTTTTTCAATCACACAAAAGCTAAATATACTCATCACCATCAGACATATATTAGAAATGCTAAAGGAATTTTTTTTTTAGGCAAAAAGATAATGATACCAGAGGGACCTCCATAAAGGACTAAAAAGCACCAGAAATGGTAAATATATAGATAAATAAAAAAGGACATTTTTGATAGTTTTTAAATCTTTTAAAGATAATTGACTGTTTAAGACAAAAAAATGATATGTATTGTGGAGTTATGAATAAAATACATGACAACAATAGCACAAAGTCAGAGAGAGGCGGAAATAGAAGTATATTGCCATACGATTCTTTACTACACAAAGTTGTATAATATTACTTGAACATAGACTTGATAAGTTAAAAATGTGTACTATAAACTCTAAATCAACCACTAAAAAGACAAATCATATTGTTTTGACTAATAAGCCAATCAATGAAGTTAAATATATTATCAGTAATACTCAAATAATCCAAAAAATGCAAAAAATCAAAAAGAACAGATGGGAAAAGTAGAAAACAAATAAGATGATGGATCTAAAGCCAATCATATTATAATCACACTGAAGGTAAAAAGTTTAAACATGCCAATTAGAAGGCAGATATAATCAGATTTGATAAAAGGCAAGATCTAAGAATATACTTCCTAAAAGAAACCCAATTTTAATATAAAGACACAAATGATTTAAAAATAAAAGGATGAGAGATGTGCTATGTTAACACTGCTCAAAAATATGGCTAAATTAAAATTAGGCAAAGCAATTTTTTGGATCAAAAATATTACAAGGATTTGAGTCACTTCATAATGATAAAAGGTTAATTTATCAAAAAGGGCATAACTACCCTGGGCAGTTATTTAACTAATAACAGAGTTTCAAATTATGTGAAGCAAAAATAATAGAAAAGCAAGGAAAAATGGTCAAATCCACATTTATAGTACCTTCATAATAATTGATAGGATAGAAAAAAAAAGAATATAAAAGATTCAAACTTTGTTCATAAACTTGACCCTAATGACATTTATAGACTACTTCACCCACCAAAGGCATATCACATATTATTTTCAAATACATTTGGAACATTTATCAAGGTATACTATTCCAGGCCATAAATAAGTCTAAATAATTTTAAAATAAAGTTAAATCATGCAAAATATGTCCTCTGATCACAATGGAATAAAATTAGAAGTCAATAATAGAAGGCGATCTAGAAAATCTCTGAAGAGTTGGAAACTACATAACACAATTATAGGTAATCATTGGTCAAAGAAGAAATAAAAATTTATCATAGACAGCTAAAGCCAATTTATAGCATTCAGTGATCTCAGCTTTCACCTTAATATAACTAGAAAAAGAAGAGCAAATTAAATCTAAAGTAAGCAGAAAAAAGGTAAGAACAGAAAAAAGAAATCAGAAAAACAATACAAAATTATAGAAACCAAATATAGTTCTTTGAGAAGATCCATAAAATTAATAAACCTCTAGCCAAACAGATCAGGAAAATAAGAGATGAAACAAATGGCCAGGATCAAGAATAGAAAGGAAACATCAGTACAGTGTCTGCCGAGTTAAAAAAGAGTAATACGGGAATATTATCCACAGGTTTATCCCAATATATATATGACAATTTAAATAAAATGCAAAAATTCTTTGAAAAACGCAAACTACTATAGCTCCCTTTAAAAAGAAATAACTGAATAGTGCTTTTCCTACTAACTACACTGAATTTAGAATCATAGGAAATTTCACTCCTAGGTTAATTTCACTGATGATTTGTACAGTCATTTAAGGATGAGATACTACGTATGATATGTAAGTAAAAATCTCAATTAAAAAATAGGCAAAAAATCTGAGTATCACTTAGCCAAAAAAGATGAAAAGAAGTTCAACATTATTATCATTAGGAAAATGCTATTAAAATAACAAGATACAATTATACACTCACTAATATGGCTAAAATTAAGACACTTGACCAAACCTAAGTTTTTGGCAAGAGCATGGAGGCACTTAGCCACTCATACACCATTAATGGGAATGTACAATTTGGAAAACATTTACATTCATACCTGCAGCATGACCTGGCCATTCCATTCTCAAGTATTTACCCAAGAGAAATGAAAATACCAGTCCACACAAAAATATGTATAGAAATGTTAATAGCAACTTTATTTTTACTGGTCAAAGAACAAAAACCACCTAAAAGTCCACTAATAAGTGAATGATTAAACAAATTGTGGCATATTCTTATAAGCGTGTATACTACTCAGCTGTTTAAAAAAATGAACTTTTATTTTATATGCAAAATAGATGAATCTCAAAGTGATTATTGTCAGTGAAATAAGCTAGACCAAAAAGAGTACATAATCTATAATTCCATTTATATAAAATTGTAGCATATGTGATCTAATCTGCAGACAGAAAATAGATTGTCAAGGAATGAGAACGTGGAGGGAAGCATGAAGGATCAACTACAAAAGGGCACAGGAAGCTTTTGAGGGAAATGAACACTTTCATTATCTTGATTGTTGTGATGGTTTCGCATATAAACATATATTTGTCAAAACTGAGCTAAAATGAACTTTTTATATATGCAGTTAATTTTAGGTCAATTATACTTCCAAAAAGCTGTAAAAATTATTCTTGCCACATCCATAGTATTCAGAAGGACTAACAATTCATTTGTGGACAAATGACTAAAGAACAATGAACACTATACCATTTGGATTTGAAATAAGGGGAAAAATATTATTTCTCTTAGGTTGGAATTTTTTCTATCGTTATGATTATCAGCATCCCCATATACAGAAGAACATTTAAATAATGAGATTTTTTAATACAGTGAATCTTTGAACAATATGAATAATAGAATTTTAGCCCAAAACAGTTTCAAAGAAATAATGCATTTCATAGTATCCTATCTGTCAAGTGCCTCCCCATGAGACAGTCATTAGCCTTTCTTCACAGTCAAGTTCTCTTTCCCTGGAGGCCTTAGTTTGGATATTTTTATGGCCTTAGAACTGTAAATTTGCAACTGAATAAATCCCCTTCATAAAAGCTGATCCATTTCTGGCATATTGCATCCTGGCAGCATTAACAAACTAATACAGGCTCATTCTTAATTACAAATACTATGTAGGATAAACATTGTAGGATAACCATCTAGCAGGATAAATTCTCCCCCGTTCTTCATTTTCAGAATTAACTGGGCTATGTTTGGATCTTTCCTATTCCATGAGATCTTTTGAATCTGTTTGTCGAGCTACATGAAAAATACTATTGAGATGTTCAGTGAATTGATTAATGAATTGGGTAGAATTTAGTCATAATGCTCTCGGGTATCACCATTCATTAACTTGTTATATCTCATGATTCATTCAGGCTCCTTCAATGCCTTTTAATACAATTTTATAATTTCTCTTCCAGACAGCTCTTACGTATTTGTTGCTTTTGTTAGTGAAGTTATTTCATATTTTCTTTTCTGTTCTTTTCTAGTTACGGTGGGCCACAAGTGAGAATACTGAGTCAGATTAGGAGGTTGGAAGGAAAACAGCCGGCTTTTTAAACTCGCACGTTATAGTTTATCTGCTAGTTCATATCGTTTGTGTGGGACCTATATCAAACAACCACTCCACCTCCCTCTGGGTCTTCTTTCAGCTTTTTCAATTTCTGGTCCAGATGTTTGTTCAGTTTCAGGATAAAGGCTGCTAGCTTCTCCTGCAGAACTCCCCTACCATCCAGATCAGAGACAACAGGTTTCAATTCATCTTCGTGGTTTCTAGCTCATATTTGAGATTCCAGCTTGTCCTCGCTCTCCTCTTCTTACATGTGTCTTCCCTTCCCAAATGCATCTCCCTTTAGACTTCTAGCCCCAGAATCAGACTCCGAACTTGCACAAAATATAGGTATATATGTTTTAAGGACTTCAGCTGCTTTTAGCAAGTCTTTTTTTTCTCATCTTTTGAATACATGTTTTTGAAGGTGAAATTTATGTCAACATTAACAATACCACCATCAATGGAAGCCTGCCTACTCATTTCAAAGTTCATTTGTTGTTGGTATAGGCCATGTCATATGGAAAGAACCCCTAGCACCATGTTGAGCTTAATATATTTAAAGATGGCAGGACAGGCTAACTGCATTGCCATTCTATTTATAGCCAATTCTTTTTTTATGTTCCAGTCACTAATGTGGTCCCAAGTGAGTCATGGGCTTTAAATACAGCACAATATAACACAAAGTGTTCATGAGAAAGTGTGATTTTTCACCTATATATTTCAGTTTCCCCTTTAGTCCTTGTGAAAACCTTGGAATTGGCCCTTGCTCGCTGATTTCACCAGCAGAGTATATTCTTCCTTTTGCTTTACAGTCTTTAGAATTGAAGTTAATATTAAATACAAAGAAGCATGCTTTTCACAGTTCTGTCTCTTATATCAGTACAGATTATCATGCAGATGAAGGGGAAAATCATATTATTCATTCAATTTGTGTTTCCAACCACTCAGCCCTATCCTAGGAGTCAGCATTTGCCCTTGTGGAATAAAGTACAATTCATAGGGGCCATTGAATGAAGTCAGGGTTTTACAGGATAGAACTTGTTTTTGTCATCATTTCCTTTCTCAGTCCTTTTAGGGAAATCCAGGTAAAGAGTAAGCAGTCATATGGGCAGAAATTAACCCACCCATGAATTAGGACTCTTTGCATTTATAAACCTACCAAAGATTAATTTAAGCAACAATAAAAAATGAAGTTATTTCCTCCAACAAGGGGGTATTTCAGTATTAAAAGGGAAATCACAGACATCAATTAAGAGGCCACCCAGACTTCATCTGCCCTTACCTCCTTTTCTGCAGAAGATGCAAACACATACTTCAGCATCCTCTAGGCCTTCTACTATCCCTACCTCCTTTTCTATTTTGTGCCATTCCACAACCTGGGGGAGAGGTGAAGTCTAATGAAAAGGCTTGGCCAGAATTTAAACCTGGAACCTGGAAACAAGTAGCCCCTGAGGCTTATCAGAACAGGAATTTTCAGTGGCAGGTTCCCCTCCTCCCAGGTGGATAAAAACTATACTCAAACAGTTTAGATGTGTCTCTCTTCTCCAATGCAAAGTGGGGCATATGGAGCTGCCATCTATCAGTCCCAACCCCAAGCAGTTTACGGCTACCCTGGGCGACTGGCCATGATAGGATTTCTTCCCTTGCTCTTTTGGACTATGTTAGTGACAAGGAGATTTACCCTTTCTGGACTCTTCATTCTGTACTATAAAGGGATCATTTGCTGAAGGTTTCCATTCTGCCCTGAACCTGTGTTCCCATGGTATACCATTGTAGCAACTCCCCCCACAAGAGAGTGTGGTTTGTGTGTGTGTGTTAAATATAGTGAAAATGAAGCTTTTATTGTAGGGGAACAATTTGTTTTCAGGACCTCACTAACAACTCCATAGTCCCACCTATATCCTGAAAGGTCAGCTGTCAGTATTACTTCGAGAAAATAAGATCACCAAACAGGACTGAAGGCCACAGAAGGATATTCCTGTATGAATCAAGACTAGACAGGTTAAACTGTCATTAATTTTGATACATTCAGATACAGTTGGAGCTTCCTTTGACTAGTTATACTCTTTTCTGCCTTGTTTTACTAAAGAAAAGAACAAAACAAACCTATCTGCAAAGTCCTGGTATTTTCTACTACCTGATTTTGATAGTAATTTTAGTAATACAAGTAATTTAAGTGCTATATGTTACTATTATAGTATTTTTTTTTCCTTTTAGAACATTTTAACTTTGCTGTAAATTTTTTCTCTGTGGTATAGTGAAACATACAGAGATGGATCCAGGAGGGGTAGACTCAAATTTCTTATTTTCCACTTTTTATTGCAACATATGAATTGTTCTTTTAAATCCTCTATTTCCGCAGCTATGAATTGAGAGTTTGGATTATATGTCTTTGTGCCAGTTTGAATCTATTATGTACCCCAAGAAAAGCCATGTTTTAATTCTGATCCAGTCTTGTAGGGGCAACCATTTTTTTTTTAAATCTTGATTCAACATCACAGGGTGGGAATTTTTTATTAGATTATCTCCCCAGAGATGTCACATGCCCAATTGTGGGTGTGACCTTTTGATTAGATGGAGATGTGACTTCACCCATTCCAGGTGGGTTTTCATTAGTTTACTGGAGTCCTTTAAAGGAGGAAATATTTTGGAGTGGACCCAGATGTCTAGCTTGGAGAACAGAGACACGGATGTTTGGAGATGCTTGGAGCCCAGCAGACCTCACCATGTGCCTTCCCATGAGATGTTAAGCAAGCCAGAACCTGAAAAGACTCAAGGGAAGCCAAGAGATGAAAGCCAGCCCCAGAAAAGCAAAGTGAGGAGCCCCCACAGGAACAGAATCTGAAAGCAACAAAACCCAGAAGCAAGGGATCAACAGATGCCAGCCGTGTGCCTTTCCAGCTGACAAAGGTGTTCTGGATGGCATCAGCCTTTCTTGAGTGAAAGTAACCTCTTGTTGGTGCCTTAGTTTGGACATTTTCTTGACACTAGAACTGTAAACTTGTAACTTATTAAATTCCCTTTTTAAAAGTCATTCCTGTTTTTAGTATATTGCATTCTGGCAGCTTAGCAAACTATTACAGTATCCACATTATTTTGTGCATCTAAAAATGCAATCACTTTATTCCTACACTCACATGTAAAATATTACCTATTTTGATATATTATTATTCATTTAATATAGAAAATCAAATCAAAGCTATCAATTAACTAGTTCTTCAGTATCAGCTTTTCATATGGTTCCAGCAGCCACAACTATTTTGCTTTCTTCACACTTATCAATGTCATAACAATGAAATATGGCTGAGAGAGAACATTGGTAGCCTGAAGAAGTATAAAAGAGGGAGATGAGTTTTATTTTCAATTTTATTAAAAATTCTTATTTTCCACTAGCTGTATGTTTTTTATGCTCGGCCTAATTTCCTTTTGGCTGTTGGCAACTTTTCATAGGTTTTACATTATCTTCATAAACCACAATCTATCCCATTATCACATTACATACCTCCATAGGCATGTAATATTTTTATCAATTTAGAGTTAGGGAAATAAAGGCAAGAACAGTTTTCAAATTTTTGAACTTTTCATTAAAGTACAATTTACTGTTTTTTGCTCCGAGTCACACATTAATCTGTATGCATGACAAAATATTTGAAACCATTTTATTTACTGATTTTTATAAATATATAGTTAAGAATATTTTAGATTATTGACAATATATTACTTTAACATATTGACTTCCGTAAATGATGCCATGAATTGATATTTATTATACTAATATATCAAGGTAAAAGTTCACTCACTGTCTGTGTTCATTTGCAAGCTGCTGGAATGCAATGTACCAGAGCTGGAACGGCTTTTTAAAAGGGAAATTTAATAAGTTACAAATTTACAGTTTTAAGCCTATAAAATTGTCCAAATTAAGGCACCAACAAAAGGTTGCTTTCACTCAAGAAAAGCCAATGGATCAGGAACACCTCTGGCAGCTGGGAAGTCACATGGCTGGCATCTACTGGTCCCTTGCTCTAGGGGTCTATTGCTTTCAGCCTCTACTCCCGTGGAAGTTCCTTACTTTACTTCTCCAAATCTGGGTTTCATCTCTTGGCCTCCCTTGGATCTCTCCAGATTCTGGCTTGCTTAACATCTCATGGAAACATCTGTTGGGTTCCAAGCATCTTCAAACATCTGTGTTTCTATTGTCCACACGTCTGCCTCTGTCAACTCTACTGTGAAGTTCCTGTAGGCTCTGAAGCATCTATCATTTCTGTCTCTCTCCAAAATGTTTCCTCTTTTAAAGGATTCCAGTAAACTAATTAAGACCCACCTGGAATGGGTGGAGTCACATTTCCATCTAATCAAAGTGTCACACCCACAATTGGGCACACATCTCTGTGGAGATAATCTAATCAAAGTTTCACACTACAGTATTGAATCAGGATTAAAAGAAACAGCTGCTCTCACAAGATTGGAACAAGGTTAAAACAGGTACACAATACTTTCAAACCAGCACACTCTCTGCTCAGCTCTACAAAGAAAATTTAGATTCTATTTCCAATAGTTAAATCTCCTCTACATGGGACAATAAATAAATTTCCCCTTACCAACATCTCAGGATTTCCTTGGCTTATGACTTGCCTTTCTGTCCAAAGATCTTTTCTACTTAAAATTCAGCTCCCAATCAAAGTTGGTTTTGTGTAGTAGGCTTTGAATGAATGATTCTCTTTAGGGTAAGAATCTTTGGAGATTCACTCCAAAAGACTCAGGATCATGTATGAGTGAGTGAGAGGACCTAGTATACTTTTTTTTTTTTTTTTTTTTTTTGCATGAGCAGGCACTGGGAATCGAACCCAGATCTCTGCCTGCTGAACCACTGTGGCCTGCCCTATAGGAAGATTTCAATCCTGGGATTATGGAGTTCAAATATAATTGTAATTCACTCTGTTCTAGTCTTGCTGAGGTAATCTAACACGTCTCTACAACATGCAAGGTATAAAACAGAGAAATGGAGGTGCATGTTATTGTATGAGTATTGAAAGTCAGAGAGAAATTACACATAATAACGTCCAAATATTTAAATTCTTCTTTGGATCATGGACTCTGTGGTGCATAGGGGCTTTTGAAAATTCCTATCCAAGCATTCAAGCATTATGGTTGTGTTATAAGTGCTACCTAGGTCTGGCATCCAGAAGAGTTGAGAGAATCTGAGAAATAAGAATGCTTAACATAATTGCACCGGAATGGTCAGCATAAAAACAACAACAACAACAACAACAACAACTAAAAGAATGCTTAACAAACAGATTTGAAAATGTGTTCATGTGAAATTAATTCAACAAATATTTATTGAGAACATGTCACTGTTCTGGTGAATGGGTGTTGGGAATTGAATCATGTCCTCATTAAGGCATGTCCAGTCCTAGTCTCTAGTCCTGTAGATGTGAACTCATTTGTAAATGGGATCTTCAAAGATCCTAATAAAATGAGGCTGAACTGTTTTAGGATGGACCTTAATCTTATATGAATGGAGTCCCTTATAGGCAAAGAAAATTTGGACATGGAAGTAGAAGTCACAGGAGACAGAAAGTACTGGGGAAATCCCAGACATGCACATCCACCATCTGCAAGCCCTCATTTACCCCTCCTCTTTGCCTACTGTTTGTTTGCATGTAGGTGTTCAGTATTTTTGCTTCTTTATGTGCAGGTATTTGGTATGTTCCATTTTGCAAGAGACTGCAGGCAGCCTAAGGGAGACATTAAATCTCAATCAGTCCCAGCTCTTTCCAGGGCACAAACGTTGCTTGAAGCATGCTTTTTCCTCATTTGCAGAGCCCATCCTTCTGAGGTTATAGAAACCCAACACTTGGGCAACACAGGGGTCCCTCATGTCTGATGCAAAGTATAGTATATGGGCCTAGCATCCACCAACCTTGATCCAAGCAGTTGCCTTCCCCAGGGAATCAACCACAATGAAATCTCTTCCCCTGCTCTTTTCTACTCTTTGTGCTGTGTAAGTAATAAGGAAGCAATTTTCTAGAAATCTCTATTATGCCTAAGCCTGTGTTCCCATGATGCACTGTGCTGTAAGTCACTTTATAGAAAAAGACACATTAACACTTGATGGCAGTAGTTTGATTGCCAGCAGGCAACCACCAGAATGATACAGAATTCAGAGAAGGCACAGCCTACTGCTACCTTGATTTTGGACTTCTAACCTCCAAACTGTGAGTCAAATTCCTGTAAAGCCAACCAGTTTGTCATAGCTGCCCTGACAAATGAAGACAATGAGGTACACTAGTAAACACAGCTGACACAAAATTCCTGCACTCATGAGACTATTATATAGTAGAAGATAAATTCTACTTACAAAAAAATAGAAAAGAATAAAAAGGATCAGAAATGTTGATCCTAGAATGAAGAAATTCAATTTTAAATAAGTTTGTGGTAAAGATCTTATATTCTATTGGTCATATGACTCAAACTCTAAAAAGGAAAAGTGTTGCCATATGGATATCTAGGAAAAGAAAATCACAGGCAGAGAGAACTAAGAACTCAGGCAAAGGCCCAAGGTTAGACTATAAATGGAATGTTGTAGGAACAACAAAGGAGCCATGAATAGCAAGTAAGGTGGAAAGTGAGAGGAGATGATGTCAGAAAGGTGAGTGGGGAAGGAGAGATATCAGGAAGGGCATGTAGCCATTATAAGGATTTTCCTCTGAATACAATGGAAAATCATTGGAGGACTCTGAGCAGAGAAGTGACATAATATGACCACATTTAAAAATAATCACTCTGGTTGCTTTACTGAATAATTGTATGGGATAAGGCGAAAGGGCAAGGATCCAGTTAGGAAGCTACTGCAATAATGCTAACCGGAGATGATGGTGGTTCACAGTAAGAAGTGAAAGTATGAGGAGTGTGCAAATTGTTAATATAAAGGATTTCTTGAGAGATTAGCTGAGGGTGTAAGAGAATGAAAGGAGTCAAACATAACTGCAAATTTTTGGCTTGAACAATTAGAAAGATGGAGTTGTCAGCTGAGAAGAAGAATGCAGGTAAAATACGTTTGGCGAATCAGGAGTTCAGTTTTGAATATGTTAAGTTTTAACTGTTTATTAGGTATCCGAAAATAAATGTTTATAAGGTATACAGGTAGAAATGTTTACTAAATATCAAATAGAAATGAGTAGAGGGTTGAATATTTGAGTCTGGAGTTCAATAAAGAGGCCTGGGATGGAGATATAATCTTGGGAATTATTGGCATTGTGATGGTCAGTTTTGTGTGTCAGCTTGTCTAGATTATGATATCCAGTTGTTTGGTTGAACATTAGCTTATATGTTGCTGTGAAATATTTTGTAGATATGATTAGTATCTATAATCAGTTGTCCTTAAATGAAGGAGATTACCCTCAATAATGTGGGTGGACTTCACCCAATCAGTTGAAGACTTAAAGAACAAAGAACTGTGGTTTCCAGAGAAAGAAGAAATTTCTACAATCAAGACTACAACATCAAGTCTTTCAGATTTTCCAGGCTGCTGGCCTCCCCTATGGATTTCAGACTCAAGACTGCAATATCAATTCCTAGTGAACTTTTCAGCCTGTTGGCCTCCCCTATGGATTTTGGATATGCCAATCCCCATAATTGAGGAGACATTTCTCTAAAATCAATCTTCCTCTCTCCCTCCCTCCATCCCTCTCTCTCTTTCTCAGCATATATATATCCTGCTAATTCAGTTTCCCTGGCGAACACTGGTTGATTGGTACAGGCATAGAGATGGTATTTACAACTAAAAGATGGTATAAAATCACCAAGAGATTAGTGTAGTTGTAAAAATGGAACCAAGGACAGTGTTCTGGGACACTGCCATTTTAAAAGGTTGGGTAGAAAAGGAGGAATAAGAAAAGGAGAATAAGTGTCATGGAAATCAAGGGGAGAGAGTTCATGAATGAGAATGGAGTAATCGAGAAGATGGGGGTGATCACTGTCGAATGTTGTTGATGGTTACATAAGATGAGGACGGAGATGACCACCGAACTTAAGAAACTAAAGGTTATTGGTGACTTTGACAAAACTACAGTGATGGTTAATTCATGTATCAACTTGGCCAGATTATGGTACCCAATTGTTCTGTTATACAAGTACTGGCATAATTGTTCTGTGTGGATTTAAATCATCAGTAAGTTGCTTGTATTTATGGCTGGTTACACCTATAGTGAACTGAGGATATTGCCTTCAGCACTGAGAGAAGTCTTATACAATCAGCTGAAGGCCTTAAAGGGAAAATTGATGATTTCCACTGTCAGAAAGAAGAGTTTCTATCTCTACTTCAGCCAGCCAGCTTCTCCTGGGGAACTCATTGACACCTTCATCAGAATTCCCAGCTTGTGGCCTGACGTATGAAATTCAGACTTGCCAATCCCCACACTTGCATAAGCAAATTTCTATCATAAATCTATAATCTTTATACTATGTTTTTATCTATATAATAGATACTACATCTATATAGTCTTATATCTATATCTATATCTCCTGTTGGTTCTGTTTCCCTGGAAAATCCTGACTAATACAACTAATTTCATTTAAGTGATGATTGGTAGTTTGACTGGATTGTGTTTGAGGGTGAATGGAGAGAGAGGAATTTGGTAAAGGGAGTTTAGTTAGCTCTTTGAAGAGCAAAGGTGAGCAACATAATGGAGCTGTAGCTGGTGGAGAATAGGAGTCAGAAAGAGGTTGTAGTCATTATTGTTTTAATGAAAGAAAAATATGGCATGTTTCTGTGCTGGTTGGAATGGTCCTATGGGGGAAAATTGATTTCGTAGGAGAGAAGAGAATTCCTATGGCAAGATATTTAGGTGAGAGGGAATGGGACTTAATGCACATGCTAAGGAATTGGCTTCAACTAGGAGTATAATTGTTCATCTGCTATAATAGGTGACAAGGAAGACCTAACGTGTTCAAATACTGTAGGAGGGGAGGTAGAACAATAGTGGCTACAACTTACACACTGAAGTAGGAAGAAAGACCTTACATGAAAGATATAGAAAAAAATTGAATTTAATCAAAGAGAAATTACGTGTACATATGTAGGATTTTTATTGCTATTGCTTATTCTATGAATTATGCAGAAATGCTTTCACATCTTATCTTATTTAGCTTATTCTTGTCTTCTGTTGGTAGTACTTTGAACCAACACTTTTGTTTTACAAGTGTCTTGCCATTCTGGGACATTTGTCTATCATTTCCAGTAGTCAGAATATGCTCCCTATTAGATGTTTGCTTTTAGGCTATGGCTTATATAGCTAATAATTTTTGGCAATGAATATTTAGCTACTTGCATTGATTTTTTTTATCATGTGGTTAGTTTTTTCTTTAGATGTCATAGTGCTTTGTAACTGAACTTTCAGACGTTTTACATAAAGAGGAACCAAATCTATCATAGGCAAATTAATCAGTATATTTACTCTAGCCCCAGATCAACAAGGTATGATTATTGTGTGTGGGAAGGAAGAAACTTGCTATCATAAAATAATACTGTGTGAACATTAGGTAAGTTATTACGTTCAACTCCTATAGTATAAAATAGAAATTGTTGCATTCAAATAAGTGCTAGAATAAAAGACAAATTGTTCTAATGTATGTTAAATTCTTAAGAACAGGCTTCAGGGAAATGACTGGTTAAGCATTTAGACACCATACAGAAGTGTTATCTATATCTAGTCTCATTAAGAAAAAGACATTTAGTAATGGAATTCTTCAGGTACCCTCATACATTATTCTCACATTTACTTCACAACAGACATTAAATCTAACCACTCATATGGTAATTTTATTGGTAAATTCAAAAGCTGTTATAACACTACAAATTGATAGTCCTAGCTTAGCAGCACTGTTTGAGAAGAGGGCCAAACCCTATATGAACTTGGAGTTATGTGTTAAGGAATATGCATACTATATAAAAGCTTACTTAACAAATAACATTAAATAGAGAAAACTGAATTCCCTTCTTGGAAATGAAAATGTATTTTGTTATTATGAATAAAGAGTACATTCTATGCTATTACATTATTTGCTATTATGTATTTCCTTTATTTTTCCTATGAATCCCAAATTCACCTACATGAACAAATGTTTAAACTCTAGTAACCGATCCATAATTTACATTTTGACAGGTATATATTTCTCTTTTCTTTCTTAAAGAATTGCTCTTGCTCTTAGGGTTACGAAGTTAGTACTGAAGGAAAGGCAGAAAAACATAAATATGGATCCAAAGCAATTATAAACTCAGAGATAATTAGACTTCTACAATGAGAAAAGAGAAGGCAAATTAGTTCTAAAAGGTAGTCTAAGTTAAAAAGTTCATGTTATGTGTCTTAGCAATTTTAAAATGCATGAACATAGGAAAAGAAACATCCATGCCATAGTAAATATTATGATATTATGCTAAGTAATATTTTGCTGGATTTACATGGTTATTAATAAGGCCCAGAGGTAAGATATATAGGATAAATAATGCAATCAGAAATGTTTAGGCAATTTTGGATTTTCCTGAAAATAGTCATTCTTTTAGTGAATCCTGAGCATTTGATGATCAAATTGCTATTAGAAATATTCCATTTTCATAGCCTATGGATCATCCTTTTATGTATTTGTTAACCAATGTTAAATATGATTAACCAATGATAATCTAAGACAAAAAGTTTTGAAATTATTCTATACAGGTTAAATAAGAGTATGAGCAACCAGTTCTTCAATAAAAGAAAACATATTTTAGGTATAAACTAAAAATAATCTGTGCTATTGTTTTAGTTTCTGAGGTTGCTCAAAGCAAATAGCATGAAATGAGTTGATTGGAAGAACAGGAATTTATTAGCTCATGGTTTTGTGGCTGGGAAAACATCCAAATCAAGGCATTAGCAGGCAATACTTTCTTCTTGAAAGACTGGTGATCCTTGGCTTTGCTGCTACATGGAAAGGAACATGGCAGCATCTGCTGGCTTCTTCCTTCTCTTCTAGGTTTCTTCTTGGTTATGTGGCTTTCTCTTTTTTTTTCTCTGTCTGAATTTCATTCTCTTGTACAGGGCTCCAGTAACAGGATTAATACCATCCTGACGGAGGTGGACACACTTAACTGACGTAACTTCATCCCAAAAGACCAATTTATAATAGGTTTATACCCACAGAAATTAATTAGATTTAAGAACATGTTTTTTTCTGGGACTATATACAGCTTCAAACTACCACAATAATATATACAAAAATCCTTTCTATTATCATTAACTTATAAATTTCTCCTTTGATTTCCATGGTCACTTGGTACATATCAATACAATCTCTGCTGTAATTGTTTGCATGCCTGTCTTTCTTACTAGACTAAGGAATTCTTCAGAAAAAACACTGTGTTTATTGATCTTTACATCTTAATGTGGTACATTTGTAATTGCCCGTATATGATGCAAGAGTTATAAGATCTATATCATAGACTGATCATTCGGTAGCAAACATTAGGGATATGTACAAAGAGAACTACAAAGGCTTAAAAATCTGGACTTACATTGGAATCATACCTCACAGAAGGCAGGTTGAAACTAAAGGCCTAAACCAGGTCAATTAACTGTATTTTATTTAAATCCCATAGATAATGATATGTTTATTTTAGCAGAGTCAATATAATATTCAAAATGTCCTGGATAAAACAGAAAATTATTCAGCATACAACAAACTCATGTACATCTCAATTCACATAGAAAAGACAACAAAAAAATGCCAACAACCAGATGACACAGATGTTAGAATTATCTGACAAAGACATAAAAATGCCATTGCAAAAATGCTTAAATGATAATGGTGAGCATTCTAAACAAATACTAAAATAGAAAGGCTCAGCAAAGAAATTGAAAAACACAAAGATAAAAATTCTCCCTGGAAGAACATAACAGGAAACTAAAGTTGATAGAGGAAAGAGTGAGACAACTTGAAGATAAGTCAATAAAAGTTATCAAAAAAATAGAAAAAAGATTAAAAAAATGGAGAGAGCTTGACGAACCTATGGGACAATGTGCCAGTTTGAAAGGGTGTACGTACCCTAGGAAAGCCATGTTTTAATCATAATTCCATTTTGCAAAGGCAGCTGTTTTTTCTAATCCCTATTCAGTAGTGTATATTTGAAACTTTAGAGAGATTATCTCCCTGGAGATGTGACTCAATCAAGAGTGGTTTTTAAACTGGATTAAGTGGAGACATGTCTCCACCTATTCCAGGTGGGTCTTGATGACTTTACTAGAATCCTATAAAAGAGAACAACAAGAGAGAAAGCCAGGAGATTCTAAGAGAGCAGAATGATGTAGCCATGAGAAACAGAGAGTCCACCAGCCAGCATCCTTTGGAGATGAAGAAGGAAAGTGCCTCTTGGGGAGCTTCATGAAACAGGAAGTCAGGAGCTAGCAGATGATGCTGTGTTCACCATGTGCCCTTCCAGCTAAGAGAGAAACCCTGACTGTGTTCGCCATGTGCCTTCTCACTTGAGAGAGAAACCTTGAACTTCATTGGCCTTCTTGAATCAAGGTATCTTTCCCTGGATGCCTAAGATTGGACATTTCTATAGACTTGTTTTAATTGGGACATTTTCTTGGACTTAGAACTGTAAACTAGCAACTTATTAGACTCCCCTTTTTAAAAGCCATTCTGTTTCTGATACATTGCATTCTGGCAGCTAGCAGACTAGAACAGACAACAAGAAAGGGTCTTGCATTCATGACATTGGAATCCCCCAAAAAAGAGAAGAGTGGAGTATTTAAGAAAATTACAGAAATAATGGCTGAAAACTTACCAAATTTACAAAAGATATACACCTAAAATTCAAGTACCTGAACAAACTATCAATAGGATAAACCCCAAATAACCCATACCTAGACACATAATAATCCAATTACTAAAAACTAAAAAGAAAGAAAATACCTTGAAAGCAACTGTAGAAAAGCAACTTTATATTCCTATAAAGGAATTAGGATTTTAGTAAGGAAAATTTCATACTAGAAATCATGAACACCAGAATAAAGTGACACTGAAAATGGGTCACATTTGCTGTTTATTTAGATATCTCACTTTTTGTTGCTGTTGTAACCCAGAAATTTTAGCTAATAATGTAGGAACTCTGGACACTGACTTTATTCCTTAAGGGTTGCTATATATACATTTTTTTTTTTTTTGGTGTGTGTGTGTTTAATTATAAAGTAACTTGACTGTACTTAATCTGTGGAATTTTTCTCCCCTGTAGTCTGCAGTCATGGGTGTCTGTTATAATTGCTGTGGTGGTTGCTGTTGGTTGAGACTTGCTTTCTCCAAGTTGTCCCTGTCTCTGTATACCTTACTAGTCAGCCAATGATTCTTTAAGATTGTTTTGAAATGCCATAGGAGTAAGTCTTCCATCCTCTGCTAATGGATCACTGGGTGGGTTTGAAAGTAGATTCCAAGTTCAGACAATTTTCAAGCTTGTCACAGTTTTTCAGTTTCCCTGCGTCCTTTCAGATCTCCCTGTCCATGCACACACCGTCAGGGTGGTATGATAGAGATATCATGAAGACACTCTATGGTTGCAAAATCTTCAGGATTTCCTTCTTAAATTTCTGGCTAGTCCTTTAGTTTCCCATTTGACCTAAGTGGAACTAAACCTCAGCTTAGGTGAGGTACAGATTTTCCCAATGTATTATTTGAATTCACATCAAGTCAGCCATCTCTGGCATCTTTGCAGATGGTACTCAAGACCAGCCATGCCCTGGTAGAACTACCCATGCTGAGTTCTTAGGGAGATGGTCAAAACCTCAGGCATGAATACTACAGAAGCTGTTATATGAAGTTCAGTGGGTTTTAATGAATGGATGATTCTCAATTTGTAGCTTGCCTTTAGCTAAGTACTAGATCTCTGATATGGTTGTTTTGGATTTTTTTCTAGTTTTATCATTGCTTTGTGAGGAGAAGATTTTCTAATCTTTTCATTCCTTTGCAGATTGAACTCCTATCCCTTCCCATGTTACTTTTGTCTAGTATTTAGTTCCATTTCATTAATTCCCTCCATTTGCTGTTTTCATGGCTGTTCATAATACTATCTATATAGCCAATGTTAATTTAGGTCTGTTCTCATAGTTACCAATTGTTTTCACCATTGTTTTTTTATTTCACTATTGTTTCTCAACTTAATTGCTTTCTTTATCAAATTCAGTCTTTAATAGTTCCTTTGGGGAGGTTTGCAGTCAGTCATAACTAATGCTGAGTAGTTGATTTATGTGCTTTAAAATTTTTATCCAAATATGGACGCCTACACTCAGGCATCTACTCCCACCTTACTAAATTCAGTGAAAAAAATAATCCCCTCTAATCATCAGCCTCCTTCATTTTGTGCTCATGGAAAATCCCGAGCAAGGCTTTAATTGGCCTAAGCCAGAGTTCGTTACTAGGGAGCCTATGGTCAAAACACAGTAGATAGCAAATATTTTGTGTGGCCTGCATAATGTTAAACATTTTTAATAAATACATTTAAGTATCTGAAACAATAAGACTTTACACTATCAAGCAGCTACAGATATATAATTACATTATTTCTTGGTCCCTGTAGTAATCAAATTTTGCAATATTTGGATTAGGCCACAGATTTTTAGTTTAGGTAACTTCATACATTTAGGAAATAAGTGAAAGTATGTTGGTGTTAATAAAGATAGGGGTTATTACTTCCATTAATTTGTAGGCAAAGGCTATTGGATATTTTGAATATAGGAACTACTCATGGACAGCAAAGATTCGCCTCTTTCAAATATCTCTACGGTTATCTCTATGTAAGTGAAAAAAAAAGATTGTCTGAGCCAAAAATTTAACTAAAATAAATATAAGAAATATTTGTCTACTGTTTTAGAAAACATTTCTAGGAATGCAAATATTATATAAATCGGGAAAGGACTGTACTTTGTGTAACCAATTCCCCAAATTGGTTACCATTTTGACAAATCATGAAACCAATGATAAGCTGACTCATGGATTTTAAATGATGAATGAAGCACAGGTAGAGAAAACTGTACTTGTACCTGTTGCATCAAAGGTAAATATGCATAAATGAAAGCATCTGACTTTCATTACATGTTGCAGTATTCAAGCATTAACATGATACACACATCATTTTATGATAGATGATAGTTCCTTTTATTTTATCTTTATCTTATAGCAAGAGCATTATACTGTACTAAATCATTTACAAGTGTAGGCGGATTTTATTATCTATGATTTCATTTTAGAATAACTAAAGTATTTTAAATATTTGTTCTAATAAAGGTACAATAGGTCTAAGTAGGTTCTGAATCACTGGCATAGGTCTTCTGATATGCATTTGTTTCCATTTGTTCACCTGATGTCTGACAGTTTGGGGGAGGGCTGTGGTGATGGCTTGGATGCTAAACTAAAATATATACAAAAGAGCTATTAAGGGCCTTCCACAGTGGCTCAGTGGCAGAATTCTCGCCTGCTATGCTGGAGACCTGGGTTCGATTCCCGGTGCCTACCCATGCCAAAAAATAAAGGAGCTATTAATTTTTTCATAGGACAGTGGATTCAGGAGTTTAAAAGCACTAAAGGCTAAATGTAATTTGTATAAAAAGGAAAATAAAAATTATCTTCTAGGTTATTTATTAGAAAAATGATAATCAAAAGAAACACACCAACACAAAAGCAAGTCCTCAATTAATTTCTCAGTAAGTCACCCCACTGGTATTACTGACACTAAAGTAGAGATTGGCTATATTAATTGTAATCATAGATCAAACAGCAAATATCAGATATGTGATACTTTTCCTTTAAGTATAAACAATAAAATTCAACATTCAGTTCAGATAAAAACTCAATGTAAAACATGAACAAACTTAAACTAAAATTCAAAACTCAAACAAAAGTTAACTCAAATGGATTGTTGGCTTAAAAATAAAACATAAACTACCAAACCTTTAGAATAAACTATATGATAAAATCCATGGGATGTAGGGCTGGCAATGAGTTCTTAGACTTGATATCAAATGTATGATCCAGAAAGGAAAAATTGATAAACTGGGCAGTATAACAGTTAAAACTTAATCTCTGAAAAGAGCCTGTTAAGAGGATGAAATGTCAACCTACAGACAAAATATTTTCAAACTGCTTATACAATGAAAAAGTAATATCTAGAACATATAAAGAACATACTAAGCTCACCAGTAAAACAACAGCAGCAACAAAAATCCAATTAGAAAATAGGCAAAAAATATGAAGAGACATTTCACCAAAGAGAATATTCATTCAGATGGCAAAAAATATATATGGAAAGATTTTTCGACACCATCAGCTGTTGGGGAAATGCAAATTAAAATTACTATGAGATACTACTACATACCTATTAGAAAAACTAAAATTAAAAAATCGCGATAACACCAAATGCTGGAGAGGATGTGGAGAAACTCAATCACGCATACATTCCTAGTGGGAATGAGAAATCATTCAGTCATTGTGAAATGTTACCTTAACCAGGGCTTATGCTAGGCTGAGGCAAGTGAGGTGCTCATCATTACTGCAAGATTTAAGGGAGTGCCAAAATAATCAAGATAAATAATATTTTAATGACATATTTTAAAAAAATAAAATTTAATGTAAAAAAATCTATGATGAACAAAATTTCAAAATTCTACATAAACTGACAAAGTTAAATGATCAAACAACTGCTCCATTGGTCACTTATCCCAGAGAAATGAACATTTATGTTCATACAAAAACTGTACATGAAGGTCCATAACAGCTTTATGTGAAATAGGCAAAAACTGAAAGGTAACCAAATTCCTTCACAGGTAAATGGTTAAACATACTGTGGTAATCTGTACAATGAAATATTATCTAGCAATTATAAAGAACCAACTACTGATGCATGGTACAACTTGGATGGATCTCCAGGGCATTATGCTAAGTAAAAACAGCCAATCTCAAAAAATCATATACCATATTTATCTACTTATATCACTTTCTTATGAATCCATTTATATAACTTTCTTGAAATAAAATGCTTACTTGTTGCAAGGGTGTAGGGATGGGGGTAGCGACTATAAAAGGGTAGCACAAGGGAGTTCCTTGGTAGTGATAAAATATTCCTGTATCTTTATTGTAGTGGTGGTTATACAAGTACATACATATGATAAAATTGTAGAGTACCACACACACCCGCACAAAAGAGTGCATTTCAAAATCCGTTGAAAACTAAATAAGCTCTGCGGCATAGTTAACAGTATTATACCAATGTTAACTTCCTGTATTATAGTTTGATATTATGTAAATTAACATTTGGGGAAAGTAGATAAAGATTATATAAGACCCTAAACTCTTTTTGCAACTTCTTGTGAGTACAAAATTATTTCAAAACCAAAAATTAGGAAAAATAACAGAAGAGTAGTTTCTTAAATAATAAAACTATCTCAACCAATTATCATACTTAACATTAGCACACAGAATGCATCACTAGTATAGTGTTGTCTAACATGACTTCTAGTTAGTATAGTTCTAAAAGATATATTCTATTTCATAAATATGTTCTTTATCTTTTTTGAATGGTACGTTTATTTCCTCTTATGCTGTCTTCACAGAGCTGCAAAAAAGTACTCTTCTGCATCTGGTGAGTATACTAAATTCACAAGATTTAGATCAGGGAAAAGCTCTGCTCATAACATGCCTTACTCTTCTCACCATGCCCATACTTGCCTCCTTGGAATTCTAAGTTTAGCAGCATTAGAATTATATCAAACATAATTCTTAGTTTAGCAGCATTAGAATTATATCAAACATAAAATCTCTCAAAAAAAAAAGTTACCAAAAAATAGGGATTATTACAACTCTTTGCATAGTTATAACATTAACTGTATTTTATATATAATTGTACATTTTTTTCTAGGACTGTAGAAGGTTTACAAAGAACTTCTCATTACTCTAGTTGGAAGTAGGGAATTTCTATATCATTGAGAAAAGAACAAAATGATCAAACCATGGTCTCTTTTTGAGGAACCAGATATAAGAATTCTAGGGCCAACTCTGCCAGGATCAGAACTGGTAATATTGTGTCCTCTCACATTAATTTTTTGGTACCTTCCAAAAACTTATAGTCTTTAAATGATTGTTCTACATTTATTTAGTTGGGTACATAAAAATGCATTTTCTGGTACTAAAAATTGTATGTCTTTTCAAGAGATTTATTACTGTAAAATTTCTGAACTTCTTGGGAGACATTCACATAAATACACATATCTTTTACTTGTTCATGGTAAACAGTACTACAACATGCTTATTTTATTTCTTAGAATATCAGCTGTCAGTGAATCATAACCTTAAGTGATAGTCATTTAGATGCCTCTGAGGGTTATTCAATTTGCAATTGCCAGTGGTGTAAGCTTAATTATTTGATATGCTATTTCCAACGTATCCACTGCTGTAGAATTGCATACTGTGACTCTACCACTAATTTTTTCCTAATTTGATTCTGCCTTCTGCGTTTAGTTGTTGCTTTTCTTCCATATTTACCCCTTGAAACTGCCCATTGTGTAGGAATTTGACAGAAAGAATAATGGCATAGACTTGACAAGTTGTTTCTGAAAGACAGTCAATAACTTTGGCCACAAGACTCTAGAGGAAAGTTGTGAGAAGACCCACAAGGACAAAGTATTTGAGATAGTGCATAAAACTATGTAAATGGCAGCATAGTTTACTACATGGCTATAGCAAAATGTTATTTCTAGAGTCTGGAAGTTTAAAATTGTGACAAATTGACAACATGTAATTCTTAAGAAATAGTGGGCAGTCTTTTGTGCCCAGTTATTTAAGAATACTACTTCTCTCAGAGGAGACAAGACAAGTTATTTTGGATTCATTCTGTCTTTAGCTCAGGATTAAACCATATAACGACAAAGAAAAAAACGTATATAATAAAGATATCAGATCACACAATACATACATTCGAGTCATTCCGTTTCCCTGTGGGTCCCTCATTCCTAGCACTTAAATGCTTTTTGATCAGAGCCTGAGTGTAACTCCCAGGATAGTATAATTAGAAAAGGTTTAAGAAGCAATAGGGGTTGTCACTTGAATTTCATTGTGAATGATGGCAAGAAACTAATGCAGGCAATAAAGACTGTTCCAGGGATCATAACTTAGGCAATTGAAAATTTCAGCTGCCTCCTTACCGTTTTAAATGTTTAATGGCCATTAGGCTTAAAATGACATGTGACTATTACAACCACTAATTGACTATTTTGCAGAAACCTCCTCTAACACATATGCAAGTAGGATTAGAGAAAGTGAGGAGGCTGAGGAGTTCTAAAACATTCTGAAAAAAAGGAAAAAACCCATAAAAACACTATAATGGCATTTCATCTTATTTGCAAGAAAAAATATTGTCTTGAAAACATTTTGGTTGATTAAGACAAAATAATTAAACGAATTAAATCTTTATTAGTATGCATATTTTTTTCTCTGTGTTTGAGAAATATTCTGGCATTTATGGAACTAAAAACAATAGGCAGTTTCATGTTTTAACAGTTTATAGCATATTCTTTGACAGTCCTTAAAACTTTTACAAAAAAAAAAAGCACTTTTTTTTTTTTTTTGTAGAGGTGCCAGACAGCTGTTAAGCAATTATGAAATTTTTAGTGATCCCTAAACATACTTTACTTGAGGAGAATGTTTTTCCTTTAGGGGAAAAATTATAATTAAAATCAATTTTATTCCTGCTTTCTCCTTGGACTTATAATATTTTCATTGTCATTCTTTTTATTAAAAAAAAACTATCAGCTGAAAAATTGGAGCACAGAAATATTTTATGCAATATTTGAATTGCTAATTAAGTGTGGGATTTATTTTAGGGTTGTAGTTTCTGAAACAGTAGAAATAAAAACTGTAACTGTTCATGTTGTGCATTTGAGACTGTATTCTCAGGCAAAATATGCAGAGTATAAAATTGCCCATCTCTAATATGGGACACCAGAATTCATTATACATTTCTCTTTACAGTGAGAAAAAATCAGTTTTTTACTTTGCTGTTAATCACAAAACATCCTCCCTTTCTCTCTCTTTCTATCTCTCTCTCTATTTCTTCTCTCCAACCTACAGGATGTCTTACAGAAAGAGTAATCAGATTTTCTAAGTATTTTCTTCAACTTTGACCCTGTAGAATCTGACTGAATTTGATAAGTGGCTAATTGTTTTATAATAAAATCTACATTTAAAAGCAGCATCTATTTTTCATTAAACATCTGAGAAATCCTAAAGTTCTGTCATATTTACATAGAGGCAGTCATTCAGTAGGGCAAAGCAATGGAATCTGAAAAATACATTATTTTGACTCTATTTTTGCCACCATTTGTTGACCTTTTAACCTGTACTTAGATTATTTGCAGGTAACCAAATTCTTTCAAAGGATAAATGATTCCTTAAGATTTATGAGTTTTAGTTTGCCTTATCTGCAAATTGGGATAATAGTAATTACGATGCAGACAATCTTCTAAAGAATAAATTAGATAATGTATATGGAAGCCATTTTCCTAAAGGTTTACTGAGGTATAAGTTACATCCCATAAAATTTGCCTTTTTAAAGAACACTATTTTGTGATTATTTGTATATTTACAAAATTGTATGAACACCAATGTAATCTTATTTTAAATGAAATCATTGTAGCGATTAGCACATTTCTAATATAGCCTTCTAAATTTTGTGGCCCATGATTACTCAAACACTAATCGAAGTACAGGTTAAAAGGTCACAGATCTGTTGACCTTAAGATATGGAAATTATCAGGACAAGCTAGACCTAATCACAGGAGTCCTTTCAAAGCAGAGCGCTTGCTCAGGCTGACTGCTGAAGTCAAAGTGGAAGTATGAGAGAAACAGTACACAAGGTGGTTCTCCTTCCTGAGATGGAGGTGGCCCCAGGTGAGGAACTAAAAGAGGATTCTAGGAGCTGAGAGTTGTCCCCAGCCAGCAGCTAGTAGGAAAATAGGGACTGGTCCCTGAAATAAGGACTGAAGTTCAAATACATTTCGGGGGAAAATATTATATCAGCAGAAAAGTGGGAAAGTGAAGTAGGGGAGGAAAAGTAGCCAATAAAGAAAGGGTGGTTTTTAAATCCAGCTACCACAAGAGAGCACTTGCTGCTTAATTCCTTAAGGAAAGTCCAGGACAGGGTAACATTAAATCTCAGGACTAGCCATCCAAAGGGAGAGAAAGCTTGGGTATTTGCTTACAAACTCCTCACCATTGGTTGAGGGCTACTCTCTGAGAGTATTATAGCCTGCCACTTCTGGCCTTCTCTCCCCTTGAGCAAAGCTTCTTTCTTTTTTTGTTTGTTTTTAACTGTCATTCAGAGAGATGCACATTTGGCATGAGAAGTCATAAGGGGCACGTTAGGGTCTGAAAAATGGTGAGGTATTAGCAGTTTCTACAACAGATTTATCAATAGTTTTTCCATTTGCATTTTTGTAAAAACAATTGTTTAAGTAAATCCTGATCTGTGATTGGGTAGAACTACTTTTTTCTCTGAGTATTACTTTTCCCTCTGGTGCAGTGTTCCTGCTATCTTGTTTTACAGATTGCATCCCTAGAAGTCCTGCTTGGACATTTGACTGGAAGAAAATCTTTCCTATCAAGGTACAGATTTATAAGATCATTTGCCTGAACAATTTGCTTTGCTACCTAGTGCATTGCTTGTGCTTCCAACATTATCTTTCCTTTCTGATTGTTCTTGAGTCATTTCTTTCAAAATTCTAGGCTTCCTTATTACTGGATAAATCCAGAATTCTATTATTTGTTTGATTCTTGGATGTTACTTAATACTAATACAACTTTTAGACTTGTAGCATCTTCTCCTTTTCCCCTTGATTATTATTATTATTATTATTTTTGCATGAGCAGGCACTGGGAATCAAATCTGGGTCTCCAGCATGAAAGGTAAGAATTCTACCACTGAGCCACCATCACACCCCCCACCCCTTGATTAGCTTTTTTTTTTTTTGCATGAGTGGGCACCAGGAAACTTGATTAACTTTTACTGAGATTTGACTAGCATTAAATTTATAGTCGACTTCACTTTAAACAGGAGACAAGATATATCAAAACTACTTACAAAAGTGGTATTTCTTATACTAAATGGAGATTTCAAGGTACACAGCCCAAATAGAGTCTTTTCTTTTTCCTTTTCAATTTTCCCTGTAAGAATCTTTGCCTGGCACTTGTCACAGGTGATGGTTGTGGCTGAGGTATGGAACAGCTACTTATCAATAGATTTATTCCACATATTTAAGCAATTGAGTCTGAAGTGAAAATACAGAATAAGTACTGTACTTTTTGTCAAAATAACTATTAAAATATCCCATTCAATTTGTATACATATGATAGAGGGATATTTAAAAGAAATAAATTATGTTATTTGAAATAAGTTGCTTATGTAATAAATAAAATCCAAGTTGTATAGCATTATAAAGAATGAAGAACCTGATTTCTTTAACAGAAGGGGGTAGTGGGGGAGGAAGAAAAGAGATAAGAGAAAGAGAGAGAATGGTAAAGCAAAGGGTGCAAAATATAAAGTATGAGTAAATTAATGGATCAGAAAAAGGTATATGGAAAGGGTATATAACTATTCTTATATACGTAAAAAGTTTCCAAAAATATTCCTGGTCATGGTATCCTTCAAGCTGATTTCAGAACATATTAATGTGTCTAACCCACATTTTAACAAATATAACCCTAGGCCTAAGAGTATATAGAGATATGAAGAAACATTTATTGCAGCATTGTTTGCAATAGTGAAAACTGGAAATGATTAAAATTGACATGTACATGGATAATTAGTGTCTTTACAAATGGAAAATTTTACACTATTCAAAATGATTGCATAAGATTTACTTATTGCCACATGGTTCAATCTCTAAAAAGTTATGTTTGAATGCAAAACCATATATACTGCACAATGAAAATTTGGCAATCTCCTCTCCTTGATTCTCTACCATGCTGGTTAAATTCTTGCCATCGCTCTTTGATTCTTGAACTCACCATTCAAGGACTGTCTAAGTTTTCCATTTTTTGTTTTATCTCTAGAAGACTTTTCCGCAGTACCTCAATGTCTCTCTCCGGAGCTGATCATCCTAAATATTTTAGTAACTCCCCACTCCAACACTTTTTATCCCCTTGCCCTTTATTTTAAACACCAGTTATTTCTTCCTGACAACATACTATAAATTTATTTGTTTATTGTTTTATTCCTCAGCTATAATGTTAAGTCCAAACACTATATATTATATATATATAATGTTAAGTCCAAACAAATGCATGATCATATTATCTCTCATGGTAAATTCAGTTCCTCGATTATGATTTGGCACACAGATGTTGCCAAAAACATATGAGTTGATTATCTGAATGAATATCTATATTATTATAGCATTTATAAAAACATCATTTTGACCTATAAATACATTTGTACTAACATAACAAGCATGTGTAAGAGAATAAAAAATCAAATTCCTCATGGCAGAGAATATGAGAAATTAGATGAGAGATAGATAGTCCTGTAGCTCCAACTCCCTCAATAATATTTTATTAATTTAACAACTTGAAGCAATTTGCCAAGTGTTAGGATTAGATAGAGCATGATGGTGTTCATTTTATTATCCTCTATATTTGGGGTGTTGGTAGTACTTGGAATGTTTCCAAATGAAAATGATTAAATGAATAAAGGAATTGATGAAACTCAGAGATTGGCCATGGAAAGTGCTGACTTATTTCCTTCTCCTCTTGCTTTAAATTAACCTTTTTACTACATTGATGATGAACGATTACATTCAGCATTATGTGAAAGTGAGCTATAATGAAGATATGGAAATAAAAGAAAGGAAAGTGCTTGCAGAAAATTAAATTGTTGACCTTAATGCACCAGTAATGCACATTTTCTAGTAGCAGAATTTTCTGTTTCAAAATGGAAGTCACTACCTATATGAAGGAATAAATTGGATACAAATATTTTAAAGTTTCACCACGTCTGCTCAAAAATTGGAAAGGTTATTTTGTAGATTCTGATGATTAACTAAATATGGAATACAGTCTGCTTTATTAAATTTTGATAGGCAAGAAACATTATGGTACATTGTGGCTATATGTTCATGCATTGTTTAAATTTTGTTTAGAAATTTATGTGAAAACTGCTTTAAGTAGTAAAATAAACATTTATCCTGATTAAACTCTCATGTTTGCCTTTCTTTTTTTAAACAGTGTCACAAGCTGAAGAGGAAATGCAAAAAAAAATGTTTTAGACATGTCTCCTAGTGATTAGAGTGTGAGAAAAAGCTGGCATTCTTACACTCTGGAGGTGCAATGCTGGGGCTATATGAGTGAGGAAAGGAGGAAAAAGAATCATAAGCAAATACTATATGGTATATCATGGAGTCATAGCCTCTCAAGAAGGAGTTCTAGTGTCTGAGTCAAGTGGGATGCTTCTAGGAAGGGCCTGGAATCTCTGGTGTGGAGAAGGGAGGAATTTTGATACCACTCACTTTTCCACGTCCTGTCTAGCATTGGACACAATTTGCAGTCCTTGGTTTTATTACCTGGCCCATCTGGGCAGCCACCGGGGAAGGCAGAGCTTCTATAGGTTCAACCTGGACCCAACCTGGGCGCTGGAGCTGCTGGTGCTGCTGGTGTGGCACATTTGATGAAAGTCCTGAGTAAGGTCTTGTGGAGGTGTGCCTCACCCAGCAGGCTGGGGTGAGAAAGACACAGAAAAGAGACAGGAGATAGTGGTGACAGGGACTCTTCTTGGAGCAAGTGGATGAGACTTGATGGGAAGGTGGAACTAAGCAAATCGAGAGGGGCACAGAAATTGTGAGGGAAGGTATAGGAATTTATGAGACTTCCGAAAAAACATTCAATTGACAGAATTTACCTTGAGGAGTCCATGTGCGGTAATTTCCTTGCATAAACAGAATGTTGTTTTATATAAATTCAGTTACTGTATAAAGAATAAGAGAAATAGGGTACTATTAACCTTGCTCAAGTAGAAAAAAACGTCAAACCAAAAGAAAAAAGAAATTTGCAGCAGATTTCTTCAGGGAAGATTAGCGTGAGGCAGGGATTCAATTAAAATCAGCCTTGTGTGAGACCATGACTCTCCAGGTGGATTTGTAGAGGGCTATTTGAAAGACTCGGAGATAAACCAGACAACTGATGCGCAGTTAGGAAGATCATAGGTTCTTATGATCTAATGAATTCCTATTTTCCAGGAAGAGTCTCGACACACCCCTGTGAGCTTGTCTGAGACCTACTCTCGGGGCTTTTGGCATTACTTTTGGTGTGGTTTGGGCGAATATCCAGGACTATGTGTTAACGACATGTCCTAAATGAGCCAAAAGCTTAACCCAGGTATTGGCATTTTGTGTTTGGCAGGATGCCTGAAAGGATCTATTTTAGATGGGTTTTTGTTGTAAGATGGAACAGTAATATTGTTTAATAGAGTTAAAAATCACATATTTCTGCAATAATTAGAGTATATAAGAGTGCATAGATGATTTTAAGTGCTGAAAGCAGAGTGACTGAGAACACAGGCTTTGGAGTCCCAGCTCTAACTTACTGAGTGACTTTACGCAAATTTCCTTTTCTGTTAACTGGGAGGAGTGGGGTAGAGGATAAAACGTTAATAAGTTTTTTGTGAAAATTAGATGATATGCTTTACATATGGTGGGATATGTAAATGCTTGAAATTAGTCGATTCTATCTATTAAACAGTTCTTCCAACAAATTTTCAGTGCCTTGGAATAATCTTGTCCAGTTTTAATCTTTTGCTTCATGTTAATTTTCATAGAAGCATAGGGAGAGACTTCAGGGTATATTAGTTCATCCACAATTTTACTCAAAGAGCTCGTAAATGTTTCCTATATTACAATGTTTTTAATGAATGGTCATCTAGTCTCTGAACATTTCTCAGGGCAAGGAACTCACTACGTTGTGTGGCTGCCCCTTTATGCTATTGGAAGCCTTCCTTTTATTTTACTCAGCAGAATTAATCTTATCACATCTCTAAAGTGAATTATATTATAATTTCCTAGAGATAGCAGTTAGCCACATACTATTTAGTCTTGTTTGTTTCTGATATTTGAAAAATATTTGAAAAATAAAAAATTTCTTTTTGATAATGCAAAGAAAAAGAAGAAAGAACAACAATATACTTTAATTTCTGATTCTTGATACTATTATTATTTCAAAATTTTAAGGCCTGGAGTAGAGAATAGGGCTCTATGAATGCATTGCTGTTCTAATTTGTGAATATCCTATAAAATCAGTGTATTCTTCTCAAATCAACACTACTACCAACAACAATAAAACTTGCCTACTATTCTAAATTACAAAAGAGAGCTTCTTATGGCCTTGTCTTCTGAACTGAAAAGTCCAGAATGCATTGCTTTGATTGGTCCCACCCAATATCTACAACAGAAAGATAAAATACATATCACTTTCTTCTAGGTGCCAAATGGAATTAGTCAAAATCACTTGAAGGAATGCTTCTTTTTACATTATCGCATTTTTCAGCTTGAATTACTTATTCTCTATGGAAATAGGTAGTATATTTTTCCTCTAATAGAGGGAAAGCACTGACAGCCCATTGTACTGAAGATTATGTTATTAATGATTGTTCTGAGTACTGGAGAAAAAAGAGAGGGGATCGTGTATATATAACAGTAATAAATGCATTGCCCTTTCATTCATTAGCAGGTACAAAATTCTCTATTCAGAGGCCTGAAACATGTAATTGATTTTGATAGGAACTAAAAAGCAACAATAGCATAAATGTAGCAAATATGTCAAATTTTTGAACTTTATCATGAAGCCTTTTTTGCCTGATTATGTATCTTAAGAAATATAGCACTCACAGAAAAAAAAATGCATTCGAACCATGCTAAATGTTGAAAGTGACTATTAAATCTTTCTGAGTATTCAGATTAATACAGAGAAATAAAACCATGAATACTAATGATTGAACTGGTATAGTTAATAATAAGCAGACCTGCCTATTCACAAACAACGGCCTTTAGTTCTGTACTTCCAACCATGTATATTTTATTTTTTGTGATTATGATAGATGGGGAGGGGGAGTGAATACTATAGCCATAATTATTTTCCTTTCTTATGACTAATTATTTTAAAAGGCTCATAAATGTTGAATGGAACTTCCAAGGCATATGTTGTGTATACTTTATGGATGGAGATGGCTTTGTTCTTATCCCAACATCTACTTATCTTATGTTAGGAAGAAAGTCATTCAACTCTGAGTCAATATTTCCTTTGGTAAAATACAGAAAGAATATAATCTATGCCCTGTTTATAATACTGGACTTTTAAAAGGATCAGATGACTTCATATATGTTAAAAATGCTTTGGTGTTGATAATGAACCAAGCTGGAATGAATTGTTTTGATATTAAATCAAGTTCTAATAGAACTTCTAAGTTAAAGCAGTTACTTTAGGAATTTTATATGTAAATGAGTTTTATGACCTCTGGATTAATGTAACATTTCTATTGTTAAAAAGTGAGTATAAAAAAAAAGTGGGTGTATTTACAGATATTTGAATACCCAGAAATATATATTATATCTACATTTTTTCTAATTGACCCTATGTTATCTGGTAACTTCCTTTAACATCCGTATAGTCTATAATGTATCGTAAAACAATTTATTTGCAATATTTAAGTCATTTAAAATTACTAGAAAGTCCATAAAAATATATATATTATAAGGTGTTCAAAATACACAACTTGCTTAATTCTCATATCAGCCTTGTGATATGGAAAGTATTTTTATTCCAAACTTGTGGATGAGGACTTTGTGGTTTATGTCTTTATTCAAGACAAAAAGGAAAGTTTTATATAGTATAAGCATTTACAATAAGGCTTGTATAGAGAAAATTTAATTTCGACCTTTAACAGCCTTTTTATATGGCAACAAGGAATGCGGTATTGTACATACTGTTTGATTTTCTCAGAAAATATACACTATAAAATCATAAAAATGTTTCTAAAATGAAGTAAAGATTTTAAAGGAGTTAGGAACTTAAATATGATTCAATAGTGCTAATACATGAAGACAAGTTTTTATATGAATATATGATGAATATGTGCTGAGACTATCTGTCAGATAGTAAACAGGCAAAAACAGTTCTGAGTAAAGAATTATAAGAAATTAAATTTGTCAGTGCAAAAATCTTATTCTCCCTTTGAGTATTTCTAAGGAAAGAAAGTTCAGAATGAAATACACATCTGGTAGGTGTAGGTAAATGTCTAAAAGGTATCAAACAAAAAATGGATTATCTCCTTCAAAAAACATTTCCTTCAATTCCCTCCACCGTTATATTTCTATATTCAAAGCATGTTAATTAAGACTTTGGCATTTCTCAAATTCATCATTTTATACAGCTCTATCTCATGGTATAAGTTTTCCTTCTTCCTGGAGTCTCATCTTCTATATTATGTTTTGCTAAGCTCCTATTTATTTGTCAAGATTAGTTTAAGTTTCACCTCCTATGTTGAAATGTTCACATTTTTTCCAGGCAGTTGGAAATACAGAACTGCATACTCTTACTTAAATAATTTAGCTCATAGCATTCTATTTAGCTGATTCTGTGTTTTCTATTTCTTGAGGTCAGGAATTGTATATAATTTATGTTTCCCCAATATCATCCAGCTCCATCATCATCATCATCATCATCATCATCATCATCATCATCATCATCATCATCATCATCATATACATCCACAATAAGAAAACTAACAGCAAAATCCAATACCATCACCACAGCAGTAGCAGTAGCAATGTATATTCAAAGTGATGGGAACTCAGCAAAATGCAAGTCAGAGCATAGACTATCAGCATGGAGCTTATAGTATATAGATGAATATAAATGAGTCAGTACACAATCACAATATAATGGGAGGAAGTGTGATAATAGGAGGATGGGTGCATCACAACATGAAGAAAAAGAAATGTGCATAATCTGAGGGAAGAAGCTTTTGGTAATAAAATAACATAAATAAAATAATTAGAGAATATAATTTGCTTTATAATGATATAATTTGCATTATACAATTAGCATAATGCTAATAAAGAGTGATTTAAATTATATTACCCTTAATATTTACATTGTATTTGGAACTACTTACTTCAAATTTAAATTGTTTTTCCTCTTAACAATGGTTAATGAAAACTGTGAGAACTGAACCAGAGAAACAAACAAGGATGAAGATACAACCACAGAGAATCAACATCTGGAGGCTCTCTGGCCCCCTCCTGATGATAAACCCTTGTGCACAAATCTCTACCCTATGGCAGTTATATGATCATTTTGATTGATGCAGAAAGGCATTTGAGAAAATTCAGTATCCTTTCTTGATGACAACAATTCAAAGGATAGGAACAGAAGGAAACTTCCTGAACATGGAAAAGGGGATATATGAAAAAGCCACAGTTAACATCATATTCTATGAGAAAAGATTGAAAGTTATCCCTCAAGATCAGGAACAGGACAGGGATACCCACTGTTATCATTGTTATTCAGCATTGTGCTGGAAGTTCTAGCAAAGGCAATTAGGCAAAAATAAAAGGCATTCAAATGGAAAGGAAGAAGTAAAACTTTCAATGTTTGCAGATAACATGATCCTATATGTAGAAAATTCACAAAAATCCTGAAAAATCCACAGTAAAGCTACTTGAGCTAATAAATGAGTACAGTAAAGTGGAAGGATACAAGATCAACACATAAAAATTAATAGTATTTCTATACACCATCAACAAGCACACTGGGGAGGAAATAAGAGAAATCTTCAATTTACAATAGGAAGAAAAAAATCAAGTATTTAGGAATAAATTCATCCAAAGAAATGAAATATACACAAAAAAACTACAAAACTTGCTAAAAGAAATCAAGAAAGTCCTAAATAAATGGAAGAACATACCATGTTCATGGATTGGAAGACTAAATATAGTTAAGATGTCGATTCTGCCCAAATTGATTATAGATTCAAAATAATTCCAATTAAAATCCAAACAACTTACTTTATAGAAATAGAAAAAAAATAATCAAATTTATTTGTAAGAGTAGGGTGCCATGAATAGCTAAAAATATCTTGAGAAAGAAAAAATGAAGGAGGAGTCTCACACTACCTAACTGTAGAGCATATTACAAAGCTACAATGGTAAAAACAGCATGATACTGGCTTAGAGCTAGGTATACTGACCAGTGGAATTGAATTGAGTGTTCAGAGGTAGACTCTTACATCTATGACCAATTGATCTTTGATAAAGTGATCAAGTCAACTCAACTGGGACAGAGCAGCTTCTTCAACAAATGGTGCTGGAAGAACTAGATATGCATATCCAAATGAATGAAAGAGGACCCCTATCTCATACTTTATACAAAAATTAACTAAAAATGGATCAAAGACATAAACATTAGAGCTAAGACCATAACACATTTAGAAGAAAATGTAGGGAAATATCTTAAGGATCTTATAATAGGCAGTGGTTTCCTAGACCTTACACCCAAAACATGAGCAATGAAAGAAGAGCTAGATAAGTGGATTTCTTCAAAACTGATCACTTTTGTGCATCAAAAGACTTTGTAAGGAAAGTAAAATGGCAGCCTATGCAATGGGAGACAATGTTTGGAAAACACACAATAGATAAAGGTTTAATATCTAGAATATGTAAAGAAATCCTACAACTCACCATCAAAAAAGGCAAAAAAAAATTAAAAACTGGGCAAAAGACATGGACAGACACTTTTCAGAAGAGGAAATTTAAATGGCTCAAAAACATGAAAAGATGCTCTACTTCACTATTCAGGAAATGCAAATCAAAACCCCAACGAGATATCATCTCACACCAACTAGAATGGTCATTATCAAAAAAAAAGAGAAAATGAAAAATGTGGAAAGGATGTGGAGGAGACACATTTATTCACTGTTGGTGGGAATGCAGAATGGCAAAAACAATTGCTCTGGAAGGCAGTTTAGTGGTTCCTCAGGAAACTAACTATAGAATTGCAATATACTCAAGCAATCCCATTATTGGTATATATTCAGAGAAACTCTTCAGTTTCTGTGTTCAGAATTCAGGACACAGACATTTGCACACCAATGTTTATAGCATCATTATTACTAATTGCTAAGAGGTGGAAATAGCCCAAATGTCTATCAATGGACAAGTGGCTAGACAAACTGTGGTATCATTGGGTGAAATGTTATGTAGCTGCAAGAGAGAATAAAGTTATGAAGCATGTAACAATGCGGATGAACCTTGAGGACATTATGCTGAGTGAAATTAGTCAGAACCAAAAGGACAAATACTGTATGGTCTCACTAATATGTAATAACATTAATGAGTGAACTTTGAATGTGAAAGTTAAGAACACAGGTTATCAGGAGATAGTAAAAGGGTAGAGATAGGACATTTAGTGCTGAAGGATTGCAAAATGTTCAAAAGAACTGATTATAAAAAACCCAGAAATGGTTAGTACAATACTCTTTGATGATAGCACAATATTGTAAGTACACTGAACAAAGCTGAGTGTGAGCATGGTTGAAGGAAGATGGCTGGGGATATGCTTGATACTAGAAGGAAAGATAGAAGATAAAGACTGTGATGGTATAACTTAGCAATGCCTAGAGTGAACAATGATGGTGATAAATGCACAAATATAAAAATGTTTTTGCATAAGGGAGAACAATAAATTTCAACATTTCAAGGTGTTGGAAATGGGATGGGATACAGGAAAAATTACAATCAATGCTAACTAGGGTCCACAAATAACAAAAACATTGTAATATGCTTCAACTGAATGCAACAACAAAAAGCAAACAAAAAAACTCCTACTCGAATCGAGGAAGGTGGGAGTAGATTTCTTGAGTCAACTCTCCATGCTCTCCCTCTGCTAATAAATCTTCCTTCCCATGCTGCTGGTGTCATGTCTCTGCTTTGTGTCTCCAACCTCCACCCAGCCCGGGACTTTAAAAACTGTTAATGAAGGTATTAATATTTATGAATGTTTGAGTGGAAGGAGAAATTAGAAGCCTTAAAAGTTTTGATGAAATAATTTTTACTTTTTAGTTTGGAATAACAAAATACACTTATTGTTGTAACATTTATTTTTATTATTACAAGGCTTGAGGGAAAAGTAACTTTCAAAATTGAATATCTGAACTCTTTAGCTCCTACCTCCTACATTTCCTATTAAAATAAAATAGAGTAGCAACTCCCTCTCAATAAATGTTGAAGGGCTTTAAAAAAACCTTTTAGTAGAGATTTTTTCCAGAGAAGGAAAAGAAGCTTCTGATAGGTGTGCATTTTCTGGCATGGAAATACATCCACTATGGCACCCCACCACCCACCCCCGTTTATAGGTAGTGGTAATGCACCTTTTAATTTCTGAACAAATGACTGTGCTATGAGAAACACATGCAGTGATGATGCCTAAAACAGTGTTTGGCACAAAGTAGGTGTTTAATAAATATTTTTTTCAATTTAAAAAGCATATATATATATATGTATGTATGCATGTATGTATGTATTTAACCAGCATTGGGAATAACTTTTAGAAAGATACCCAAAGATACCCAAAAATAATTGTTAGAAAGTGTAATATAGAGCAGACTGTATACAGCAGAAAATACTCCTTATATTTCTGTCCCATTATGATTGTATAATTTCATTCCAACAAATTTGAAAGAATAGATGAAGTGTTTTGACTTTAAAAAATAGACTGCAATTGATGAATATATAAACAAAAGAAGGTGGTATATCCATACAATGAATGGAATTTATTCAATCATAAAAAAGAGAATACAGTATTTACTCATTCTTCAATATGGGTGAACCTTGCAAACATGCTAAGTGAAAGAAACTCATCACAAAAGACCACATATTAATATGATTGCACTTATATGAAAGGCCCAAATGGGAACCTAGAGACACAGAAAGTACATTTGTGCTTGCTTAGGGCTGGGGCTGGGGGATAGGGGGTAAGAGAATACTAGCCAAAGGGTATGGGTTTGTTTTTTTTTTTTGAAGTAATGAAAATGTTCTAAAACTTACAGTGGTCATGGTTATACATATCCATAAATATTCTAAAAAGCATTGAATTTCACACTTTAAATGGGTGAATTGTATGATATATGAATTATATCTCAATAAAGCTGTAAAAATTATAGATAAATAGCAAAAATTGAAAAGAGTTTAGAAATGTAAATAGATCAAATATCTTAAGAGAAATTGAAAAGGGTAGTATAAGCAATTCTTAAAAAAAAAAAACTATTATACCTTTAAGGAATGCGTTCGTATATTGTAAATCATTCAGAGTATAGAAAAAATGTAAAGCCTAATTCTAATTCATTCCTAACCCTGATACCCAAACTGCACAAATAAAACAAAACTGCAGCCCAGTCTCACTTAACATAGATAGAAAAATCCAAAATAAAACTAGAAATTTGAATTCAGCATATATATTTAAATAGATTTAAATCTATTTAAGATTTATTCAACAGAAGAAAATCTAGCAGTATAGCACACTAGATTGACAGGTTAAAAAATTATACAATCATCTCCATGATGAAAAAGCATTTGGTAAATCCAACATCCTCTAGGCTTTTAATCTAGAAATAGAAGGAAACTGCCTTAGCTTAGCTTCTTTAGCTTGATCAAAATGTACATATCAGAAATCAAAAGCCTACAAACTTGGTGAAAAGTTTGAAGCATTTTTGTTAATTCAGAATGAAGACAAGGAATGGTACTGAAAAGTACACATGATTGAAAGTGAGATAAGACTATTTGTAAATGGTTTTATTTGTGTTTTTGTTTTTGGACAGAAAGAAACCCATGATGATCTATTGGTATGCTGTTACAATTGAAAAATCTTAGTAAGGAAACCAGGGTGAAATCCCAATGCAACAAAATCAAATGCTTTTTGATATATACCAGCAGTACTAAATTAGAAAGTATAGTGGAACAATAGATACCCATTCACAATAGCTGCAAGAACTAACTATTATCTAGAAATAAGGTTAATGAGAAATGCAAAGACTATAGGAATAGAATAATTAAACTACTGATGGGCATCAAAGAAGACCCCAAAATGGAAAGGCATGCCATGTTGCTTTATGAGAAGACTCAACATTATAAATATGACATTTCTACTGAATTAATGTATAACTACAAATTTCACACAATCATAAACAGATTTTTTAAATAGATATAATAACCTAATTATAAAGTTCATCTGGAGGAGATGCACAAAGCAATTTTGACTAGATATCAGAGCAATCCAGGAGGTAGGTCAAAGGCATAGAACAGAGAATTCAAGAAGAGAACAATGTAAATAATTAAATTTAATATTTGAAAATGTTGACATTACAAATGAGTGAAGTATTGAACTATTCAATAAATGATGCTGAGATTATTGACTACTTGGAAAATATATTCATATTTCATACTATAGACAATAAAATCCCAATGGACTAAACATGAAATGTCAAAAGAACTAGAAGAAAATATTGTAATTTTTAAAAAATAAATGTAACGTGGGGAAAGTTTTCCTGAACAACACACGAAACCCAATAGCCATGTTGGGGGGTGGGGGGTTAGGGTGGACTACATTAAAAAAATGTAAAATTTCTGTAAAAAAAAATCAGACGTCATAAATAAAAGCTAAAATATTGGTTGGGAAAAAATAAAATAAAATAGAGCATGCTTTCTGATAGCCTGTTTTGAGTATAACTGTTTGACTATATAGAGTATGTTGTCTCAATGAAAGAATGCATAAGACCTATAATTATTTGTTAGTGCCAATCTTTCTCTTACCATTTAATGTACTCTTCCCCCAACAGCCTCCTGCAAACTGGTAGGAAAAAAAAAGTAGGACTCCAGGAATAAAAATTAGGATTTTCACAAGGTATTCAGTGGAACAAAAAAATTAATCAAAAGGCTAAGGTAAATATTTCTGATAAAAAAATTACTGTAATTCTACCAAGATTGATCTTCAAGTTAAGATCTGGCAAAAGCATGATTTACAATGACACATTGGCATAGTTTCCTCTGGCGAGGGAAACTGACTTTCTGGTTTGCATTTTTGTTGCCATTGAAGCAACAGTTCTTACTATTGGAAGCACAAGTTTGAGGCAAAATAAAAACTAAAGAACTATTTGCTGATTAAAAAGGTACAAGAATTACTAAACCCTCATTTTCATTTATCAAAGATATTTTTCACAAGGTTTTTTTATAAACCTTGATATGATTATGATGATTCATATTATTTGATGGCATCATTAAGATTTCTCCCCTAAATACTGCGTCAAAAGACAGAAGCATATTGGTCACATATGACTTTTTTACCACCCTGTTTAATATTCCTATACATGGAAAACTGGGCACTCTGAAACTCAGGAGAGCCTCTGAACAAGACAGATTTTAATTTAACGTTAGCATGCACATTGGTAGAAACAGGGGCCAGGATAAATGCAAGCCAGTTGCAGATTTAATTTCAGCGTGTCTGGAGGGGGACTTTTGTGCGCTGACATCTCCAAGAACCTCCGGCCTGAGTGTCCATGCTAATAGTAATCTGGCTGATAGGGTATCTGCAGCCCTAATGGACAATGTGCTCCATATGGGTCTATTCAGGGTTCCCTTGCCAACCTTTATGGAAAGAAATGCTGGGTAGCTGACACAGTCAGAATGAGTCATTCAGATGACATTGCCATTACAGGAAAGTGATACACAGAAAACCAGAAAAAAGGGTCCTTTCAAGGGTGATGATACTAAATATGAATCACATTCTAGAAGGAAAAGAAACACATTTAAAAATATTTTCTTCTATTTTATGGAGAACTGTTCAACTTGAAGGAAAATTAAATCCTTTTTTTGTTAATGCTCCCAAGTGTGGCTTTTAATGGAAAAGACTTATTCAAAGAAAGGACAGATGTAAATGTCCTTGTCCTCCAGTACACTGGATGTGGCCAATAGTTCATGAAAAGGCAATGCCAGGTTTAAAAAAAAAGATAAGGATTTTAAAAAGTCCTAGCCAAAAAAACTACTAGAAAAGTTCTGTGGAGGCAGATGACTGGGCTTTCTTCTCTAAAATTGTTTGCAATAATCTTATATCAACATTCATTTCTGCCAACTTGAGGCTGGGACAGAAACAGTCATCAAATATAGTCAACAGGTCTTACCTAAAAATATGTTGTATGCATAAAATGTGGATGATGCTGCCTGTTAGGACTTGGATTTGTTCATGTTCTAAATTTAAGAGAGATTTTATTTTTTTAACCTTAAAAGGGTATTAATATTAGTTGAGAATAGCTTAGTTATATAATAAGAGAATAATAGTAATAACAAGGATGTACTACAGGTTACTGTGATGATGTAATTTTGCTAGAAATTTTTTTATTATTCCTTCTACCTATAACATTTTCAGGTAAGATGCTCAAAGTTATTCTGGCACTACTCAACTAAGGACAAGCATTTTAAAATATAATTCCCAGAAACTTTTCCTTTATAAACACTTTTAAACAGACACATACATTTGCATTTCCCCCCAAACAGTGAAGAACTCTCGTAAATACTTCTTAAGCCCATGCCAGTGCTGCAGGAAACTATCACCAAGGTAATGATCAAGGCCTTTAAGAGGCCCATGGTCATAAAAAAGACCACCACCCAAGACAGCCATGGCATTGTGCACGCTGTACTCACACACACTCTGGATAATTGCATCCTGCCTGGCTTTGCATCTCCATCAAGGTAAGGCACAGATGGGAAGGGGGTTCTGGAGCCATGCTAAAGGACATCTGTTAGCGGTCCAATAGCATGAGGTGGGAATCTGCAAAATGGAAAAAAAAGGATGGCCAATTGGAATGGTAGAGTAAACCAGAGGTTAGGGAGAACCAGCGAGACAGGAAATGGAAGAGGCAGAGAAAAGGTCAAGGTCCATGATAAAAAAGGAAAAAGGATAATATGTGTCTTATTAGCACTCATGACATTCTTGTTATATTTGGATTGCTATATTTGAGGGGTTCAAGTTTGCTCTCTTCAGTGTCAGAACTCTGACAATTATTACCCTTGAATTTTGGTACCATATTTTGAACAATCCACTCCTTTGCTTAATAGATTTCAAACCCATTCTCTTATGTTTCCACTGGTCAGTTTAGAAGAATCCCTTTTGTTTATTGACATAATTGATTAACATTATGTTTTGGACACAGTTGTTTAATACTATGTTCATAGATAATAATTATTCCCTGGTTTGGAAATTCCACTTTTCAACTGACTCTGAAACCCCTGCTTCATCTTGTTCTTCTCTTTTTGTTAACATAAAGTGAGAGGAATTTGCAATTTGGGAGCAATATACTGTCAGCTCTAATCCCAGTTATTTTGCTTTTGGCAGGTTTGTATTTACACTATTGAATACCGCTTTAGGTCTAGTAGTTTGCACTAAACTAAGTCTGGCAATTTACCCATAACTCACATGTGGTATAACCTGATGATAAAGAGCTTGATTTCTGCAGTCAGCTAGATCTGCATAAATAGATAGGAGCTCTTACACCTCTTAATCTTGAATGCTTTGCAACCCTTAATTCTGTATTTGATCTCTTACTCTTGTCTTCTTGTTTTAAACTCCTTTTTGTTCCATGTCACAGAATTGCATGAACTGCTTTGGCCTATTGCTTTGCAAATTTTTCAGGTTATATTACATGCTTTTGTTATTTTTACCTCTACCAGATTATAAACTCCTTTATAGCAGACATGATCTTCCCTTTCTTGAATATCAGCAAGTAGATTCTAGTAGGGTTTACTGACTAAGGAACATTAATACATTTTGTCATGCTAAATGAATCCCTAAGCACTTTAAAATATAATTATTAGTGGTGTATTTTTCCTTCTAATTAAGGCCAAATAAAAGCCTCCTTAAAGTTGTGCATTGAATAAGCCATGAAACAGTTCTCTGGTTCTTCTAAGCGTTATCTGTAACATAGGAATTATTTCTATTCTGAATTTGATGATCTCTCTAGGCTTATTATGATATTTTATCTTGTTCGACAATTTTGAAGGAATTCAGATCATTCAGGGATGTGTCTGGTGATTGACTGCCTCCATTGTATTCCAATCTTGCTTTCAAATCAACCTAATTGGATCCTGCAGTTGGACCTACTTTGATCATTACTTACTTATGACATTGTGCTAAGACTTAGCTCAGGTCTAGCAGAAGGAGTGCAATGTTGAATACTGCAGCAACAGCTATTTCTTTTCTTTCTCCTGAAATATTGATGATCACAGAACTCAATGCTGTGTTTAGCCTTGAACTGCAAACTCGGCCTTCTCTAACTGAAGCTTAAAGGGTCAAAGGGCTTATTGACCAGTGGGAAGGGAGTGTGCAACAACCCATTGACAAAGTTTATAAGAAATAAGGTTTATAAGAAATAAGTGTATAAGTTTACAAAGTTTATAAGAATAAGGTTTATAAGAAATAAGATTACATCAGCAAACTATTTATATCCTTGTGGAAATTTCGCCCCACAAAATGCCCAAGATAATCTTTTTCTGTGAAAGAAAGGGGGGTGTGCAAAAATAAAAGAATGCCTGCACTTGAAAAAAATCAGAGATAATTTAAATATGAATAGCCACAACCAAAAAGTTTAAACTGAAGCTGAAACCTTTATTCAAATACTGGTAAATTTTAGAAAGGAAAGGACATTTAACCAATCTAGCTAGCATAGCTACCGGTGCTGAAATACTGTCAGGTAGGCTCATGCTAGGGCAGATAATTGGAGTCAAATATTAAGTTGAACCAATATTGGGAAAAATGCCTCAAGAAGTCAAACTCAGTTTAATTAGTCATTATCTGCTTCTCCCTTCCCCCAAGTTACATTTTTGGACATTTAATGGTTGTTTTGTTTTCTTTTTGGATAAATCTTAAAAACAAAATATGCTTTTGAGGTTCTTAGTGTTTCAAATAATTTATTATTTATTGATGTTTACTATGCTTGGAAAATGATTATATGCATATAAAGACAAAATAGCCAGTTATAAAATACAGTGTTATAGAAAAGTCAAAATCATTTTATGTATTCTTTTGAATCATATAAACTGCTGAATACATGCATCCTCTTTTACTTCTGTGGCCCTATTTTCAGGTCTACTTTTATAATATAACCATGGTTGGGATAAGTTTTCAAGACATCTAGTCTCTTAGATAATACAAACTTTTTTCTGATTTATATGTTTATTTATATTATGTGGAAAATGCTGAGCAGTTTAAAACAAAAGAAAGCCTATCCTGGGATCTTTACTATGAAGAAGTTGTGTAAGCTTGTAGTTTAGTGCTAAAGAAGAAATTTATCAGCTAGGAAATCACTTTAGCGAATAATATAGAGGCCATGGAAAAACTTGAAGTAGAGAGTATGGAGTGTTGAATTTTGTGACCAGGGTACATAAGTCACATAATAAAGGTTAATTCTGCACTATAGATGTCATGAAAATATATAACCATTAACCTCCTGAACTGAATTGTACTAGAAAACCTTGGGAAGGTATGTGGGTACAAGAAAGGAAAATTTGCATCAGTTCCTTGGACTAATATGTCCCGGAGATGGCAGATACTTGCTTGTTTCATTCCACAGCCACTTTTAACAATATATTTGGGAAAAAATAAATAATAAAAATTTATAGAGATGTGTACTTGTATTAATCTTACTAGTCTATTAACTTACCAAATCCTAACATTGAAAGATCTTTCATTTTATCCACTGATTTCTTCCTTTGAACCGGTGCAGAAATTCCTCTTAGCATATCTTTAATAAAGGGGCAGTTAGCAGCTCTGCAATTACAGGGCCAGTACTCAGAGGTTGGAGTTGTGAGAATGCACATTTAATTTCAAGTAAGTAATTTGGGAATGGATCCTGGCTCTGTTATTTAAAACTTTCTGAATCTCTCTGTTCTTATCAGTAAACATTCCTGAAAATATTATAGAAGTGAGGATTAAAGAAATTATGCATCAGATTATATAAACAATACACTGATATTCTGTTTTTATACGATGTCATTTAAAAAAAATCTGAGCCACCATCTGCATTTCTATGAACTCCACTCATTTGTTCAAGTCCTGTTGCAATGAATTAGTCTATTCTATTTACTGCTTAACACCTTTTAAATATTAAAAGACAACCATTGAAATGTGTTCTGTGTAGGTGAAAGAAGCAAATCCTACCCCCAACCCCCATAAAAAACGAAAGACCCAAGTAAAAACCCTGTTTCTCAAGCATTCCTCAAACACAGTTTCCAAATCCTTTCAAGTCCTCTACAAGCATTTACATTTTTCAGAATCCCTTCAAATAGTAAAATTCTCACTCTGTCTCAGAGAGAAGGAAGACTGGAAGGATTATTTCAAATACAGTTTTCCAGAAATGGCAAGTTAGGGAAATGTAAATAATATGGAGTGTGAGATGCTGAGAGATTGCTGTGAAGTTATTTGGAAACTAGATTGAAAAAGGTCTTGAACGCCATGTTAATTTATTTAAGTAGTTTAAAATTTATTTTAAAGAAAATGAGGAGATTATTTTTTAAGGGAGAAATGATGTATAAGCATCTATGCTTTCACATGGATTACTCTGACAGAGGATAGGCAGCTGTACTGGAGAGGTTGGCTGCAAGAGGAAGGGTTTCGAAAAGTTAAAAGATTTCTGCAAAAGTCTAAATAAGTTTAGATCTGAATTACAGGAATGGTAGTTGTGCTGATTTGAAGCTGTTCTGAATCCCCCCAAAATGCCATGTTCTTTCTCCATTCCATGGGTGTAGTTGTATTGTAGGTGGGGCTTTTTGTTTAGGTTGTTTGAATTGAGATGTGACCCACCCAATTCAAGGTGGGTTTTAGTCCTTTACTGGAGTCCTTTATAAGAAGATAAAGGACAGAAAAAGTCCTGAGAGCTTAGAGAGAAAAACACCCACAGAAATTTGGAGAGATAGAAAAGCCCCAGAGATGCTAAGAGAGGACACACAGCATGTCAAAGAAGAGGCCACTGGAACCAGGAGCTGAAAGCAATGAAACCCGGGAGTGAAGGATTAGCAGATGCTGACCTTCTTCAGAGAAGATATGCTCTTCTTGATGCCTTAATTTGGACATTTTCATGGCTTTAGGGCTGTAAATTTGTAAGCTGATGAACCCCCATTTTTAACAGCCAGTCTATTTCTGGTATATTGTATTTGGCAGCTTTAGCAAACTGAAACAGCAGTGAACATGGGAGAAATAGACTCAAGAGGATTCTGAGAGGTGGAAGAGGAAGCAGGAAAAGCTGACAATGTTCTTACTTGCACAGGTGAACAAACAGAAATTCTATTCACAGTCGGAACCAGGGAGAAGAATGGGATTGGGTAAGTGAGAAGATGGCAGTAACTTTGCTTTGAGAGGATGGAGTGCCTACAGAATATCTCATCACAAAAGTCTTGATCAAATGCTTTGCTGAAATAATGAAACATCATATTTATGATTTTCAGTGATTCATTTGGGAATATTTACATTTGAGTTTATATTCCAATTGAGGACAAAATATCTCCTTGCAAATATGATTTATTCTGGGATTCAAAAAAGATCTCAAAGGAACAACATATTTAGTGAGCAAGGAGTCACTAATGGTTTGCTTCCTTGTGGTAACCCTTCCTAGAAGTCTGGTTATCACAGAAACAAAAATGTATATACATATATGGTAAAAAACATTAAAACACATTCAAATACCATATTGTCAGTTGTTTCTATGTGACTGAAGCAACAGTATCATTAGCTGTGCTTTATGATCATAAAGCATTATCAAAATTTGAATAATAATTTTCAAAACATTGATATATATATAGAGAGAACAATTCTTACAAAGTATCCTTTAAAATGAAACGGGACTTGAAAATGTCATTGCTTGTTCAAGAAAAGATTTTTTTAAATGGATACAAAAAAGATGATTAGGTACTTTGTCCAAAGTTATGGAAAAATATATATAGCTATTAGCAAAACTTAAACTTGAGTCTGGGTTTCCAGATTAAATTTAGTGCTCTTCTTAAATAATCGGAGAAGCAATTCTAAGTAAGCACACAGAACTTTGCACAAGAATGCATAAACCACTGTTGTGAGCATCTGCTAGTTTCTCATATGACCGTGATCACTGCAGATGGCAATTTGAAGAGGAAGACGACCACTGGATTGACAAGTAAATAGGCAAAGTAGCATTCTGACGAATATAATCTCAGGAGAAAATCATTGCAATGGCAACGGTGGGACTTACTACTTCCTGGTGAATATTATTATTAAATTACAATTAAAAATTACAATAGAATGAATAGTGTTCTAAGGACTCATAGCAAACCAACAAAAGTAGAAGTAGGTTTTAGAAGAGGACTGGCTATATGGACTTTAATGTTAAAAAGTCAGTTCATAACATTGTATTAATGTTAATAAGTCAGTTATTATTTGCCTTATAAGCTAAGTGTGAAAACAGGCTGTAATGGGAAGATGAATAGTTATATCTTAATTGTATCTACTTAGAATTGGCAACTGGTGAGCCAGTTTACAATGCAGAGTGAATGTTTCAATGTATAAGGAGAAAAGCAAGGGATTAAAAATAAGGTACTTGGGCGTGTTTGCTGAAGGTTTTTTTTTTCACATGGGTAGGCACCTGGAATCGAACCCCGGTCCTCTGGCATGGCAGGCGAGCATTCTTGCCTGCCGAGCCACCATGGCTGGCCCTGCTGAAGGTTTTGAAGCCTGTTGCCCAAAAACTTTGGGGGAGGATATTTGAGTAATTGAATTCTTTTTTTCTGTCTCCATTTCAGCATTCAGTTAGTTAGCCATTTGCTCCTAGACCAGGGAAAGGAATACAGCAGCAGGAAAAGCAGAAGTGCCTTTTTGTTCCAAAAGTCTAAGGATAATTTGGGATTGGGGCAGAGACAAAATATCTTTAAAATATTCAGTGGGAAATTGTCTAGCAAGAATAGGAGAGTACCCTCCCTAACTTCTTTTAGTTGCTTCTCTAATCTAGTCTGGGAAAGATGTGGTGAAAACAAAGAGGACAGAAGGATTGGCGTGGACAAACTGGTGTGCTAGAAGCAGCTCATACCAGCTCTACAGGGTACACATTTCTTCATGCAATGATTACATTACATTGGTAATTTGAAATCGACCATGTTATATGAATTTACACCACAGAAATCGGCAAATTCTACAAATCATGATTTATTGTTTTTGGCAAGCCGGTTTACCAACACACCACTGAACTGAGTTTCCTCACACTCATGCCTCCCACTGGGGAGGTGGCAAAACCTCATATGATATACCTGCCTGATGTGACCACGAGGAGTACTTTAGATACATTCCATTGTCCACCATGGCATGAAATGCAGTACGAGACAGTACTGAAGGCCATGCCTGCTGTGATGGTTTAGGTTGAGTTGAGGATGTCTAACTTAAAGCCCCGCTGGCCTCTTGTCCCCTAAAACCTTGAGGATGTAAAAGCCACTCTAAACCTTGACAAAACCTGAGATACGAGAAATCAGGGCAAAACTCCTCAAAGACTGAGATTAATTAATTTACTGACCCAGTGAAATAGTGGCTCAAAATTAAGTAAACTTATTTTGTTAAGTTTACTTAACATTAAGTATGCTCAGTGACATATTTGTTCACCCTCAGTGACACATAAGTTTAAATTTCCTTCATACCTTGGGCACATGCCTGCTATGCCTCCAAACATTTTGTGATCTAGGAACGAATGAGAGAGGCTACTTTTTAATAAACAAAAAGCCATTGTATTTTAACTGTAGAATAACCACAGAGAATCATAGTGAGGAAACAAATCAAGCTCTGACTGCTTTATATAATTAGTGAATATATAATTAGAGGTGGGAAAAGCTAGTTTAGGGTAAGTCCGAGGACACAGGCAACTATATTTTAAAAATTAACATGGATATTAATGTCATATAATATTATAGAAAATTCTGAATGTTTTCCCTTAGGCTATGGCTAATGCACAGAGACCGATATTGTTTCTGGTCTTTTTCCATGTCTGCTGAAAGCTGGCCCTCTCTAATAATACTGCATATTTCAGACATCATGCAGAATAATATTCCATTATTGCTCAAGTTGAGCTCCTGAATTTAACCAATAAATATTCATTGAACGAAAGAATGAGAATAAATAAACAAACCCTTTCTATTAACTCCAAAGGTGGGGTGGGAGGGGTATGCTGCAGAATTGTTACAAAGTCAATAAAGAAATTCAAATGAGGTAATGTGAGAAAAGAAAGGACTGTAAACAAATATTTGAAATAATATCTGCCTCTCAACGTGTTTTTAAAATTTTAATTGACATTAAAATTCCAATACCCAGAAACTGTATTACTCATCATGCAGTCCCCTTTTTAAGGGTAACATATCAGATTCCTTTTCATTTTGATGTCTCTTTAAAAGATGATGGTACAAGAAGAGACACAAATAACTAAATGGTCTTCAATCCAAAAGGATGCCCCTGTAATCAAGTCAATGCTTAATACCAACAGTCTCTACTCAAATAAGAAAGGAATCTAGCTTTATTCAGGCCTCCTAGAAGGATTTAATGGCAGTCAATATAATTTAAAATTCTGTCTTTTTGATTAAAGAGGAAGTAGGCAGAGCCAGAAGCCAGTGAGCTTGACCTCTAAAAACACAAGTTTTGAGGAAATGAGCATCCTATTACAAACATTACTGTAATCAATCATATTTTGAAGTATAGTAAATAATCCTTCAGATTTTGACATCCATGTATGTGTACTCTGTGAGTCTGTGTTTCTGTGGTGCACACATAAACACATACTCCATTGTCCTGGAATAGAATAAGTCACAAAGTCTAGAACAGGTCCTTGAAGAAAGATTTCCTATAATGATTTCCCTGAGAAAGGCAAATGATTCTAGCAGACCCCTAAACACAAAGAAGACAACAAGAAGAACAGCTTTCTAATGACATTTAAATAGTAATTATAAATAGAAAACTGATGTCCTAAAGTGATGTGGTGCGTTTTGAACATATTTGTTCACCCTCAGTGACTTCTATATTGAATGCTCACAGTTTATAAATCAAAAAATTATTTTTAGCTGCCAGTGTCGTAAATTCCACCTGCAATCTATTAATCACGCTATGTTCCTTTTCTCTGACATCATCAGCAGTAATAAAGATTCTGCAACTGGAACTTATCTGACAATGTTGTAGTTGATGTATGACCCAAAGATTCCAGCTTGCTCTTTCTTAACTGCATTGGTTCAGCAAGAAGCAATATTGTTAAAAACTTATTTTCTGTTACTGAGGTAAGTAGATACTGGGCCAAGACACCTAAGGAGAAAAAAGTGTTAAGTGAAGCTTTGCAAAATTCACCATCTGGCATCAACCATCTTTACTGTTTGCTTCAGTTCATGTGGTTCCCTACCCATTAAATTGTATTTTGTTTCATTATAACAAGAGTACAGATGGAAAGGCTGATAGGCAAAACAAAATCATAGGATTCCTTCCCATGTGTAGATTCATAATTCCTTATAATGGCTTGTCTCTTCTTGGTTTTAGTCGAATAATCAGCCAGCACAAAATGTTCATTACTTGGCTTAAAATATTAGCCCACCCAAACTACAATGAAATGTCTATCTTTTAAAAGGCAAGAATGCATTCTGAAAGAAAGTCAGGTAAAATATTGCAGTAACAAAATAAAATCACAAAGTATTTTTATATAACATCTAGTTCTTCATTATAGATGCACAGAAAATAGGACTCCTTTTGCTCCAAGTCAAAAGCTAAATGGTGAGAAAAGAAATATTTGAATCTGAATTTTTGGGCTTCTTTTCTATCACTCATTTTATTATATTTTATAATCAAATAAACCTGAGATTCAATCCTGACCATTTATTAGCTTTGTGACTTTGGACATTTTTTTCTCTTCTAAGAGTGAATTTCTTAGGTCTAAATGAAATAGTAATAGGTAATTCATGAATTGTGGTGAGAATTATGAAGACACTTATTTAAAGCACCCAGAATAATTCCTAAGACCTTTTAGGTGCTAAATAGGGATGATAATTAGGACACATTATTGCAAAAAGTAGTAAAAGAATGATGCTAATTCTCACCCCTACAATACAAAACCTTTTATTAATCTGAAAATAATTTCTAACTTTTATGATAAACTCCACTGAAATGCTTAAATCTAATCATTTTATCCTTACTTGGATTTATAAGATATCAGAGTTGTACCAGAGGATGGATTTATTTTATTTCTAATTTCACAAAAACTAATACAGCATTTGACTCTCTCAATCCAGGATCCTTATTTACAGATGAAAAGAATAGACTTAGCAATGTCAACACGCTTTGTAGAGGAAGAACTAAGACTATTACTCTGGTTACTTAATATTTTACCACTTCTCAAGTATCTATTTTAGTCCTTGATTATGCTCTCAATGACTTGATGTGGCCATGTTTATGTGTACTCTGGGATTTATCCTCTTTTATCTTAGAAAATAGGACAAAATAGCATTTTTGTGTCTTTGAAATTACTCTGACCTCAAGTGATACACTGAGAATTTTAGATAAGAATGGGTAATTTAATATATGACAGCCAACTGCATTAATTATTAGTCATAGTTATATATCTCTTATATGTCTATTCTTGATTTTCATGAGAAAAATTGCTGACTCATTAATGCTATTTCTGAATATTAATATTTATATCTGTGAAGAGTCAACACCATTCCATATTCGCCTTTTAAAATTTTGTGGTAATTTTTTCCCCTATGCAGATAGACTTATATTTAAAAAGTAAGCATAGAGTATTCAGAAGCTGGAGATAAAAAAATTTAATTGGCTAAGGGGCACAAATTTGTATGAGTTAATAATCTTCAAAAAGAAAGGGGCTATATTAAATCTGTAACTATGCAGAAACATACTTTACTAATAGATATAGAGAATTTCCTCATCCATGGTAAGATTCCATCCTGAGGCTTCCCACATCCATTGAGCAGAACGAGGTACCCTTTTTCTTCCCATCTACGGTTGTGTCAGAAGAGGCCTGGTAGAGAGTTAGGACTTCTAGGGTTAGGAGGCCAAGCCCACCAGCCCTCACTGTGGTTTCATAGAGGCCACATGGAGAACAGTAATAATGCACTCCTACCCCTCCCAGCCAGTGAGGTATCAGTGGAGGACTGATGGGGAACCAGAACTCTCACCACACCCAGCAGTAACAAGGAGCCCATCCCTACCTAGGGTGCCAACAGAAGTGAGATGGGAATCTGGACGTCTACCCCCACCTGGCTATAATGAGGCAGTGTGACACCTTTTCTCACTGGAGCAATATCAGCAGCCAGCTTAAAAAAAAAAAAGGTTTAAATGGATTCCAGAATTCTCTCAGAACATAACATCCAAATGTCCAGGTATCCATCTAAGGCACTCATCATACCAAGAACCAGAAAAGTCTCAACTTGAATGGAAAAAAGATAATCAGTAGAAGCCAATACTGAGATGCCAGACATGTTAGAATTAACTGACAAAGAATTTAAAGCAGCTATTACAAAATGCTTCAAGGACCAATGACGAATGTACTTGAAAAACATGAAAAAATAGGAGGTCTCAGCAAAGAAGTATAAAGACACAGCAAGGAAAATGGAAGACATAAAAGTAAAGCAAATGGAAAATTTAGGACTGAAAATTACAATAAGTGAAATTATAAAATTTAGTGCTGAGGAGCAGAAGAAAGGGAACAAAAGAAACACAAAAAAAAACGTACAATTGAAATGACCAAGCTTGAGCAATAGAGAAAAGGCTGAATGAAATTGATAGAGCCTTAAGGGAATATTAAAAATTTTTCTAACATTCATGTGATTAGAGTCCCGGGAGGAAAAGAGAAAGAATGTAAGGCTTTTAAAAAGTATTCAAAGAAGTAATAACCGAAAACTTTCTAATTTGTCAAAACATGTAAAACTACAGATCCAAGAAGCTGACAAACCCCCAAACAGGATAAACCCAAGAGACACCAGAGTCAAGCTTCTGAGATCTGAAAACAAAGAAGAAATTAAAAAAAAAAAAAAAGACTAGAATATGTAAACTTTCAAAACTCAACGGTAAATAACACAAGCAATCTCATTAGAAAATGTGCAGAAGACATAAGACATTTTTCCAGAATCTTGTAAGCCGCAAGAGAAAAATGATACTTACATAAAGGGGAAAAACAATTTAACTTACTGATAATTTGTTATCAGAAACCATACAGGCCAGAAAGAAGTGGCACACCATCAATGCTAATTGGGCAATTCAAAATGCCTAAAATATCAGTGAAAGAGAAAGTTCATAACTTGGTAGGTGTACATTGATCCTGATTATTAGGAGTTAATAATGTTATTTTTATACATTGGGTGAAGGATAGATTATGATTGGTGCTCAAGCAATCCCCTTAGGGTTCTTTTGGTATTTCAATGCTCAGTTTTCAAGGTAAATATGCAAGTATAGCAACCCTGGCTTGGGAAAGGGCAGTGGTGATCAGGGGTCCAATAACCCTCAGAGATGAGTGTCTGGGTCAAGCTCTAAGTAAGACACCAATACTGGCAAATATGTTGCTCAGAGTAAAGGTTATATATTTAGAAATGTGTAGATTAGAGCAGATGTAGATACACTTGCTATGGGGATAGAAACCACGTCTTAGAAATTAGGCTGAAAAGGAAATGGAGGAGTGGGATTATGGGCTTCTGCGGTTTAAGGCTAAGCTATATTTTTGTTTTAGTCATGTTTGTTACTTTTCTTCCTCTCTTGTATTCTGTTAGTTTGGAGTGGAAGGAAGACATCCTATGGTGAGTAATGGGTAAAGAAATAGTTCTTCTAGTAGAGTTGAAGGGGGCAAGCCGGATGATCAACAAAGATCCCAAGAAAAGAAAATAGTGACTGGAACAAGAGAGGCCACCGAGGTAGGAGGGGATAAAGATACTTTGGCAAGAGGCCCTTCCCCTTTCCAGGTGACTAGGAATCATGGTCATTTGTCAATAACTGTCTTTGCTGCTTGACTTTTTTGATGAATTGGGGACCTTGGTGAGATAATCGTTATTTCATTCTCCAGAACTTTTCTTGGGACCTGAATGACCACAAAGACATTAAGTTATGGCCAAATTCTCTAATAAAGTTGTTATATATGTATGTAATTGGAAACAATGAATTAGGGAAGAGGGAAGAGAAAGAAGAAATGAAGAAAGAAAGGAGAGAGAGAGAAAACGGAAGAATGGAGGAAGAGAGAGGGGGAGGAAGAGAGAGAGGGAGAGAAAGAGAAAGAAAGGGAGAAATGGACAGAGGTGGAGAGAAAGATAAAGAAATAGGAGCAAAAAAGACTCTGATATAGTAGTGCTGCGATGACAAGGAATTTTAAACTTTTGGACCTTTAAGGTCTTTTTTCTCACGAACTTTTAAAACTTGGTTTGAATAGTCAGGGAAAAAATACAATCTTATTGCAGGTTATTTCATAAAGGTCTCAGAAGTGAACAATGTGGCAAAAATTTTATTGAGAGAAAATGTTGGCTTTGGCTTCTAGCTGACTTATGACTCATCCACCATAGAGACTCAGGAACTAGATATCTTTATGTAGACATTGAAGGTCCCAGAGGATAAAATAATCTGAATTACTATCGCCTACCTCCCATTAGTCTCTCAGTTTAAGAGGATAGAATAGGCTATATTGCTCATTTAAAAACATTCCCAGAACAAAACTGAAGTTAGTATAAAATAAACTGAGATGATGCTTATGGATAGAATTTCCTATACAATTAATAGATGTATTGTTCTTTCTAATGATGCAACTCTGACTGGAACTTCCCAGAGTTAGGTAAAGCAGTTGAGGGAGAAGTTTACCCTAGGTCTAATCATTGCCTAATTTGGATCTATAACCCAAAGATGGCGTGCCAGGAAGGATCAAGATGAGGAGTTTATTGTCTAATACAACTTGACTAAGGAAAGATCATCCGATTAAGTGAGAAAAAGCTATATAATGTGTCCATGTACAAACTGGGTGAAGTGAAGCTAATAAGTATATCACCAAAGATTATCAGAAACCGTATTTCCCCTGGCCATTTGACATTTCCTCCTGGCTCTCAAAATGAAGCAAAAGGAGACTGAAGTACTTAGTATTTTAGGTGGGGAAAGGCAAAAGGAAGCTGAAAATGAATACAATATGGGAAGAAAAGAAAGTGGCGTAATGGCTTACTTTTGGGTGCAATGAGAGAAAGCTAAATCATCAAGAAAGTGTTAAGACTTGCTAGGATAAGGAATCTGGATCTAATAAGTACTCAGAGGTTGTTAGGATGGAATGAGATAACATGCAGAAGAAGCACTTTGTAAATGGAATGGCTCTATGCTAATGTGAGGCATTAATACTTCCACTGCAGGTTCCTCGAGCAGGGGAGTGACATGATAAAAACTCTACTCTAAAAGATTAGTGTGGGAGTGATGTGCAGAAAGACTTATAAAGAGAGTGTGGGTAAGGAGAGCTGCAGGATTCTGCTGATGCCAGCTTAACTGAGGGTGTGGAATATTCCTCCCCACCAAACCCAGAGTAAAGCTTTCATTTGGCCTGAAGAGCTAGCAGACAATTAGATCCTACTTCAGCCATTTAGCCAAACTAAGGAAGAATTGTAAAGGGTGCTTAACCTTCACAAACACTAAGTATATTGTAAACCTTATCTGTATTTCTATTTCTACTTCTCTGCTTAGCTCAATATATCTATCTCTTCCTCTTTTACTTCTCATTCAAGAGAAAGAGATGCCACAGTTTCAGTGTAAACCTGTGCATGGTTGTAGGAAAAGGAAATTCTATTGAAACAGAACATGGGATTCTGATTTTGGCTTCCAAAACTCTAGGGTGAATACACACCTAATAACAGTTGTCAAATATCAAAGTTTCCTGAATAACTTGTTCCTACTTTTTCAAGTTAAGCTTCTAAATCAATCCATTTTTTGTGACTTGTAATAAAATTGAATAGCTCATTAACAAACAAACAATGATGGTACATGTATTTTTAAACAAGGTGATTAGTTTAGTCCCTAAGGAGGGAAAGATCCTGAGGTATACAGAAAGAATATAACTACTTAGAATACAAGATCAATATGGATAATATGAAACTTCAGCTCATGGAAAGGATGATATGTCTTGCAAGTTGAATGATGAACTGCCAGCAACAGAATTAAAAACCAATATGCTGTACAAAAATAAGTCAATGTAGGAACAATAGCAAAATACAGTTAATCATTTTTAGAGATGGGGCTGAGAATTAAAATGAAAGTTCTTAGATCAAATTGAAAGTTACCACAGATTTGTCAAGGGGAAAATACAAAAACTCTCAAAATATCACAGAATTTTTGTCTAATCTTCCCTTTTTTGTTGCTTAAATAAATGAAAAGTCCCAAACCAGCCAACTCTTCTAACCACATTAACAGTCATACTTGCTCTTAAGCATTATTTTCACATATGGTTTAGGATTTACATCGTGGTAATAAACATGGGTGGGCAGACTGTCTTGAACTGTTAGGATCTGGTTACTGTGCTGTTTTCACTGTTTTTACCAGGAAATAGAGAAGAGTAGTTGGGGGTGTATTAGCTAGGGGTCTCAAGGAAACAGAATCAGCAGGAGATATGTGTAAATTCAATATTCATAACAGTGTCTCACACAACCATGGGGATGTAAGAGTTAAAGATCTGTAGGGCAGGCTTCGAGCTGGCGGCAGCTCCAGTGAAGGTCCTTAATAAACTCTCAGGAGAGGCTGCCTGAAGCAGGGAGAATGATTGTTTCTTCTGAATCCTCCTTAAAAGCCTCCCAGTGATTAGATTAACTGTCACTCATTGCAGGAGACTTAATATTTAAAAGTGCCATAATTGGTTAATGACTATGAAGAATAGGAATTAAGACTGTGTCAATGGCCTCCCTACTTACTTGGTCAGCCTACTAACATCTGGGGAGGTAGATGAAGAGTAATGGATAAGAGAAATGCAGAAACCAGAGGGAGGTGTTGAATCTATGGAGGGTGGGGTGGTAAAGACTTTAAGGGAACCAATGAATATGTGAAAAAATTAAGCAGTTAAACAAATGGATATGGGAAATAGAGAAAGAACATTTCCCCAGCAAGAGAGAAAAGACTTGGGAATGACAGATGGAAAGAGAGAGAGAAAGAGGAAGGGAGAGAGATGGAGGGAGGGAAAGAAAGACAGGCTGGGCAAAATACAGGGAGAGTTAAGGAAACTGAGTCAGAATTTGGATTCATATTAAAAACATAATTTCAGCATGGAAGTGAGGTATGGATATGGACATAGGAGGTTGAAATTTTGAGTTGTAATTCCCAAATGTTACCACTTTAAAAAGCTTGAGGAACTTTTTGGTTTGGTAATATGATCTTCTGAATTTTAAAGTTCGTTTCATTGATTTGATACAAATGGTCAGAGGCTCAAATGGCTGAAAAAGCATTGATGTTCATTAACAGAAGATAACCCTACATGCTGGTGCAATGTCCTGAGTAAGCTCTGGAGCCAGACTCTAGTCTGTGGCGTCTTTCTATGAGCTCAAATATCGAGGGAAGCTATCCTTAACTAGAAACTATCTAAAAAATAAGAATTTGTGAGACTTTCTAACAATTAGATCTAATATGTAGTTTAAGAATTGTGCATATTTCTTAACTTTGGGAGTGCTTTTCCTTTTTGTATACTAAAAATGATTGTTTTTTGGATAGTTTTCTTCTTTCTTCTAACAGATTTGCTAACAATATGGACAAATTAACTTTTTTTTTTAATTAGAGAAGTTGTGAGCTTACAGAACAATCATCCCTGAAATATGCAATTTCCATATACCACCCTGTTATTCACACCTTGCATTGGGGTTACTTTTGCTACAATTGATGAAAGTACATTTTCATAATTGTACTATGAACTGGAGTCCATGGTTTAACTTAGGGTTCATTGTGTTATGCAGTTACACAGATTTTTTTAAAATTTATTCTCGTACCATATATGAAACCTAAAATTTTCCTTTTTAATCCATGTTCAAATGTACACTTCAGGGCTGCTAATTATATTCATGATGTTGTGCTACTATCACTACCATCCATTACCAAAACTTTTCCATCATCTCAAATAGAAACTTCGTAAATTTTAAGCCATAACTCCCTACTCCCTATTCCTACCCCATCCCCTGGTAACTTGTGTTCTAGATTCTAACTCTCTAAGTTTCTTATTCTAATTATTTCAAAAATAAAATTTTTACTGTGGTACATTACAGATTATAATTTAATATCAAACAACTGTTTGGGAATTATGTATGGGTCTGAAGAAGGGAGTAGGAAAGAGAACAGATGGTTCTATGAGCCAGTCCCCAATTGCTGAAAAGGAAATTCAAAGCAGAAGGCTTTTGTGTATGCATGTATATCATTAATATCATTTCTAACTGATAAAAATAAAACTGAAGTTTAAGGATAATGAAAAGCTCTAATAAGAGTGGAATGAAAACCTCGCATACTTAATTATATTTGCACTTCACTTATTTAGAGACTTCTAATATAACCTCAACTGGTTGGAACACAATCAGTAAACCTGTGGTGAGCAAGAAAAGAAATCACCAGAACAAAAGAAAGCTATTAAAATTAATTTAATTTTGGTAGGAATATAAATAAATATAACCTTTGAAAAATAATGTGGTTATATGAATCTAGACACTAAGTTTTCCATACTCTTAGAACTTGAATTCACAACTAGAAATCGAAGTCAATGTTTTATGCACAAAAATGATTTTTATAATAGTATTTCTAATGGCCAAAAATGGAAACCATAATAACATTAAGCCAAACAAAAGAAAAATGGCTTAACTATGGCATATTCACATTATGGAGTTTATACTGAAACCAAAAATCTCATGTTTGAAAATTAATTTTTGACATGGGAAAATGTTTCAATTTAATTGCTACATGAAAAAAGCAGGATACAAGCTGCTCCAATGTTATTATTAATAATATTAATAAAATTATAATAAAATTAACAGAATATTAAAACATATACATTAGAGAATATACCAAAATATTAACAGATAATATCTGGCTGCTTCTACTAAGGATGATATGTTTGTTTTTCATAATTAAACCTTTCTAAATTTTGTCCATTTTTAAAATAATGAGCATATGTTAACTTTATAATGAGAAAACATACATAAAAGAACAAACAAATATCCCTTATGTAGTAGATTGAGTTGTGTATGGCAGAAAAGGTGGGTTCTGTTCTTAATCCTTGCTGTGTTCCTGTGGGTGTGAACCTATTGTAAATAGGCTCTCTTGAAGGTGTTATTTTAGGTTAAGATGTTGCCCAACTGAACGAGGTTGGGTCTTAATGTGAGTTATTGCAGGCCTCGTAAAGAGAAAGAAACCTAAAACTGGAGTCAGAGAAAGCCACAAGGAGTATCCTGATGCTGGAAGTCAGTGCAACCCAGAAAAGAAAAGAGAAGACGTCACATGTGACCAGAAGAGCAAAAAATCCGAAAATTGCTGGCCGGCCAGAATGCTACCTACCCTAGGAAGGGAGCAAGCCTTCCAGCTTCTGAAACTGTGAACCAGGACATTCATATTGTTTTAAGCCAACCCAGTGAGTGGTACCTGTGACAGCCCTAAGATATGCAATCTAAGATGCCCTAAAATTTGCAATCTTGTATATTTACTTTTAAGTGGTCTTCCATAGACAAGAGATTCTTATTTTAAATATTTTCTTACGTTTAATGACTTGATTTCAAGCCAACAGCAGATTTGTAGCAAGAGTTTAAATGATGATGAAAGCAACTATTAAAAAGGCACAGTGACGAAAGAGTGAAAAGCAACTGACAACCTGCTACCCATGAAAGAATCAGAAATATGAGAAAAAGCCCGAATCCTTTAAAACTGTAGCTTACTGATGCAATTTTGAGTCTGATCCAATGGGCTACCAATCTCAAAAGCCTTTCAGTGAATCAATAATATGTGGAGAAAAGAATTTTACGCCAGAAATTAAAATAACTTGATTTCAGTCTCTAGTTCAGACATTTCCTGGCTTGCGGTTTGTGACTTTTAAGGAATTCATGTAATGTCTGTAAGACTCAGAATTCTCAGCTTCTAAGTGGGGATACTTTTTTGTGTGTGTGTGTTCTGTATGTCCCTTTTTGCATATGCTATTGTCTGAGATTATGTAAAAGTGCTTTGAAAAAAATGAAGTCCATGTATATGTGAGTGATACTGATGTATAAGTACATCAGTGAGGCTATTAATAAATTCAAATAAGCAGGAATTAGAAAGTCATTTATTTTCTGGGTAGTCTAAAAGAGCAGGAGGTATAGTGTATTTAAAAAAATACTTTTATGCAAACTGGTTAAAATGAATATTTACAATGTATCATGGTAGAAAGAACTTAAGTTTGAGGTCAGGCAAACAAGCTATTTTATTTGGACTTGAATAGGCTAATCTTCTCTAGGTCTCATTTTCTCATCTGAAAATAAGTTGAACATATGTAAACAGTAGTCACTGCCTTGTACATGGTAGTTATTCCACTTTTTTTTAAGTAGCTAGACTTGAGAGCCAGTTATCTTAAAATATTTATCATGTGAAGCAGTTTATTCTCAGACAATTTTGGAAGAATGAGACGTATCTGCATTTCAGGCTTACACAAGAACAATGTGATGAGGTATTGTCTGTCACTTAAGGTAATAAAATATTACTTTTCTTACTAGATAATACCTAGATAATTCCTTAACTGTGAGTATGCTATGGTAACAACTACTCTGAAAAAAATGTTTCATCTTAAGAAGATTGAAACTATTAGTTAAATTACATTTTAGACTATTTGTGAATTTATAATAAGGTAGCAATAGAGATATTCATGACTCTATTAGCATGGTTTCTTAAACCTGCCAGCTGTCTTAGAGGTGGATAAAAGGACCATGAATTGTGTAAAAAAGTCTAAATATTCATTATTTCATCCTCATTAAAACCAAGTATAGACATGATCTTTCTAAATTTAATATATTGTCTGTTCGAGATTAAGATATTCTGGAGTTTTCACAATATGAGCATATCGTTTAGAATAAATGTATTTTAGAGGTATAAGAATTTGTGGAAGACATATTTCATGATGTTTCAAGTTTGGAAATGGTAGTTTGTTTCATGGAACACAGTAAGAAGGGGTAAAAATTATTGGAAAAAAACAATCTGCTCCTATGAAGTTAAACAGATGGTTCCCCAGGAAATTTCTTCTTTGAGATTGGTTTGAATCAGTTGTCCCTAGTATTGTAGGTGTGTGATGGGTAAATTTTTTCTCTTATTATTTCTCTAATTTTTGCTAACAAATTTGCTTTAGGTTTCTGCCATTAAGACAATATCATCTAAAACAAATGTAATATGATTTTCTATTCACTCATTCAACCATTGATGTTTTACCAGTCATATTAGTTGTAAGCATCATAGAATCATCTTTCATAAAGTTAGTATGACTCTTTACCTTAGACTCAGGGGAAGATCATGTTGAAATGTATACAGGGTTTAATGATTTTCAGCCACATCAGAAATCTGCATGCTGCCCAAACTTTCGATATGCCTCTGCATATCTGTAGTGGGAAGACTTAAAGTTAGTCTCCAATGTACCTGCTTCCTGGCATCTATACCCTCTGTACTCTCCTTCTCTTGAATATGGGCTGGACCTAGTGATTTCTTTATAACAAATAGAATAACACCAGAAATGATGGAATGTCAGATAGAAGATTAGGTAATAAAAAATTGTGGCTTGGGTATACTCCAGTACTCTGTCTTGAATCATTCATTCTGGGCAAGCTAGTTACCATGTTCTGAGAACACTAAGGAAGAATATGGTGAAATTCAAGAAGATTACGCGGATTTGTCTCTGCAGAGTCAGTGCATAAATGAATCCTACCAACAACTAAGTGAGTGGGCTTCAAAGCAATTCTCTGGCTCCAATCAAGCCTTCAAATAACTCCATACTCAGCTCACACATTGAGTGCAACCTTATGCAAGACCCAGAGCTAGAACCATTCAGCTAAGCCGTGCTCAGATTCTTTACTCTTAGTAACAGTGTGAAACTGTTGGTTGTTTTAAATTGCTAAATTTTAGGGTAAATTGACATTAAATGGCTAAATTTTAGGGTAAATTGACATTTTCCCTTGATTATTTCTTCAGCAAAATGAGAATAATAGCATCTATTTATAGGGTTGTTGTGATAATTAAAACATGGTAATGTATCTAGACTGCTCCTTAGCAAAGTACCTGTCAAAAGGTATTGCAATTTGAAAAGTTTTAGTCCAATGAAAGGCCTAGTTGTTTTCAGAATAGGACAAATATGAAAAGTTAATGGATTATGCAAATTTTGGTCATGATGAGGTAAAATTTTAGGAGTTAAATAAATTAGAACTTCATATAGAGCAGATCTACGTGTGAAAAATGCTGATTGTTATATAATTATTATATAATTGTTCATTGTATATACAATTGTTAATTGTTAAAGATGGCTAATGTTCTGTACATAGGGATAGGTCTTTAAGAAAACAGTTATAAAATAACTGGCAACAGCAAGAGTCCAGCTAAAGCAGGGATAAAAAGTCAGAAGTGAATGCCAGGAATTCTTTAGGAGATCGGTTGGTGAAATGACAAAAAGCAGACATGGATTATAATTAGTTAGCTAATTATAATGGATTAGTTAGCTAATCCATTATAATAACTCATGGCTAGAAATGTGATAGAACTAGGAAAAGAAACATTTTTTTAATAGGCAAATATCTACTGCACTAGGAATTGCATAGCTGCAGATGAGATCTGGTTATCTGGTTTTGCATTAAGTGCAACAGATTGGCAAGGAATCTGTCAGCTTTGATGAGTATGGGTGTAATTGAGTAGCCTGATACGCAGCTGACAATCATGAGTGGTAGGCCAGGGAATGACCAGGGATAGGGAGTTTTAGCTAAAATAAACGAGATGGAGTTTGATTAAAAAGGGAAATGACCTGATGAGGGATGCAGAAGTATCAGGAATATGAGTAAAGGGCTGAAGACCTAAATGAGGAGTGAGAACATACAGAGGGTTAGCAAACATTCTGAGGCTAAAGGAAATGACTCTCAGGGTGGGTTATGATGTCAAAGTACACTACAAACTTATTAGAATTTTAAGGGGTACAGTGGAGGAGGTAGGAGATATATCTGTCTGAAAGGCCTATTCAATCATATTTTAATCTGGTTTCTTTGAATCAGGTGCTATGTTTCCTTCTGTTCAGAGTTGGCTGGACTTATATCTCTGAAGTCAGTGTTCTGTCCTTGATGGTCAGCCAGGAAACCTTGCTTCCTCACAGCCACCAGGTTCACCCTTCTCTGCTCTTCCTTTAAGTATGAGATCCCTATTAGGGAATGGGTGGTCGATGTCCTGACACTAGGCACCTGGAAGTGACAGATGATTGAATACATCATGTTTTTAAGCTGGATAAAGCTGAATATCTGCATATACTTTATTTGAATTTATCTGGACTCATCATTGCACTGCCTACCTCAGTATTGTGAGGGACAAGTGAGATAATGTCAATAAAGATCAAACTATGAATTAATTTAAAAAGGGAATTAATAATCATGTATTGAACACCAAAATGTATCGATCATTTTGAGAGGCACACATAGGATGATGATGATGGTGATTATATTGATTACCATAAATTTCAAGGTGGGGGTAGGAAGTCAGAGACATCTGCTATCAAAGAGGGACGTTTTTCCAAAGATTTACAGGCTCAAAGAGGTCAAGAGAGTTCAGCTGATGGAGAAGGGTATCCATCTCATATGCCCAGGAGAGTTTCTGTTTAGGTGTGCTGGCACAGAAAAATTATTAGTAGTTCTGTCTTTAGCATTTAAAAGTGCCCAGTTTGTATGATAAATTATATCATACAATATAATATAAATTATCCTCATGCTGATAAAAATGAAAATCAGACTGGTTTCTCTGATATGTAGCATGTGATTAGGAGTATGATTATTTTAGTTGGTATCAGAAGGAAGTTTGAAGAAACTTTATTGGGATTACATTTAGACATTTCCAAAACCATTAATATGACATGCTTTTCTCATTCTGATTTTAAAGAAATCAGTTTTATTTGTGTTTCTATTAATAATTTTTAAGTGATATGATTTTCTATTAGAAATTTTCCTTTAAAAAAATATATGGCAGCTGCCATACTAGGGAACTATCCGAGTCTCTGAAAATCAGTTTCTGAATTAGCAAAAATAGCACTTAGATGGAATCATTGATGAAATATGTGGAGCAATTGAAACCCAGTATTCCTAGTATCTGTAACAAATTTCAAAAATGAGGAGGAGGAAGAATTCCAACTATCTGATCCAAACCAGATTCTACATTTTGAAATGAATTAATACATCTAATTAATCAAACTAATCTCAATATTTATCTAAAATTCTGTGAAATGTTTAGTGACTTTAACTCTTATTACAATGATGGAGATATTTAATTTAAAGGTTACTAAATTTAGAGGACTGTTTCATATAAACAATACATTTTCACCTCCTTATATCAATTAAAAATATCCTACTCAGGGAAGTCATGTACATACTAGATAATTTTGAGCTGTGTCTAGAGTTGGAGTTTTCTAAAGCTAAGGAAAGAGCCATTAATTAGCTTTACAAATCCTATACAAAATTTGATGAAATAAAATGGAATTTGAAGGAATATACATATTTGCTACATAAACTAAATTCAGTTTTACTTATAAATTTTTACATTCAGCAAGACCCAACAATGTTTCTCTAAAGGCAAAACTGTCCTACTCTCATAGCTACCAGGCCCTCATCTCTATTCTGTTTATCTGGGCCAGAGATATTGTTTATTTAGTATCAAGAACACTGTAAAAATTGTGAAAGTTCATTTAAAGTTCAGTACAGAATTTCGTATCAACAACCATAAAGCCAGTTAGCAGAGGAAGAGGAATAAAGCATAACATTTAAAAAGATGAGAGTTTGGATTAGACCGTCTGAATTAAAATCTCTGCCCAAACTTTGTGACATTGGGAAAGGGAATTCACCTCTCCATGCCTAAGGTTTTTCAGCTGCAAATGGGGATGAAACTATCAATCTCATACAGTTATTTTGAGCATTAATTGGGATTATATAAAATACATAACATAATGCCTAGAATATTTAAATATGGTAGTTTTTATATTAATAGTAAATACATGGGACCTCTCTCTCCAAAGTTCTGAGGTCATGTTCTGGAAGTCATCCAAGTTGCAGGAACAAGTTGAAAGGTGAGTGTCTGCCCAAATAAATTTAGATATCTAGTAGGGCGATATTACAGTTTGGACTATCTGGTTGGCAACAAAATCATTATGCTTAATCCATCATTCTGGTCATGGAAGAAAGGGCAGGTGGTGATGCGTCCTGGGCAAGCGTCTCTAGAGAATAATGGAAAGAATGCAGACACTTATGGGGTCGACTCTTGTTTTTAATCCCTGAACACTTTAATCCTATTTAAAGATGTTTCAAACAAAGTCACAACAATCTAAATGCCAGTGCTTTCTTCTGACTACTATATTTTGGTAAATGTATTTCGTTTGTTCTTTTCCAGTTAAGGAGAATAGAGCCAACTGTAGACATAATATCAAAGTAAACAGTTTACAGACATCTTCTTCTTTTTTTTACCCCTCACCTGCCTATCTATGCAGATTTTTAGCCATGGCATGGATACCATTTTCCAAATAAAGCAGGTGAGATAAAAATAATTTTTGGAAGCTTTTAGAGATTAAACATTAATTTCAATGTACCTTCTTGCAGCTTCACAGTGTCTGTCAATGCCCAAATACCCTACAAAGAGCATTTACAAGCAGCATTTCTGTCTGCTACAGTGATGTAGCCACTTGTGGGATAGGAGGCAGAAAACACTGCTGTGGGGCTCAATGAATTCACTTACCAATTACTCACTGAAAACAAGCACAGTTGAAAGAAAAAGAGATTGGGAGCAAGCTGGATTGGAGAGAGAAACATCATTGTTGAGCATTTTTTGCTCTCCCTTAGGTCTTAAGATAAAGTACTCTAGGAAATTGTGGTCAAGAAATTAGGAAATACTTTCTATTTTATCTCATTGGGTAGCTGCTCCTATGATTTCGCTGACTTGCTGGCTCCATTAAATCGTTTAGGCAGTGCCTCTTTGGAAAATAGAGTCAGAATTTTAGATGACTTCTAATCTTTCTCCATATGTTAAAATTGGGTTGGGGAAACCATTTTGTTGCCAACCTTCTGTTGTTTTTCTAAATGGTAAGTGATTGATTTCTGCGTCAGGGCCACATTATTCACTGATCTAATATATCTATAGAACAATAAGATGATGTTTTATTAAACATTTGATGGCCAATGCTTCAAATTTTACCTATTTTGAGTTTCAAATAGGGATAATAGAAGATTTTTCTTAAGTCATATGATAAGCAGGTAAGAAAAGTAAGTTATAGAGAGTAGAAACAATAGCTCAAAAACTAGATAAAAGTAATGAAAATGCATAGATAATGAGAATGGAGGAAGAAGTAAAACTAGTGTACTCCTGAGTATCAGGTTGGCTTAGAGACTAAGGAAGTGAACTTAAAAATCAAAGCAGAAAAACAGGGTGACATAAATAGGATTTAAAATATATATTTGTGATGGCTCTAAGAGAATTTAAATTTCCCTCAATCTGAAAAGTTATCAAAATAAATTTGACTATTTCACTTGTAGCCAAAATAATTTAAACTTCTGGAAAAAAAGATGATGCTGGTCTAAACAAAGAAGATCCAGAAAGATAGTTGAACTTAATCACTGGTCTGCTTGATCTACAAATTCACATTGCAGATGGGTGAAAGTTTTTTCCTTTCATTCAGATATATATTTTGTTTTAGGAAAAAAAAAAGAGTTTTCAGAGAAGATATATACTCCAAATTGAAAAATCTTCATTTCATTTTAACTATTCTTGTGGGCCAATATCACTTAGTAATCAAAGAATTAAAGTGGAGTTGTCAGTACAGGGAGGCTAGTTACAAGATTATGAATATAGATGGAAGGGAATATCTCTGCATTTTAAGAGCAATACCCCGTGCTATTTCTTTTTCTAAATCGATGCAAATGTACTAAGAAATGATGATCATACATCTATGTGATGATATTAAGAATTACTGATTGCATATGTAGAATGGAATGATTTCTAAATGTTGTGTTAGTTAATTTTTTTTTAATTAATAAAAAAAAATTAAAAAAAGAGCAATACCCAGGCCTTTGCTTAGATGTAGGTCATCAAATTGTTCTTTAAGTTGGGAGTTCATTAGAAAATGTAATTTAAAAATAGCAATGCCATGGGCTTGCCAAATAGGGACTAATTTGTAAGTCCCTTTCATTTATTCTAGGGAAATTGGCTGTGATTGGAAAACAAATCCAGTTCATTAGAACTGGTGGATGTATACTATGAGTTTGCCTCAGGATATCAGGGACTCTGTGATGAGAAAGAAAATGTCATTTTGTATTTTCACAAGATAGTAGCTTAAATATCTAAAACTTAAAGGGATTTTCCTCCATTTTCTCCATAGTATAAATTAAATATATCATAACCTTCAGATTTCTGATATGGCAATGAAAGTTGCTTATGGCAGAAAAAGTGACAAAATTAACCCATATTACAGGGAATAAAACAATTACATAAATATCAATTTTTAAGCATAGTATTCATCATTATCATATGTTTAAGACTGGATTTGAAAAAAAAAAATCAAATAAGACTAGTTTTGGCCAGTGCTTTGTAGACTTAAAATGGCAAATCTTTCTATTTGGACAGATTATTTAAAGTGTCCTTCAATAAGAAAAATATGATCTCTGTCAGGAGATCCTATAAGGAATCAAATGCAGAGGAAAAGGTAGACTTTATCTCTCTGAAATTCATGTGTACAACATCATGAATTTAAGTCTCATCTTGATAATTTCTGTGATTTAAGAGACAACTTTATTTTTTAGTTTCTCTGGAGCAGTGTTATAAAGGACTAGCTCATCAGCTATCTATTACTACATGCCAGCATGTGGTGTACAAAGAATGAGAGAAAGAGAGTTATAACTCCTATGACTGGTTGCCTATTTGATAATAAAATGAATGTGCCAAAAACCAGCCTAAGGAAGAACATTTTATTATATCAATTAATATTGTAGAGGAGTTTCGTTCCTGGGTTAATCATTGGTATGAACTCTTAGCTTATAGTTAAGGTTTGGGGCTAGTCATAAAAGTGACTTGGAAAGGACACCCACCTCTTTTCTTTTTTCTTTATCAAGGACTTTTATCTCAGTTTTATTTAATTTGGTACCTGGAGATTTTTCTAATAATACATCTGCCAAAGGAATTGTGGGAAGAATATCTGGATTAGCTTGCAAAGGTGTTTTACTACTTTTTGTTAAAGCTTCTTTGTAGATGAAAAAACATAACGTCAGCTAGATACCCTCTAATTTTCATTAAACATAGCTGTTTTAATTTTAAAATAATATAGAATGCTATTTAATATAAATGCAACCTAAAATCTTACTACTCCCTCTAACCTCTCTCTTTTCTCAAAGGGTCAGCTTTGCTAACACATGGGCTAGTGGAAAGAAGGTTTGGTCTTATTTTATATATATAAAACACAGTTTATGCATATAGTTTGCATACATTCTTTCTGGAACCTATAGGATTGTGCTATTCTTTATTGATGGCAATAGTACCAGGATTTCTCTGTTCTAGGTCATCTAATGAGCCCATATCCTCTCTGCTTGGGGCTGACAGAGAATGTGGTGGGGCACATACCCTACCCCTCCCCTCTTTGCCTTGCCAGACTTTCTCTAATCTACCAAGACTAGTACAGGAAGACCGTGAGGCATATGCAAAAGTTTGATTTGAAGAGTTAATGTAATAAGTGACTTAAACATTAAAGGCAAAAATATTGGTCTAGCTAAGTGTTTCAGATTGTGATTGTGACCAAATTTAAAAAAAAAAAATAAGAGAATGGAAAATATTAGTGTTTATTACACAGAGCAATTTTGAATTTTTTTTTTATTTCAGTTAGGTGTATACAATATATTTCTCACTGTGGGTAGTTAATATTTTGAATATTTCTGGACCTGCTAATTAGGACTTTTCTTCTATTATACAAGGAAGGTACATGATGTTTTCAGGTATTCAGAAAAGGGGCTTATGGAGTCTCTTTCCATCTTTTCTTCCCTATCCTGCCATTAGGTTCCCGTGCTTTGTACGAAATCAATCCTTTCTTACATTTTTTTGTGCTACAACTCACACTCTCCCTAAAGGAAGATGGACTACTCTTCAGTTACATCCTAAGGAAGATCTTTTTCTCTCTCTCTTTCATAGACTTATTTCCCAAGTTTTTCACTTTCTATTGGTAGTCTTTAGTGCCCAAGACTTTAGCTCATTGTTCATTGACTGATAATCATCACCCCTCATTTTCTTGGTTCTCTGCTTCTACAAGATAAGGTGAATTAGTGTCCGTCAGTTCTACTTTCTCTTTCTCAGCAGAGAGAAACATGGACTAATTGCTTACTGATGTTTTACAGTTTCTCAAACATATCTCAAAGGTAAGACATTTAAATATCTTAGACAATACAATTCTAAGCACATGGTGAAAGAAAGTATTTTCCCTATTAATAAAGCACTGGAACTGATCATAGAACTGTTTCCAAAGAAGTCTGTTTCTTTCTCCCCTCCAGCTCATGTGCATGCTTGGGGATATCACATTAAATGTCATAGATTTGCATGTCTGCTCTTTCTGTTTCTAGGGGAAGGACAAAATCTTGGAAATATATATATATATATATATATATATATATATATATATATATATATCGCAAACTATCTGATAGATAGTTGGAGGAGTGAGGCAAATTTCCAATTCTTTTCTACATCATAAAAAGTGCAATCCTGTAAAATTTCTGGCTAAACCCAGTTTATCCAAACCTTCTCAATTCTTGCGGCAGTAAGTTAGCAAGTGTCTGAGAGAAAGTTTTTAATTTACCCTTATGTACTAATGCTGCTTTTGTTTGAGGAATAAAAAAGACACTAAGTAAACTGGTGATTTAAAATCTAGGTAAATATTCCAAATGTTAGGCATTATAAATAAAGTGTTTTTACCCGAAATCTGAAAAGAACAGCTCATTTTGAAGATGTAATGTGATAATTTATTATAGGAAAATAACTGAAACTTAAAATACTCAAGAGAAACAGGTAAAAGAAACAAAATTCTTACTTACTGTTTCATAAAAGAGTAATATTACCTTTTATTCCATTTATGTTGCATTTATATATATATATAAATATATAATTATATATATATAAATATATAAAAAATTATATATATAAAAATATATAATTTTTATATATATATAAATATATAAAAATTTATATATATTGACTTTCTCCAATGCAGCAGTCATGCTGTTGGTTCTAAAGACACAATTGTGAACAAGACAGGTGGGGTTTCTGATCTCTTGGAGTATATGGTTGACAAATGAATCTTCTCCACCTTTGAACATTAGAGTCTTCTGGAAAATTTAGTAGATGTTAAAGAGAGTTTTGGGACTTGAATATTCTATGATTCACTTTTTAATACAAGCACAATTTGAAATTGTGTTGATTTCCATTGCCTTGATGAGCTTTTGTAATAGATATATAATCAGTATAGTTGTGTGACCTGGATCAATTATCAGGACCTATAAACCATTCTGATTAGCTATAACTTTTTACTTGTTTTGAACATTATGAAGGAGATACTTAAATACTTGATGGTTATAAAAAAAATCTTTCCCGTTCAGAGGATTTTAGAGTAGGTATAAGAAACTCACTTCTATCTATTCCCCACCTACATTTCCTTTTTTAGAAATCTTTTATGACAACATTAAGTTCTAGCTTGAATTTTTATAACAGCTATACAGTATTTCATTATGGAAACATAGTGTAATATATTTAAGCAAATATTTACCCTTTTCTTAATTCTATGATGTTATAAACAATATTACAAACCATTCTACAATATTATAGACAATACTGCCCCCAAATACCCTTGTATGTATATCTTTGTATTCCTGCAAGTGGGATTATTGAGTCAGAGTCAGTAGGTTTGAAGTTTTTAGGGCAAATTTCAAAATGCCCTCCAAAGTGCTGTACAATGTATAGCCTGAGCAACAATGTGTGAGGATGCTCTTTTCTTCACAATCTAACCAATGTTAGATTTATAAATTGTGTCATTTTAATGAATGATGAATTATTAATCCTAGTGCTTAATTTGTGTTTCTCTAGTTATCAGTCAGGTTGAATTACATTTCACATATAAATTAATATTCACGTATCAAGTGGCCATTGTATTTTTCCCTCTGGATCAGAAGCACATTTTGAAGAAATTCTTAATATTCTGCATTATGGATATTAAATTGCTATAAATATTCCAAGTTTTTTCTTCCATTCAAGTGTTCATCATTTAGCTATATATATATATACATATCCTAATCAAATATTTTTAATGTGGAATATTTTTTAGATTTCACTTTATGAAATTAGGATTTTGTGTGCTTTCATTTAACGTCCTTTGTTTTCAAGTATGGTGGAAGTAGCCATGATTCCCTGTGGATTTATTGAATAGAATTGTTTACTATCCCACCTATTTGAAATGCCTTGCTTATCATGTACTAATTTCTATATGTGCATAAATTACTTTGTGTACTCACTATTGTAGTCTTCTAATCCTTCTATCCTTGCATTGCTGAGATGCTGTTTTAATTATGGTAGTTTTTAGTTTATTTACTATTTGGTAGATCAAAAGTTTAGTTTTTGCTCTTCTTATTCATACTTTCCTTAGGTACTTTTGCCCATTCCCCTTTTTGTAGAAATCTTAGAATCAGTTTGTCACATTTCAGAAAATGCCACTGGAACTAAATCCAAAGAATGGATTAATTTGGGAAAACAATTATCTAGATCATTCCATTTATTCAACATTGCTTTGAACCATGTAGGTTTTAACAATGTGTTACATAAAATTCCAAACATCTTGTTTGTAATTTCCCTGGAATTACAGAGTTCTACCTTGAAATAGGTTTTTTGTTTGGTTTATTCTTTACTTTTGGTAGGTGGGGTGCTGCAGTATTCATTTCCTGAAGAGATAGAGTATATATAGCAAGAATTCTTTCTTACTGGACACTGAAACAGGAATTGGAGCCAAACCTTGCTTTCTTTGAGAGGAGGCACACCACAAAAGAAAACAAGAGCCAAGAAAGGAGGAAACACAAGCGAGAAGGGAAATTAAATTAATTCATTCCGCTCAATGGAGAATTGATTCACTGTGAATTTCAGACTCTCATCCATGTTGGTCATCTGGGAGGAGTAAATGCTGTGCATGAAGGGCACCTTACTGGTGAGGGAGAGAAGAGCAGATGGGTAGATAGGGTTCCTCAACTTTATAAAATCAATTCACATGCCAATTAATTGCAATTTGAACCCTAAACATATTTATATAGACTTTTCATTCATCTTTCCTGTGCTATTCTATTAGCTAGGAACTCCAGGACATTAGTGCTTTGGTTTGCTAAAGCTGCTGGAATGTAATATACTAGAAATGGATCTGCTTTTATAAAGAGGATCTTTTAAGTTATAAGTTTATAGAGAAAGATACCTTGACTCTGAAGAAAGACCAATGTCTGTCACATGAGAAGGCACAGGGCTGGCATCTGCTCATCATTTTTCCTAGTTCCACTGCTTCCAGCTTCTGATCCCAGTAGTTCCCTCTCTATGGGACTGTAGGTTCTTACTTAGCTGCTGCAGTGCAAAACTCTGGGTTTCATCTCTTAGCTTAGCACTTCCCAAGGCCAGAGATTTCTTGTCTGCAAGTTCTGATTATTTCTGTGAGTCCTTGCTTAACACCCAGGCTATTTCTGTCTCAATCACCAAAGGTCTGTCTGTGTGGGCTCTTTTAAGGACTCCAGTAAACTAATCAAGACTCACCTTGTATGGGTGGAGTCACATCTCCATCTAATCAAAAGGTCACATGTAGAACTGGTGTACCTTATCTCCAGGAAACAACCTTATCAAAAGGTCTCACCCTAAAATATAGGATCAGATTAAAAGAATTTTGTGGCCCCCATAAGATTAGATTAGGAGTAAAAGACCATGGCTTTTCTGGGGGTATATGACAGCTTTAAAACAGCAAAAATAGTAACTTGTCTTGTTCATGAATTTAATTAACATGGTTATTACATTTGCTATGCTTCTCAGGTTGAAAACTTTCATTAGGCTTTGGATTTTGCTTCTATCACAAATTTGCTGGGATTTTTTTAAATTAGCAATGGTTGTTAAATATTGTTTAAAAGCTTTTAGCATCTGTGAGGAAATCTTATTATTTTACCTTTAATATAATAAATTATATTACTATGTTTCCTCAAATGTTCTAAGATACATCTATCTAAATTATTTTTAATATACTGCCAACTTTGATTTACTATTATTTCATTTAATTTTTTTTTACTTCTAAATTCATGTTAGATTGGCCTAGAGAGATTTTTCATTTTTTTTTAGCTTGTAAATTTCTTATTTTGAAATCATGTTTACATTAGTTTTGCAGACTGAGTTATGCAACTTTCCCTGTTATTATACATGCTTAAATCTAAAAAGGAACTTAATTAATTTAGGATTATTATAGCCCTCAGCAGTTAAACAGAATTTAGTTGGGTGATATCAGGAGGTTGAGTACAAATTTGCATTTATTTTCTCCCTACTCTTTTGGAGGAGATAGAGTAGGGAAGAATCATATACGGTAACAGTTTCAGAGACTTTGGGCATTTGTGCAATAATGTAGAAGTGGCTTGGAAAAAACAGATTCACACCCTGCTAAGCTTTCCTTGCCTGATAACAAGGCCTCCTCTCCCTTGTCTGATAGTGCGCTTCTTCCTGTATTTGAAAAAGAACACTGTTAATGCCTTGTCACAGGAGTTTACCTTTCAAGAGGAAGTTAATTTTTCTTATGTCCCTTCCCATCACTCCTCATTATCTCCAGACCTATAATTAGAATCCAATTCCAGTGTGCAGGAGCCCAATTACAAAGTCACACATGTAGACGAAAGGCACACACACCAAAAGGATTTCAGGATTTTGCTAATTTGAGGTGAGAGGAATAAGAAGAAATGGAAATATATATGGTAATAGATCACGAAGGAATTTTATCTTTTAGGGAGGAGGGGCATTTTTATTAGATTTATTAATATGAATGCATTTACTAGAAATTTTGAATTCATATGTGATTCTATTATTTCTTTGTTTGGTTAATTAAACGCTAGGCTCAAATTTTCTACACTGAATAAAGGCGAAATGCCCATATTTCCTTGATTCTTAATTTTAGAATTCTGTAGAGGACTTTCCTTGTACAATCTGCAAAGTCACTCACTAATTATCTTTTATATAGGCCCAGAAAACACTCCTTTTGCTAAGGCCTTTGGAGACGTATTGATGAAGGAAATGTCTACATCCTTACAACATTATTGAGAAGATCTCCCTAGATTAGAGATGTTAATGAGAGATTCCATAATGAAATAGGCTCTGAATTTGAATAGGAATGACAAGAACTCAAGGTAGATGTAGTTAAAGTAATATAACAGAAAGCTAATTTGAGCCACCCAACAGAGAGCTTCAACTCTTTGCCTAATACCCAGTATCAAAGATCTTTGAATGAAGCAGTAACCTAGTGTAGAGGCCCAGGTCCTGGGCCTCTCCTAAATGGGAATGAGGCCCCAAGCACATAGCAGGCTACATGACCAGGACAAAGGTCAAGGAAAAAAATCTCCCTGAAGGAAAAAGAATGTAATCATGGATGTAAAGGGATAGGAGCAGAATGGCATTGATTGTATCTTATTCTTAAACATTACTCTTAGAACTTCAGGTCTTAAAACCCTTTAATGATTACATTAGAGGCTCAATGTCCTCATACTAGATGGAATGTCTTTGTTCTAAAATCATATACATATTGCTTCTTGTATAACTGCCCCTCTGCAGAGCACTTCCCTCTCTGGACTGTTGTCACTGGAGACCTCTAATAAATCCATGTCTGTCTCAGTGCCTGACATGTTTTTCAGTCTCATAGCAGCACCTTCCCATGCTCTGCATGAACTCAGAATGGGCCTGAACAATTGGCAAGTCAGCCAGGAGACCAAGATATTGCCAGCAGCAGTAGGCATGGGTCTGAGGAAGGGACACTATGTGGGGGAAATCACAGGTTGGCCTGGATTGTCCATGTGGGGAGAAGTGCTGCCCTCCTGAATAAGGGCTACTACAAGAATATGGCAATGCCCTAAAAACACTGGCAGTCTTGCTAACTTTTTTGCAACAGATATCAGGACAACTAAATCTTGGCAAAAAGAAATGAGAATGCCAAGCAGCAGCTGCCATAGCCTGACCCCTTTTAGGAACCTTATGTGTGGCCACAGAAGTAGAATGGGCAGCAAATGCAACAGCCTGCTGTTTAGAGGAGGAATTAAAATTAGAAAGGGACAAACAGCTCACCCACATGGACATGAAAGATGCTATATTTTTGCACTTGCATCATGTGGATGATCATTTAGAAACTTTAGTTTCTAGATATGCTTGAGCTTGTTTTTGAAAGTTACCCTAACTTCAAGTTCAGAGAATACTAATTAATCCAGGATGGGATGCAAAAACTTGATATCATAGATTCTTCATCTGATGATAAAGAGGAGGAAAAGGAAAACATATGGGAAGTTGAGAAAGAGGACCACACTGGAAGGTATGCCCAGTGCTACAGCAAAAATTAAAAACAGTGCAGGAGTGACCTAATAGGGTGGCCCCTCAGAATTTATACCTTCTGAGTGGAAAATGCCATGTTACCATGAGAAATTATACTGCTAATTTTGATTAGATGATCTTGGGCAGTGAAATAGGCAGAAAGCCAGAGAGTCATTACTTGGTTGAATTTTATGATTATGGGCCTATGCCGGTTTGAAAGTATTATGTACTCCTGAAAATCCATGTTTTAATACTGATTCAATTCTGTGGAGCAGCCAGGTCTTTCAATCCTGATTCAATAGTGACAGTTGGAAACTTTTGATTAGATTATTTCTGTGGAGATGTGACAAATGCAATTGTGGATATAACCTTTTTATTAGCTGGAGATGCGACTCCACCCATTCACAGTGGATCTTGATCAGTTCACCGGAGTCCTTTAAAAGAGGAAACCTTTTGGAGAGAGCTCAAAGATGACAGAGAGAACAGACAGAAACTTCAGAGCAGAGCTGACACAGATGCTGACGCTTGGAGAACACAGACATGGATGTTTGGATATGCTTAGAGGCCAGCAGATGTTGCCATGACATGTTAAGCAACCCAGACCTGGAGAGAGCCAAGGGAAGCCAAAAGATGAAAGGTAGCTCTGGAGGAGCAAAATGAGGAACTCCCGCAGGAATACAAGCTGAAAGTGTGGAGTCCAGGAGCAAGGGACTAGCAGATGCCAGCCATGTGACTACCCTGCCAACAGAGGTATTCCTATTCCATTGACCTTCCCTGAATTAAGGTATCTTTCCATGGATGCCTTAGTTTGGACATTTTTATAGGCTTATAACTGTAAACTAGTAACTTATTAAATTATCCTTTTAAAAAGCCATTCCAGTTCTGGTATATTGCATTCCAGCAACTTACAGACTAAAACAGGGATGCAGAAGCTGAGGGCAGAATATTAACTGGAATGGAGATGAGTAAGCTATCATCTATTATGACATGCCCATCCTTATGCCAGTGCCTTTATGTCACCTTAAATCATGAAGAAATGGCATCTTTGTTAGTCTAGTTAGTAAACTGCACACAGAACTGCCTAGCACAATGAAGGAGCTATCCCACACAATGCTCCCCATTGACAATCTATAGAAGAACTGCAAGATGTTTTTCAGTGTCTTGGGATGAAGCATGCAATATATTCTGAACATTTTACAGACCTTAGAAATGAAACTTTTACAGCTGGAATGAAAGACACCATTTTGCACACCACTTCTGTGGTAATTAGGTTCAGGTATCAACTTCGCCAGGTGATGGTGCCTAGTTCTGTTGCTGTGACTTGAACCATTAGCCTGTGGAACATCTATGACTGATCACATGTGCAGTTGGCTAAGGGGAGTGCCTTCAGCAACGAGTGATGTTTAATTTAATTAACTGGAACCTTAAAAGAGAGAATTCAGAAGTAAGTTCAATTCAACACAGCCCAAGCAGCTCAGCATGCCTCATCTCTGCACTCACAGCTCAGCCCAGATATTTGGAGAAGTAGAAAGGAATCACCCTGGGGAAAGCTATTGGAACCCAGAAACTGGGAGAAAAGGCCAGCAGACATTGCCCTGTGCCTTCTGTTTTAAGAGAGAACCTCAGATGGGAGGTTCATGGGACACCCCATTTCAAGAGCTGCTCAAACTAGAACAGATCTCAGGGAATCAGAACAGCTCCAGAAAAGAAGGATAAGGGCATCAGGAAAAACTTCTTGAGAACAGGAAGGCCCTAATCATGTCTCACATAAGCAAATGTGGGCTTATCTAATTGCTGCAGGGACAGAAGTAGAAACTATAGATAAGCAACCAAATGCTGTTTTAGCTAAATTATGGAACAAATTACCTAAAGACTAAATCATTTACTAACATGATTTAGTAACAGAACCCCCCTTCTGCAACACTAGAACCCTCCATAACCCCAGATGAGGCTTGGTAAGCTTCCTTTCCCATTCCATAGGGGAGAGGTCAAGACCCCAGGTCTAAAAAATAAGCAGGGACCCTGGGGATCAGAGACCATATGTAGAATTAACTATTTATTTGTTCCCTACTAACAGAGTGTTAGCTGAATGTACTTTGATTTATGAAATTTAGCCTGCTATAACTGATCTGTGTTGAGCATAGACAGCTAATGGGAAAAGACAGTCAGAGTCAAATGACATAATTTGATCTCACAAATTGGGAGATTTTGTATACCCTTAACATATATTTCTTCTATACCTGAATATATCTTAGGAATTGATCTCTTAAATTCTACATTACAAATGACCTTAGGAAAATTCTGCCTCTGGTGTAGAATAGTAAAAGTGGTTTTAAGAGTTAGATGAAATGGTCCCCTGTAAAAGTTGTGCAGCCTTGGAGGATTGTAGCCATTAATCTAGATAAGCTCCCATTAAACAATATATGCTCCCAGGGGTACATCAAGAGATTTATACAAACATTATGGAAATAGAATTAATAGGAATGTTAGTTCCAACCCATAGCCCCTATAATAACCCTGTGTGGCCAATTTAGAAACTTGATGGAATCTAGTGCATGACAGTAGATTACTGTGACTTAAATAAAGTCACCTCTGTATACAATTCCAACCATTGCCTCTTGACTACAAGAAATCAGCACTCATTTATGTCAATATGATTTTGTTTTAGATTTAGCTAATGCTTTCTTCAGTATACCCTTAGATAAAGCACGTCAACCTGCATTTGCCTTCACCTGGAAAAGACAACAGAGGACTTTCACAGTGCTCCCAGGAGACTATCTACATTGTCCAACCATTTGCCATGGCCTAGTGGCAAAAGACTTGGTCAAATGTGTGAAACCCAAATTTCATTTATAATGAAAAAATGACTTTATTTCATTATATTGATGATGTCATGTTAACTGGCAATTCTCTTTCAGAACTAGAAGAGGTGTCAGAGAACTTAATATCCCATCTTGAGAGCCAGGGATGGGAAATCAATCACAACAAGCTACAAGACTCTGCTTTGTCAAATTCTTGGGTGTTGTATAGTTGAGTAAGGAAAAATATTCTTTCTGCAGTAATTGGTAAACTACAATGTTTTCCTGTGCCGCATACACCAAAACAATTAATGGCCTTTTTAGGACTACTAGGATATTGGAGACATTTAATTTCTCCACTTAGTTCAAATATTAAAATCATTGTACATACTTATTAGAAAAGGTCACACTTGGAAATGGGATGACCCCCAGAAGGCTATTTTTGTAAAAGCAAAAAAAGGCAATAGCACAGGAGCAAGTAATAAGGGGAGTAGATCCTGATTTATCCTGTGAATTGGATATGGTTAGCACTGATGTTGGCTTTCGGTGGGATTTGTAGCAAAGGCAACATTCTCAACAGTGTCCCTAGTATTCTGGTCATAATTATGGAAAGGGGAAAAATTAATATATAGCCTCTCTAGGAAACCAACTGTGTGTGGCATATAATGCTTTATTACAAGTGGAAGGTCTGACACAAAATGTTTCATAACCTTGAGGACCATCCTCCCTATACAGGGGGTGAATTACAGACACAGCCAACAAGCCACACTCTGGCACTGCACAATTAAGTACCTTAACAAAGTGGAAAGCTTACTTGTTGCAGTTCAGTGTTTTCAATGCCTGCCCTTTTAGTGCCCAGATGCATTAAATTTTAGGGCAAGTGTCATATGTAGAAGGTTCAACAGCTAAAACTGTTGTACCTGAAATTTTATGAACTACACACTACAGAGGGCACAGGAACAAATCCTGAGTTGACTTGGTATACTGATGGGACTGCTACTGGGAAGTCTCTTACCTGGGCAGCAGTGGTTGTACAACCCAGTACTGACACTTTAGGGTGGGAGAATGGTGCTATGCAAAGTAGTCAATGGGCTTAATTAAGAGCTGTAATGATAGTTACAATGCATGAAGCCAGGAAACATGTTAACTATCTGTACCAATAGCTGGGCTGTTTATAAAGGCCTCACAAACTGGATGGCAACTTGGAAACAAGAACAGTGGACAGTCATAGGTTGGGGATGTCCATGAGCAAGAAAATGTAACATAGTGTCTATCATGCTCTTGCCCATATTTCTAACACACTTCCTAGGAACATTGAGGCAGATGTCCTCACTCAAGTCTGAAACCACATTATTTAAACTCAGGAAGTGACCAAGTGGCTTCATTGAAAGAGCACACACCAAGTGTATCAAACCTTATGGAATTAAGCCTAGCAGTTCCAAATATCCATCACATGCCTACAACTTATGGAAATCACAATGGAGTGCATGCAATGTTCCATGCAATGACCACATTGGTTGCCCCACTAGGTGGGATGCATCAGCTAATCATAAGCTACTGTGACCTGGTGGCAAGTGAACTACCTAAGCCCCCTTCTGTTCACAGAAAGGGTAAGTTATGCATTTACCATGGTAGATACTGCCGTGGGACTTCTGTTGGCTTTTTCAGGGGCAAAGCTAATCAATGAGCTACCACATGCTACCTAGAAAAGATAAGCATCCTCCCTTTATGGGCTATCTATGCAAATAGTGATCAGGGAGCCTCTTTCACTGGACAAATGACTTAAGCATGGACTATGGCCTGTAATCTAATGTGGACTTTTCATCTACCCTAATAACCCCACAAATGTAGGCCTTATAGGAAGAATAAGGCCTCTTAAAGGAAAAGTTGAAAAATGATAATTCCTATAACAATGAATTAAAAGGCTATATCAGATCCTAAACCACCTAAACAATACACAGTGGGATACACCCCCAGCTGCCATTGAAATGTTTATGGCGGGGAAGATATAGGCACTAAGAATGCAAATAAAAGGGACAGCCCAGCTTAAAAGAGGGAATAATAATTTATTGTTGCCTATGCCTCAGATCATATGGGGGGAGGGGGAATGAGGTCCTTTGGCCTTGATACTGGTCTATAAAACAGACATGCTAGTTAGGAATCTTAAGTCCATGGGGAATAGGAGTTACCCAAAATATTGTAATACAGCCACAATTTATTAAAAAATATGCCTGTTGACATTTTGTTATCAATCTAAGTTCTCCTATTCCCATGGGAACTTTATATATAACTATGTGGACCTTTTTAATGCCTAATGATTTATGACATGGTGGAGGACTCTCAAGACTTACAGGAGAAGACTATTTGATATTTAAAACCTCTCCACAATGTTCCTCTGTCTGGTACCTTACTATCTACCAATGAAACTCTTACATGTATATTATTAGATCAACAGGATTTACCACCTAGTGTTTCCCATAATCATCTTTCTTTTTGTCTGTAGTGTCCTAGTGGACACCTTTCTACAGTGGGCTTCAGTGGCAATTCATGTACATAATCAAATCCAATGTTGAGTTTGTAAGAACTTGCCATCTTTGGGTGCTACTGGACTTTCTTGGACCATAGCTCCTGCTGAGTGAACTACATGGCACATCCTGTTGATGTGGAAGAACTCATCACTGACGAATCTGGAGTGAGACTTTCTTATTTAAGACTGAAATCCAATTACTGTTTTACAATGAGACTCAAGCTTATGTTTTTCCCTTGTGAGAGAAATTAAGGTATTCTACACATAATTGGATAGGATGGCTGACAGGGGAAACAATAACCTTACACTGTTTTTCCTCTCTGAGGTGGCTACACTCAGAAGTATGTAGTTTTACCATTAAGCTTCAAAATGATAGCCTTTTCCAATGGCAAAATGCCTCCCTTAGACATGAGCATATGCCTCCCCCATGGGCCAATTTACCTGAAGATCGGACAGAACAAGGTACAGGAGGACAGCCTATGTCTCCACCATAATATGATTCTCTACCTCAAACTTCCAGCAATTGGGAAATGGTTAAATCTGGATATCACATGAGGTATAATGCATGGTGGTTTTATCCTTTAGCTATTTTTGCCTCAGGGGGACCGGCAATCAATACCAAAAAGCAGAAAACAACTTTAGCTAATCATATAGCTCATGAGTGGAATGAATCTAGGTTGGCAATATTATTGTTAAATAATGAGGCCATTCAGTTATAGAAAGTAACCTTACAAAATAAATGGTCTTAGACATTTTAACCGTGGCACAATCAGGACCTGTGACCTTACGAATACACAATGTTGTGTATTTATCCCTTATCATTCACACAGTATTTCACAAGCTTTAAATTACATGCAAGAGCACATACCCAGTATTTATCAATTATCTGCTGGCCCCTTTTCTACTTTGTTTAATTCTCTTACTCAGCCTTGGGGGCACTTCTTTCCAGGGTTATCTGTCCTATGTGTTGGATTATTGCTATTCTGTTGCCTTCTCTATTATTATTGTGGTATATGGATGCAATGCCCATGCTACGGTCAATGTAGTCTGTTACATGGGACTGGATTGTGGCAGCCCAGAGTCTGGGCCCCCTCATAAAGGGGAATGAAGCCCCAAGCATGTAGACATGTATGACCAGGTCAAATGTTAAGAAAGAAAACTCCCTGGAAGGAAAATAACATAATCATGGATGTGAAGGGATGGAGATGGAATGGCATAGACTATATCTTAGTCTTAAACATAAATCTTAATTGAACATCAGGTCTTAAGCCCCTTTAATGATTATAATAGAGGCCTGATGTCCTCATACTATATGGGATACCTTTCTTCTAAAACCCTGTACATATTGCCCCTGTTCCTCTGTCCCTCTGTAGAGCACTTCCCCTCTGGACTGCTCCCATGAGAGACTCTCTTCTGTTTGTAAGTCCTCATAAACCTATGTCTGGAATGTTTTTTGGTCACACTGCAGACCCAGTTCATGCTCTCCACAAACTCAAACTGAACATCTAGAACTTTTGAGGAAGGACCAAGCATTAACCTTATGCTGTGCACTTGTAATCTTCTTCCTAATTTTTTAAAGAAAAATATGGATTTATCAGGATAACTACTGATTTGGAAAAGGAAAACTTCCAATTATTTCGGAGGCATTAATCCTAAATTGGTGATCCCATCTGGGACGCCACTTCCTCCTTCATTCTTTAGAGGGAAAACCTATAGAATAGAGCTATCCAGTAGAACTATAATGTGAGTCACACAGACAATTTAAAATGTTCTAATAGCCATTTTTAACAAGCAGAAAAAGATGAATTAATATTCCATCAAGAAGCAGGTGGAAAACCTTAGTAGGAATTATAACTTTGGTTTCTTGAGGTTTAGAAGAAATCCATGCTCTAATTTTCCATCTGAGGCATAACCCTTAGCCATAATGAAGACTAACACCTGACTAGGAAAAATCTCTGAGTTTGGTTTACGCAGTTTTCTGATAACATTCAAAAGTGGAATACTACATTAGGATCTCACTAAATGTGGCTCCTTAAGACTGTAGAAAAGGGAAAATCTCTTAGTAAGCAGATCTTAAACCAGAGAACTTATGCCTACCTTGACACAAATGAAAGACAGCATGAGATAAGAGTACATTTTAATCCATGGTCTATTTTACAGAATAACCTATTTATTTGGAGAATTGGATAAAAGGAGCTTTGAGTAATATTTACATAAATGAACATTTGGGATAAGCTGAGAAGAAAAGTGTCCTGTGTGTTTGTTTATGCAGTATAGGTTTTATTTCTAGTGGACAAGATGATTTTCTCTTTGGGTCATCAAGTTTATATCTGATCAAGGAACTTTATGACAAAGGAAAAAGGACAGAAGACTGATGGACTGTTCTTATCACGTATTCCCATCCTCCAGAAACAGCATGCCTTACAAAACAATAAGATGTCCTCCGAAAGTCTCAGTTATAGTGGCAGAACTGTGAAAATATCTTGTAGGCTTAATGTGCAGTCTTGCAGAAGTTGCTGTGATTCCTAAGCCACCTACAAAGATCCAGCGCTATTTCTTACTTAATGAAGACACCAAAGAAAGAGAAATGAAGACATAAAATTAGATGTAATTCTTTGTTATTTATAAATGATATTTTTGGCTTAAAATAATAGAAATATATTGTCTCACAGTTTTGGAGGTTAGAAATATGGAAACAAGTTATTGACAGAGCCACACTCTCACTGAAACATGAATTTTTCTTGCTCCTTTCTAGTTTCTAGTGATTTGCTGACAATCTTAGGTATTTCTTGGCCTTTAAGTACAGCTCTTCAGTCTTTTCCTTGATCAAAACATAACATTCTCCTCATTGCCTGTTATGTCCAAATTTCTCTTTTTGTATAAGGACCCCAGTCATATTGCATTAGGTCTACTCTAATCCAGTCTGGCTTCATCTTTTTTTTTTTTTTTTTTTAACTTTTTTTATTGTATAGTATAACATACATACAAAGCAAAGAAATAAAATAAAACAGTAACTTTCAAAGCACTCTTCAACAAGTGGTTACATGACAGATCCAAGAGTTTGTTGTGGGCTACCATATGATCCTCTCATATTTTTCCATCTAGCTGCTCTAGAATATAGAATGTTAGAAGGCTTCAATATTTTTTTATCATCACAATAGACTTTTTTCCTTTTTTTGTGGAAAAATAACATATATACAAAAAAGCTATATATTTCAAAGCACAGCACTACAGATAGCTGTAGAACATATTTCAGAGTTTGACATGTGTTATAATTTCACAATTTTAGGTTTTTACTTCTAGCTGCTCTAAAATACTGGAGAGTAAAAGAGATGTCAATTTAATGATTCAACATTCATATTCATTTATCAAATCCTATCTTCTATGTATAACTCCACCATCATCCTTGATCTTTCCATTTCTCTCTTTAGGGGTGTTTGGGCTATGGCCATTCTAAATTTTTTATATTGGAAGGATCTGTCAACAATATGGGGTAGGGAGATGGAACTACCTATTCTGGAGAGGCTGGGCTAGGTTTCAGGACTTATCTGCACCAGAGACCCATCTGGAGGCTGTAGGTTTCTGGAAAGTTACTCTAGTGCATGGAACCCTTGTGGAATCTTATATATTGCCCTAAGTGTTCTTTAGAATTGGCTGAAATGGTCCTGGTTGGGGGTTGGCAGGTTATGATAGGTAATAAGGTCCAACTGAAGCTTGCATAAGAGCAACCCCCAGAGTGGCCTCTCAACTCTATTTGAACTCTCTCTGCCACTGATGCTTTATTAATTACACTTCTTTTCCCCCTTTTGATCAGGATGGAATTGTCAACACTATGGTGCCAGGTCTGGATTCATCCCGGGGAGTCACCTCCCATATCACCATGGAGATTTTCACCCCTGGATGTCTTGTACCGGTAGGAGGGAGGGCGATGATTTCACTTGCAGAGTTGGGCTTAGAGAGACTGGGGCCATATCTGAGCATCAAAAGAGGTCCTCCAGATGTAACTCTTAGATATGCCTATAGGTAGTCTAAGCTTCTCCACTATCTACGTAAGCTTCACAAGAGTAAGCCTCATAATCGAGGGTATGGCCTATTGATTTGGGTGTCCCTAAAGTTTAACACAGTATCAGGTGATTTCCTGATGGTAAAGTTTAATAGTTCCATATTCTTTCTCCCCTCCCTCAGGGGACTTTGCCAATATTTTTTGATTATCTGCTTAATATACTTTAGGGTGCTTCCAGTCATTACAATAATCTATACAGGATTAAAGGACCTCTTTCTTATTCTGTGTTCCCTGTGTTTCAATTGTTCAAATAAGTATACAGATGGGTTGAATTAAATTATGCACTACAGAAAATTTCAGTTCCAGAACAAATAAACCTTTCTTCCACTGGTCTCAAAGAGTATGTGTGGTTCTAAAATACAGACACTGTCTCCCTTACCCCTATATTCTGAATTACATTAACTCCAACCTGTTCAGCTTTGTTTTTATCTCTAAATATCAGGTTATACATATATAAAGCAGCCTCTCAAAATACAGAGATAATAATCACCACTCTGGACATAATGTATCTGCTCTAAAAGCTTAGAATCGAGGCCCCTGTTTTCTTATAAGCATTTTCTAAAGGTGATCATTCCATTTTTGGTCTTTTGTTTCTGGCTTATTTTGTCTCGCCAAATGTCCCACATGTTCATTCACATTGTTGCATGCCTAATAACCTTCTACCTTTTTATAGCAGCACAACCTTTCTTCATGAGTATAAATCATCATTCACCAATCTACTTTTCTGTCAGTGCATCCTTCAGCCACCTGCATTCATCAGGCATCATGTAGAGGACCCGAAGTCCACAGTCCATCAACATTCTCAATTTTAGATAATTTCATTGTTCCCAAGAGAAGGAATATCAATAAACACACTCTCACCAAACAGGAAATCTAAACCTCCTCTTAACTCTTGTCCCTCCCCCCATTATTTACCTCTGCTGTTACTGTGGTAGTGCTGATGGTTTCCTTTTGGACATAGCTCATAACATGCAATAGCAGTTTTCCCCCTGCACCCTGGACTTAAACACTCTTTATACAAGCATTATATTTTTGAAGTAATTCTCATGGAAACTAATTCATATTTCTGGTGGGAATCAGTGGGACACATAGGTCCATACAACCCCATTCAATCTTGTTCATGTTCAATATAGTGGTATTACTTATATACCCACTAGAGAATCACCTTCACTCCTATCTATTCCCTTACATTGGAGTTCAACCTCATTAGCTAACAGTTCACACATCTCTAACACCTATGTATCTCTAAGTCTCCTATAGTTTTGTATTATAAGCCTCTGATTATATCTTTATGCAGGTCATAAAAGTGGAATCATACAATATCTATCCTTTTCTGTCTGGTTGATTTTGCTCAGCATTATGTCTTCAAAGTTCATCCATCTTATCATGTGCTTCAGGATGTCATTTTGTATTACTGCTACATAGTATTCCATCATATGTATGTACCACATTTTGTTGATCCACTCATCTGTTGATGGGCATTTAGTTTGTTTCCATCTTTTGGCAGTTGTTAATAATGCTGCAATGAACATAGGTATGCAAATGTCTGCTTATGCCATTACTTTCAGCTCTCCTGGGTATATACCAAGTAGTGATATTGCTGGGTCATAGGGAAACTTGATATTTAATTTCCCAAAGAACCACTGAATAGTCTTCCAAAGTGACTACACAATTATACATTCCCACCAGCAGTGCATAAGGGTCCCAGTTTCTCCACATCCTCTCCAACATTTACAGTTTCCTATTTGTTTAAGAGCAGCCATTCGATAGGTGTGAGGTGGTATCTCATCATAGTCTTGATCTGCATTTCTATTATAGCCAATGAAAATGAGCATCTCTTTATGTGCTTTTGAGCCATCTGTATTTGCTCTTCAGAAAAATGCATATTCATATATTTAGCCCATTTTATAATTGCGTTGTTTGTTCTTTTGGTGTTGAGTTGTTGATTTCTTTGCATATACAGGAAATAAAACCTTTGTCCAATATGTGATTTTCAAATATTTTCTCCCAGTGAGTTGGCTGCCTCTTCACCTTTTTGACAAATGCTTTTGAGGTGCAGATGCATTTGATTTTGAGGAATTCTTATGTATTTATTTTTTCTTTTGTTGCTTGTGCTTTGGGTGTAAAGTTTAGGGAGCTGCCCCTTATTACTAGGTCCTGAAGATGTTTCCCTACATTTTCTTCTAGAAGCTTTATGGTGCTAGTTCTTATATTTAGGTGTTTGATCCACTTTCATTTTTGTATAGGGTGTAAGATAAGGGTCCTCTTTCATTCTCTTGGCTATTGATATCCAATTTTCCCATGCCCAATTACTGAAAAGACTATTTTGCCCCAGTTTAGAGGATTTGGGGGCCTTGTCAAAAATCAGTTGACCATAGATTTTGTGGTCTATTTCTGCACTCTCTATTTGATTCCATTGGTCAATGCTACTATCTTTGTACCAATACCAAGCTGTTTTGACCACTGTGGCTTTATAATAGTTTTTAAGACAGAAAGTGTTAATCCTCCCATTTCATTCTTCTTTTTGAGGATCCTTTTAGTTATTCTGGGTCTCTTTCCCTTCCAGATGAATTTCATAGTTAGGTTTTCCAAATCTTCAAAGTAGATTGTTGGAATTTTGATTTGTACTGTGTTGATTCTGTAGATCCATTTTGGGAAAATTGACATCTTAACTACATTTAGTCTTCCTATCCATGAGCAGAGAATGTCTTTCCACCTGTTTAGATCTCTTTTGATTTCTTTAAGCAATGTTATGCAGTTTCTGTGTACGAGTTCTTTATGACCTTAGTTAAGTTCATTCCTAAGTATTTGATTCTTTTAGTTGCTATTTTGAATGGAATTTTTTCCTTAACTGACTCTTCAGCTAGGTCATTGCTTGTGTATAGAAATGTTACTGATTTTTGCATATTAATTTTATACCCCACCACCTTGATGAATTTGTTTATTAGCTCAAGTAACTTTGCTGTAGATTTCTCAGGGTCTTCCAACTATAGTATCTTATCATCTGCAAATAATGCAAGTTTTACTTCTTCCTTTCCAGTTTGGATGCCTTTTACTTCCTTGACCTGCCTGATTGCTCTAGCTAGAACTTCTAGCACAATGTTGAATAAAAGTGGTGACAGTGGGCATCCTTGTCTCGTTCCTGACCTTAGACAGAAAGCTTTCAGTCTCTCTTCACTGAGTATGATGTTGGCTATCAGTTTTTCATATATTCCCTTTATCATATTGAGGTAGTTACCTTTGATTCTTATCTTTTGGAGTAGTTACCTTTGATTCCTATCTTTTGGAGTGTTTTTATTAGAAAAGGATGCTGAATTTTGTTAAATGCTTTTTTTTTCAGTATCAATCAAGATGATCATGTGATTTTTCCCTATTGAATTGTTAATGTGCTGTATTACATTAATTGATTTTCTCCTGTTGAACCATGCTTGCATTCCTGGTATAAATTCCACTTGGCCAAGGTGTATAACTCTTTTAATGCATTATTGGATTCAATTTGCTAATATTTATTGAGAAATTTTGCATCTATGTTCATTAGGGAGATTGGTCTGTAGTTTTCCTTTCTTATAGCATATTTGCTTGGTTTTGGTATTAAGCTATTAGCTTCATAAAATGAGTTAGGTAGGGTTCCTTTTTCCTCAATTTTTTTGAAAAACTTTAGCAGGATTGGTGTTAGTTCTTTATGGAATGGTTGATAAAATTCCCCTGTGAAGCCACCGGCCCTGGGTTTTTCTTTGTAGGAAGATTTTTGATGACTGATTGAATCTCTTTACCTGTTATTGGTTCATTGAGATCTTCTATTTCTTCCTGAGTCAGTGTAGCTTGTTTGTGTGTCTCCAGGAACTTTTCCATTTCATCTAAGTTGTCTAGTTTGTATGCTTATAGTTGTTCATAGTATCCCCTTATGATTTCTTTTATTTCTTCAGGGTCTGTGGTAATGCACCCATTCTCATTTCTGACTTTGTTTATCTGCATCTTCTTTCTTTTTTTCTTTGTCAGTCTTGCTAGTGGGCCATCAATTGTATTGATTTTCTCAAAGAACACTTTTTGTTTTATTGATTCTTTCTATTGTACTTTTGTTCTCCCTTTCACTTATTTCTGATTTAATCTTTGTTATTTCTCTTCTCCTATTTGCTTTAAGGTTAGTCTGTTGTTCTTTCTTAAGTTCCTCCAGGTTTGCTGTTAAGTCCTCGAATTTTGCTCTTTCTTGTTTTTTAGTATAAGCATTTGGAGCAATAAATTTTCCTCTCAGCACAGCCTTTTCTGCATCCCATAAGTTCTGCTAAGTTGTATTCTCATTTTCATTCTCATCTCCACAGAGCTACTGATTTCTCTATCAATTTCTTCTTTGACCCACTGGTTGTTTAAGAGCATGTTATTTAACCTCCATATGTTTGTGAATGTTCTTTGGTAGTTATTGACATCCAGCTTCATCCCATTGTGATCAGAGAAAATGCTTTGAATATTTCAGTGTTGTTACATTTATAAAGACCTATTTTGTGCCCCAGCATATCACCTATGCTGGGGAATGAATGTTCCATGAGCACTAGAGAAGAATGTATATCCTTGAGCTTTGGGGTGTAATGACCTATATATGTCTGTTAGGTCTAATTCATTTATAAATGATAGATTTATCATCTATCACTCCCTTCAGTTTTGCCAATGTCTGTCTCATGTACTTTGGTGCTCCTTGATTGGGAGCATAAACATTTATGATTGTTATATCTTCTTGTTGAATTGACCCTTTAGTTAGTATATAGGGTTCTTCTTTGTCTCTTATGATGTCTTTACATTTAAAGTCTATTTTGTCTGATATTAGCATAATTACTCCTGCTTTCTTTTGGTTACAACTTGCATGGAAAATATTTTTCCATCCTTTCACTTTCAGTCTATTTGTATCCTTGTGTCTAAGATGAGTGTCTTGTAAATAGCATATAGCTGGATTATGTTTCTTAATCCATTCTGCCAATTTGTATCTTTTAAGTGTAATCTGTTAACATTCAAAGTTATTATTGAAAAGGTGTTTCTTGAATTCACCTTATTTTTTAATTTTATTTGACAGATCTATATATTCTTTTCCCTCTTTCTCTTTGTATTCTTTAAATTACCATTAGTGGTACTCTTCAATTCTCAATTCTATGCCCTCTTCCAGACCTTCCTCTCCTGTCTTTTTTTTGAGCCAGTAGAACTCTTTTTAGTATTTTTTGTAGGGCCAGTCTCTTGACAAATTCTTTCAGGACTTCTTTGTCTATGAAAACTTTAATTTCTCCCTCAGTTTTGAAGGACAATTCGTCTGGGTAAAGAATTCTTGGCCGGAAGTCTCTCTCTTTCAGGTTCTTGAATATACCATCCCAGGATGCTAGTTGAGTCATCTGAACTCAGTCTTATTTGGGTTTCCCTTGTATGTAGTAGATTGTTTTTCTCTTGCCACTTTCAGGATTCTCTACTTCTCTTCAACATTTGACAGAGTGTGGCTTGTGGAAGGCCTATTTGGATTTATTTTGTTTTGAGTTCTTTGGGCTCTTTTAACTTGTGTATTTATGTCCTTTAAGAGGGTTGGGAAGTTTTCCCTCATTATATTCTCAACTACTCTTCCTAGCCCTTTACTCCTCTCTTCTCCTTCTGAGACACCAATAGTTCTTATATTTGTGCACTTCATTTTGTCTATCATTTCCCTGAGATCCAATTCAGTTTTTTTCCATCTTTTTTGCCATTTGCTGTTTTGAGTCCTTGAAGTCACTTATCCTGTCCTCTATATCATTTATTCTTTCTTCTGTGTTTTCAAATCTGGTGTTGTGTGACTCTAGCATGCTTTTTATTTGGTCAACAGAGTCTTTAATCTCTGTGATATCTGCTATTTTTCTATTTATTCTTTCAAATTCCTCTTTATGCTCTCCTATTGTCTTCTTGATTTCCTTTCTGTCATTTGCTATCCCACTCATTTTATTAACTAGAGTTGTATGAACATCTATAATTAGTTGTTCCAATGTCTTTGTCTTTTCTGTTGCTTTAATTTGGTCATTAGGCAGGGCTATATCTGTCTGCATTGTGATATGCTTAGTGATTTTCTGCTGCCTTTATGGCATGTAAATTTCTTGATTGATTTACTTTGGGAATTGATTTATTTCAGTAGTCTAAGGCCTTGTATTTACAGGATGGTTGTGCAGTAAGGAGCAGGGTATGGGGTCGAGCACTTAGTACAGTGATTTGTTTCAGGGCAGGTATAGAAACAGCTTGGGGATTTATGCTGATGTTTGTGAACGTGGGTGCCCAGCAATCAAGGAGGATATAGCTATGCAGGTGCACCAGTCTGGGTAAACCTGGTGTGCATTGTTCTAAAGCATAGGGCCCTTTGTGCATATGCATAGAGCTTTGGCAGCAGATCTGCATTATGCCTTCGTGGGGGGCAGATATGACCCAGCTGTGCGGTCAGCACTTTTTCAGACCTGAGAAATGTGGTTGAGACCTATGCATATGCGTGGTTCTAGGGCTGCTGTATAGTGCAGTTCCCAAAGCTGAATGACATGATTGGGGGCCCATGCGCATTCTTGGGTCTAGAAGTGCTGTAAACTGATGTGCAACACTTGGGGAGGGTGGGGTGAGGCTGTGCGACACCATGGGTAGGGGAGAAGGGGTAGCCTGGTTATGGAGATTAGTGCCTGCAGCTCTTATGTGGCAACAGCTTGCAGGGAACAGGGAGGGGGAGGTAATGCTCAGGTGGGATGCAAGAGAGGTGGGTTGGGCTGCACTTGGGGTCAGGGGTGTTGGGCAGGTACATGCACTGGGGGGGTGGTGGGATGGGCGCACCTGAAGCACGGGGAATGGGAGCAGGTGATGGGGTTCAGGTGCGTGGGGTGTGGGATGAATCATGGGTCATGGGGCTGCACTGGTGAGGGTAATTCACCCAAGGAACACAGCCTGGCTTATTTCCTAGTCCCTGGCTCCTGACTGTGCACTTTCACGGTCTCTATATCTCCATGCCAGGCTCCAGCTTTCTGTCTCTCAGTTCCTTGACCTCTGCAACCAGGATTACCCTATGTGGTGCATACATCTCTCCCAGGTCAGCTGCACTCCTGAATTGCCACCTCAGTCACCCTCCTGTCTCTTCTCTAACTTTTCCATGGAGCAGGGCTAATTTTGAGCTACTCTATTTGGCCATCTTCCCATAAGTCCCTCATCAATTTGTTTTTATCTTTTGGAAAAACCCTTCTCAGAAAGAAGTCTTCTCCCAGAAATGTCCAATCAAGTGATAATTTTATTTTACTTTGTAACATACTGAATTTTATTTTTTTCATGAAACATTTTGTGTGTAATGTACTTGTGAATATATAAATGCATGTTATCCTGTTTAAAAGTTTCAGGGTTACCTTATATGTTTCTTTTGTATTTAAGTAAAATATATTCAGGCCCTAGCTAATTGATAGTTACAAAAAATAAACACCCTAGTATATGCATCTTTGTATATGATTGCATTTCAGCAGGATAATTTTCCAGAGGTAAAACAGCAGGCCAAAGGGAATATACATCTAAATGTTGATATATATTGTCCATTGCAATCCAAAAAGTAGTACAATTTTATCTTCCTTCAAAGAATGTGTATATTTTAACTTGTTAATGTTGCCAGGTTCCAATATATCAATAAATGGGTTGGCGTTTTTAAAGGAAATTTGCTAAGTTACAAGTTTGCAGTTTTAAGGCCATCAACATGTCCCAGCTAAGGCATCAGGGGAAGTTACCTTGACACAAGAAAGGCCAATGGATCTGGAAGACTTTGCCTAGGAAGGCACATGGCTGACTTCTGCTGGTCCTTTGGAATTTTGGTTTTAAACACCTTCCCAGGAAGCATTTTCTTTCTGCATCTCCAAATGTCTCTGTCTTTGTTGGCACTAAAACTTTTTTCCAAAATGATTCCCTCTTAAAGGACTCCAGTAAACAGCCCATCTTGAATGGGTGGAGACAAATCTCCATGGAAACTACCTAACCAAACAACATTGAATCAGGATTAAAGAACACATCTTTTCTGAGGTAAATGACGGTTTCAAACTAGCAGAGTTTCCATTCCATATATTTTATTGTGCTTATGAATTTTAAACATTTTCCAATCTTATTGAGGGAAAAAAGATCAACCAGTTGCTTTGATTTGTATTTAGTTGATTATTAATGAGAGTGAGGACTTCACATATATTTAAGGGCCATATATAAATCCTTTGTGAGTTGCTTGATTTTATTTTAAATTTTTAATGTTATGTTGCTCTTATTGATTTTTAATTTTAGATATTGAACCTTTTCTATCATAGATAGTACAATGTTTTCCTCAGTTTTTCCTTTGTCTGTAATTGGTACCTATGTTATTTTGCCATACAGAATCTTAAATTTTTTATGGAATTACATCTGTCAATAATTTCCCTTATGGCGTTTGAATTTTGTATTGTGCTTCAATGACCTTTTTCACCCTAAGATTATAAAATTATACTATCCTATAATTTCATCATAATGCAATATACTTAAATCCTTAACATTTAGATCTTTAATTGGGTATATACTACTTTCTATACTATAAATTACTGGACTGTTATTTTTCAACAAATATGTTAAAGTCCATATTTTTGCTAGTGTTTTCAAATATCATCTTTAAATTCTGCTTTTATTTCACTTGAAACTTCTTCTGGACTTCTGTTCTAAGTGCTAAGTTCATATTTATTTCCATCATTTTCTCTTAATTTCTATTAGCAATTAACTTGTGCTGTCACTCATGAGTACTTGCTGATATTTCTAGCCTTCTTATCCTCAAGGTCGCTCACACTCTATCTTAATTATTCCTATTAGAATTTTTCAAAAACACTATTTTCATTATGTCTCTCTTCTGCTCAAGAACTTGTAATACTTGCCTGATAATTTTTAAAATATGAATTTATCATGTTAGTGCCCAAAGACTTTCCTCACCTACCTAATCTGGCCTATGACCCACAGTAATAACTGTATACACCAATGAAATATATTTTCTCAAAGTTGTTTTAATTATTTTTGCCCTTGAACTTTTGTATATGCTTTTCCTTTCTCAAAAAATAGCTTCTTTTTACATTTTTTTACTGCTTATTTCTTTTAAAAGTTGGTTTAAAGTCTTTGTGTTTTAATCTTCCCAGATGACTCCTTTGCATGTTGTCTTCCTTGCTTGTTTGCTAAAGATTCATTAAGAACATCTGGCACATTTGATATTAAAAAGAGAGGCTAATATACATGATTGTATTAGCTTGTTAAGTGCTGCCAGAATGTACTATACCAGAAGTGGAATAGATTCTAAAAAGATAATTTATTAAGTTACCAGTTTACAGTTCTAAAGCTATAGAAATGTCCAAACTAAGGCACGCAGAGAAAGATAACTTGACTTAAGAAAGCCCAATGTCTGTCACATGTGAAGGCATGTGGCTGGCATCTGCTAGTTCTTGTTCCTGGTTCTGTTGCTTCCAGCTTCTGATGCCAGTGGTTTCCTCTCTATACATCTGTAGGCCTTCACTTAGCTCCTCCAAGACACAACTCTCAGTTTTGGCTTGATTAGCACCTCATGGGAAGGCACATGGAAACATCTTCTGGGCTCTGCATTTCCAGACGTCCCGGTCTAGATGTCTGTTCTCTCTGCTGGCATTCCAATTATCTCCAAATGTCTGCATCTCTGTCAGCTCTCTAGCAACTGTTCTCCAAGCATTTCCTGGGGCTTCGGCATTTTAGGTTTCTCCAAAATGTTTCCCCCTTTAAAGGAATTTAATAAACTAATCAAGATCCACTTTGAATGGGTGAAGTCACATCTTCCTCTAGTCAAAAGGTCACATCCATATTTGGGTATTTCACATCTCCAAGTAAGTAATCTAACCAAAAGGCCAGACAATTAAATGAATCAGTCTCCATGGAAACAATTTAATCAAAGGTTTTCACCATAAACAATAGGTCTAGACCACAAGATTGGAACATAATTAAAGCATGGTTTTCTGGGATACATAATTGTTTCAAACTGGCACAATGGTCAACCCAGTACTCTCAAATCCTCAATATCCTTACCTTTAAGTTAACTGATCATGACTGAACTATTAAATGAGGCATAATTTGGGAGTATTGGAAAGAAAACAATAAGTCCCTACTTAATCTTTGAACATTGGTCATCATTTAATAATATCTCAATATTTTTTGTAAAATGAAATTTTCAGGTGTTGCATATTTCCTACTATGCCATTTGGTCTCTTTTACAAACACTCATATGCTTAATCTCTGATTTAATTGAGTTGCAAGAAAATTACATTGTTTCTACAAAACATGTTTTATTTTTACTTCTTTTCTGCAAGAGAGAAGTAAGAAAATGGTCACCTTTTTGCCTCAGTCTACAAAATGTATTATCCCATTTATTAGTTTCTTATTGCTGCTGAAACAAGTTACCCATAAACTTAATAGCTTATCAGGCTGTAAGAGGGAATTTGTTTTTCTGCCTTTTGTAGCTTCTAGAAGCTGTCTGCATTCCTTGGCTCGTGGCTCTTTTCTCCATATTCAATGCCAGGAACATAGCATCTTCATCTTCTCTGACATCCTGCATTCCCTTTTATAAAGACCTTTGTGATTACATAAGGGCCCCTCACATAATCTTCTCCTCACTTTAAGATCCTAAACTTAGTCACATCTTCAAGGTTCCTTTAACCACATAAGGTAACATATTCACAGGTTCCAGGGATTAGAATATGGACATCTTCGGGTGGCCATTATTCTGTTTTCCACATCCAAGAATTATAATCTGCATAACTCAAAAGTTGGATACAGCTGAGATGCAATAAGCATGATTGCCTCAATGTGATCCCAGGCTCTTGTGTTCATCTAGACAAGAGGTAGCCAAAACCAGATCCATATTTCTCCCATGGGAGGGACAGCAGTAACACGATTCAGCATCCCATAATTTTAAAGCTTCCTCCCTCAGCAGTGGGCCATCAAGTTTCTGGGTCTGGGTAGCAGACATTCCTAGACAACACCTGTAAACATTTGGGACCCTAAATTCATAGTATTTACACCAAACAACTTATATTTCCCCCCGCTGAAAAGGTTACTCTTAATGCTTACATTTTAGGAAGAAACAGTGGGGGCAGTGTGGTACAGAAGAGAGAAAACTCTTCTGCAATAGATCTGCAATGAAGGCTCAGAGATGCCTAGCATATCCATATCTTCCTTTGAGGGGAAAAGAGGTGTACACATAGTTTATTTTTGTTTTTGTTTTTGTTTTTGCTGATCCTTTTCCTGTTTTTCTGGAGTGAGTCCTTTATAAATGGAATGAATACAGGAAAAGATCGAGAAATTCACAAGAAGCAAGAAGCTGAGAAGGAATCCAGAAGATAAGGAAGGGACCAGGAACCACTGCCATATGCTTTGCTACGTGACAAGCAAAGGACCAAGTGTTACCAGCAGCCAGTCCTACAAAGCCACAGTGGTGGGGGGTAAAGCATCACTTTGATGACCCTAGTTTTATTAAGAAATTGGTGATTTTATGAAAAATCTATCGTGCGTTTGTTTTCTCTTGTCCAAAGGTGAGTAACACACTTTAGGTTAATAATCTGACCACCATCAATCAATGGACATTCTAACTTTATCTTTGTTCCTCTTAGATTTCTGATTTTGCTCGTCCTCTTTTTTTTCTCTTCTTCATCTGATATGTATTCATTTTCTGTGAAACTACCCTAGCTTTATCCAGATTAAAGGAATGTATTCCTCTACATTTTTATAAGACATTTAGCTTCACATGCTGCTTTAGGACATTTTTTGCATTTCTATGTTGAATAGTAATTTTTCCCACATATTAATTTTTCATGTTTGATTTTTGACTCCCTAAATATTTTGTAAATTCTTTCAAGCATTAATTTTCTATTACTTCTTCAGAATTATCTGTCATATCCCCAACAGCTATAACTGAACTTTCAGTAAAGAGTAGAAGGATAATTCTCAAAACTTTCCTTTGGAATGTATCCCTAACTTGTTTACTATGACAACGTATGCCATTTACTTCCCACTCAATTTGGCATTTGTTGTTTATGCCAGGGTAGCAAACTTTTCCTGTTCTTTCCTATTTGGTTTGGGTCAGGCTTTAATTTTGCAAAGATATGTATATAATCTAAGCATGATTAAATAATGTACTCCATTTCCCTGACCAGGATAATTACTTTAAGATTGAAAATTTAACTTTCTGATACTCTTCTCATAGAGATACTGGAAAAGTTAATCAGAAAACCCAAGGGTGTAAGATTGGTAAGATGTGTGTCTTGCCTTGCCACAGGTCACCTTTTGCACCATGTGGAGTGTATTAGTTTGCTAAAGCTGCCGGGATGTGATGTACCAGAAATAGAACAGCTATTAAAAGGGAAACTGTAAAATTGTCAGTTTACAGTTCTAAGACCATTAAAATGTCCAAAGTAAGACACCAATAAGAGGTTATCTTCACTTAAGAAAGGCTGATGCCATCTAGAACACATTTGTCAGCTGGGAAGGCATGAGGCTGGTATCTGCTGGTCCTTGTTCCTGGTTCCATTGCTTTCAGCTTCTGATACCAGTGTTTCCTCTCTAAGTATCTGTGGGCATTCACTTAGCTCCTCTGGGACACAATTTTGGGTTCTGGCTTGCTTAGCATTTCATAGGAAGAGATGTGGTGACATCTATTGGGTTTTACCCATGTCTAGGCATCTGCTCCTTCTGTCAGCCCTTCAAGCCTCTCCAAGCATCTATAACTCTGCCAGCTCTGAAGCAACTGTTCTCCAAACATGTGCACCTAAGTTTTCTCCAAAATGTTTCCCATTTCAAAGGACTCCAGTAAACTAATCAAGATCCACCTTGAATGAGTAGAGTCACATCTCCATCCAATCAAAATGCCCCACCCACAATTGGTCACACCACATCTCTATAGAGATATTTTAATCAAAAGTTTCCACCCTATATGTTGAATCAGGATTTAAAGAAATGGCTGTCCCTACAAAGATGGATCAGGATTAAAACATGTTTTTTCTGGGGTATATAGTAGTTTCAAAACAGCATATGGAGACAGCCTCCTTGAGAGGTGGAGGGGCAGAATCACATGATAGCATCGAAGCCCTTAGGTCCAGCGCCTCAATTATATGAAGCCATAAATTTTGTTTTGTTGATAAAGAAATTTTGGGTGAGCTACAATCTGTTGTATGTAATAAAATTCAGACAGTATGTCTTCTCTCATGTGTATTTGACCACATTTTCTCATGTAATTCATTTCCAAAGTACATACTTATTCCTAAACACTTCCCAATATAAAACCAACCATCAAAAGTCCACTTTGGACTCCATGTCCTCTTTTTCCTTTTTCTCTTCATTAAAGCATCTTGAAAGCATAGTCTGAGCTCATTGTACATCCTGAATTGTTCATTTACAGTAGTGCTGATTTGGCTTCTTTCTCTTCTACTGTTTGGGGAGTGCTATTGCTAAAATCACTAATGTTTTTATATGGCCAAATCCATTGATTATTTTTATGGCTTTTTATTATTTATTATTTCTGCTACATTTGGCATTGGATATCCAGCTTCTCCTTTATCTTCTATGATATTGTTTTTCTTTTGGTTTTGTTCCAAACCTTTTATGCTATTTCTTACTTTCATGGACTCTTTTTTTTTCCAAGTTTATTCACTAATGTCAGTTCATATCAGTGAGACCATACAGTATTTGTCCTTTAGTTTTTGGCTAGTCTCACTCAGCATAATGTTCTCAAGGTCCATCCATGTTGTTACATACTTCATAAGTTTATTCTGTCTTAAAACTGCATAATATTCCATCATATGTATATACCACAGTTTGTTTAGCCACTCCTCTGATGATGGACATTTTGGCTGTTTCCATCTCTTTGCAATTGTAAATAATGCTGCTATAAACATTGGTGTGCAAATGTCCGTTTGTGTCTTTGCCTTTATGTCCTCTGAGTAGATACCTAGCAATGATATTGCTAGGTCATATGGCAATTCCACATTCAGCGTTTTGAGGAACTGCCAAACTGCCTTCCACAGTGGTTACACCATTTGACATTCCCACCAACAGTGGATAAATGTGCCTCTTTCTCCACATCCTCTCCAGCACTTGTCATTTTCTGTTTTGTTGATAATGGCCATTCTGATGGGTGTGAGGTGATATCTCATTGTGGTTTTGATTTGCGTTTCTCTAATGGCCAGGGACGTTGAGCATCTCTTCATGTGCCTTTTGGTCATTTGTATTTCCTCTTCTGAGAAGTGTCTGTTCAAGTCTTTTTCCCATTTTGTAATTGGATTGGCTGTCTTTTTGTTGTTGAGTTGAACAATCTCTTTATAAATTCTGGATACTAGACCTTTATTTGATGTGTCATTTCCAAATATTGTCTCCCATTGTGTAGACTGTCTTTTTACTTTCTTGATGAAGTTCTTTGATGCACAAAAGTGTTTAATTTTGAGGAGTTCCCATTTATTTCTTTCTTTCTTCAGTGCTCTTGCTTTAGGTGTAAGGTCTATAAAACCACCTCCAATTATAAGATTTATAAGATATTTCCCTACATTTTCCTCTAACTGTTTTATAGTCTTAGACCTGATGTTTAGATCTTTGATTCATTTTGAGTTAACTTTTGTATAGGGTGTGAGATATGGGTCCTCTTTCATTCTTTTGCATATGGATAAAATGAAGCTGGAGGTCTCACACTGCTTGACTTTAAGGCATATTATGAAGCCACAGTGGTCAAAACAGCATGGTACTGGCATAAAGATAGATATATTGACCAATGGAATTGAATAGAGTGTTCAGATATAGACCCTTTCATCTATGGACATTTGATCTTTGATAAGGCAGTCAAGCCAATTCACCTGGGACAGAACAGTCTCTTCAATAAATGGTGCCTAGAGAACTGGATATCATGGACCCTTTTGCTCAACATTTTCACCTTTCCAAAGATCTGTTCTCAGACATTTAATCTTTTTTACTGTATTTGCGTATCTTGTTGTCATCATTTAAACTCGTGGCTTCAACAAATGTTTACTTGCCAAATGTTAGCAAACTAGACTTCTAGTTTCTGGTAATGGTGGGTTAGGTATTTCAAATCAACCATCTCACTGAAAACCATTACAAATACCAAATAAAATATAAAAATCACCTTCCTTAAAATATAAAAGTGCTGATAAGATTATAAAAAATACCAAGATCAAATATGAAACAGAAACCAAACAGGAATTCAGAGAAGTAAGCAGAGCACAAAATCTGCTATCTATTGAAGACAGAAGGCTTATTGAATGGCTTCCTCCAGCATGGGCCAAAAACCATAGCTGGGGGTCCATTTGAGGTCAGATTCTAATAAAGACATGGCCCGCTCTAAACTGGAAACTCATAGACTTGAATTAGAATTAAACTGGCCATTGTGGGGCTCTGTAGCTGAACTTTGCACTGCCTAGATGGTCCATGAGATCTGAAGCCAGAATTTGAGAACCCAGCACATAACTACCCTCCTACCACATGCCTTACAGAAATACATAGAAAACCTTCTGAAAGATGTTTCCTTTATCCTATTAAGCCTAAATTTACTCTTAAAAATAATTTTTCAAATACACTGAGCTTAATCAAGTCAAATATCCCCAAGCTTACAAGCAATTAAGGCTTTATGAGTGAGACCTACAGAAAAAACAAACAACAGAACAGACCCATGAGGTCTTCAGATATCAGAACTATCACATATGGATTATAAAATTATGCTTGATAGGCTCAAAGAACTAAAAGACAAGCTTGAAGATATCTGCAGAAACCCAGAAAAAAGCAAATGGAACATGTGTGAACTAAAAATACAATAACCAAATTAAAATTTCAATTGACAGGTTGAACAGCAGAATAAATAGCTGAAGAAGGAAATCAAATGTTGATCAGAAGAAATTATCCAGAATATAGTATTGAATGCCTATAAATCCATACCTCTCACCCAGACCTTATGTCACTGTTTTCTAAGTACATTCGTTCAGATGTCTCGAAAGTATCTCAAAAGCAACATATCCAAAACTAGGCTCATAATTTTTAAATTTCATAACTTTTATTCATCAGATATATTCATTCTAATTTGTTCCCTCATTCATTGTTCTTAGCTAGTGATCTGAATGTCATCCTACTTATTTCTATCACAATCAGAGCCAACATTTACCAGGTCCTGTAGAGTCTACTGTGATCTCCTGGCTTGTAATCTGCTGTCTGGCACCTCTTGCATGATAATTGTGGGCCTCTTGATTTTTTACATACAGGACTGCAGTTGCCTCATCTATTGGCAGTCTGGCTCTTCCCCAAGTTAAATTGTCCTGTTAGAGTTATCTTTCCAAAATGCGATTCTACTCATGCCGTTTCTTAGCTTCAAATCTTTACTGGCTCTTGCAATTTGATGAAAACATTTAACCTCTATTTAGTTGATCTAATCCTACCTGCTTCTTCAACTCCATCATCACCCCACACATACATAAGTGCTTCAAAAATTCTGATTTATCTGTAGTCCCTAGATATAGCTTCTTTTTTAAAAATTTCTATATGGTTTTTCTTCCTTTGCTCTGAAAATAGATATTCTCACCTTGTATCTCCAGCTCTCTGCTCAGTGCCTGTCACATAACAGGCACTCAGTAAATATTGAATGAATATATGTGTTCATTTATTTTAATCTCCAAGTTATGCCATTTAAATATTTTCTTTGCAGGTAGTCATTTCAATCATAGCTATAATTGGTTTACAATAAAATCTTTGTTCTACACTCTTCAGAGTCTACAGATTATAAAAATTACCGCTAGCGATGTATGTTGTAAAGTCAAATGTGTGGGAGGAAAAATTTCAAAGATTCAGCATCAAAGTGTGAAAATGATTTTGTGTGATCCCATTAGCCCTGAAGTAGGGATTCTTGGACTCAGCAATGTTAGATGCTCTCTAGAAGTTCTCCAGGAGCCACCTTGTCCCTGATCAGCTCTTCACATTTATAGCATTGGGGGTAGAAAAAGATGAAGGGTCTGGCCTACTATGCAAAATGAGAATTGCATAATCCAAGAAATGGTCTTATTATTCAAATAGGAGTGGGGTTCTATTTAAAGACCTCAATACCTTTCTGTTGAGCTGGTTTGACTAAACTAATTGTTGCTAGGGAGTTTACAAATGAAAGAGATTGTCTGAGGCCATGAAATAGGTCCTTATTAGTTACATGAAGCTCATTTTAATTTCAAGGGGATTATAGATATATAGAAATCCAATAATTGTTTTGAACTTTTTTCCAATATTCAATAAATAAATAAAAGTTCATTTTGGTATTAGTGGTAGTTTGAAATTTCTTTGAGTCATCATTCATTATTATATTTTTGTCCTTTTGAAGTAGTCTTTTATATAGGCCTGTTTTATTGAAAAGTCCCTAACTTACATTTAAATAATAAAGAAATTAATTATAATATTCCAAGTCCTGGAAGTAGAAATCTTTAGAGACTAGCCAATTCATTTTTATGTCTGATCTTATTTTCTCTGCTGATGATCTTATTACACCTAAGTTATCCTTATAAATTCAGCTTGCACACAATTCTGTCTTTCTGTGGCTTCATTCTACTTAACTTTTTACTGAGAAAGCTTTCAAACACATATAAAAGTAGAATTATACAATAAACTCCCATTTGCCATCATCCAGCTTCGACAATTATCAACTTTGCTAACTCCTTTCACATTTCCCTTCTTTATTTTAAATAAATTAATCTGCCCGCACCCATTTAAAAGCAAATTCCACTATCTGTATAAATCAGAACTTTTTTCTTAACATAACTGCCAAGTCATTAGAACACCTATCAGAATTTATAGTGGCTCCTTTAAAACATCCATGCTGGGGTGTTACCTCTGGAGCGAGTTGAAGGGCAGAGGCCACACTCCAAACAGACCACTGAATGAAGTGTCACCCTCAGGACGTCCTGGAAAAAGGCCTCACAGGAGAAGGCTAAGAGGGAGACTTGAAGCACCCTGAACTCAGACTGCATCTTACAGATCCACTGACCTGAGGGAACAGGGGTCCATACCACCAGTCAGGGCCCTGCACAAGGCCTGGGTCCAGGATGGCCCCATGACTTTGGGAGCCCCCCCTTCCCTCTTCCCCCATCTTTGGCTAAGCCTTCATTCTCCTGGCCTTGGTTTTGGACAAGTTTGGACAGGCCTGGGAAGCTGGCTCATGGCTTCTGATCTGGGTTCAGCCACCAACTGTCTCTGACCATTTACTACCAAAATATACAGTGTTTAGGGGCAGATGCTCTTTAATGTCATCTAGCAGAATGTGAAGAGTTATTTTTTTAAGAGAGAAATAACCCATGTACTTATCCTTTTAATATACTTCTGGCCAGCCACTATATATTGTTCTTAAATCAAATGATCTCCATGGGCCAATGATATTTAATTGAGGGATCAGGGAGGGACAACTTTTCATATTTTAGAACTGATGAGGGTGACTCTCTAGCAGCAGGATGGATAGATTTCTCTGGTTTTTTTTTCTTTGAGTGAGCCATTCATTAAATGATATATACCCATTGTGCATTCTTAATTTTAAATAAAAAGTAGTAATTGTAATGCTAGCAATGGCATTAAAATGCATAATAGAAGTAGGTTTCAAGTGCCAATAAATGCACAAAAGCAGTGGAAAGAGACCTTCAAAGTTTATGAATTTATGTAGCAGAATAAAGACGGTATAAATAGAGCACTTTTAGAGACGTATGTGCAAATAGAAGGCAAATAGCAAACAACAACAAAAAAGATGTCAAAAGAGAGAAGAGAAATTAGAGAGGGAATCTGGAATATTGCAGTTTTAGGTCTCTGGTTCTTTTTGATAAAAGAGAATCTACTGACAATGACATATTTATGTAGGGGACTCCATCTTTCAAAAACAAGAAGAAACAGCTTTAATTAGGAAATTTACAGATTTGATCAAGTGGGTGTTAAATTCAGACACTGTCATGGTTTAGAGCTGTTATGTACTCCAGGAAAGCTGTTATGTTCTTTTAATCCATTCCTGTGGGTGCAGACCTATTGTGGGTAAGACCTTTTAATTAGGCTGTATGGATTGAGATGTGATCCATCCCATTTAAGGAGCATGTCAATCCTTTTACTGGAGTTCTTTATGAGCAGAAAAAGACCAAAAAAAAAAAAAAAAAAGCCAAGAGAATTTAGAGAGAAAAGCTGTGGAGAAGCTAAGATAGGATCCACAGAGGAAGCCACTAAGATAGGATCCACAAAGAAAGCCACTGGAACCAGAAGCTGAAATCAACAAAATCCCAGAGAGAAGGACAGTAGATGCCGGTTATGTGAGTTCCCATGTGACAGAGGTGTCCTGGATGCTGGAAGCCTGCTCAGATATCATCCTGTTGTTATCTGGAGCTGGACATTTTCATAGCCTAAGAAACGTAAATTGTTATTAATAAATCCTCATTGTTAATAGCCAGTCCATTTCTGGTATATTCCATCTTGGCAACTTAAGGAAACTGAAAAAGACACTGAGTAGGATAAAAGATATTCTGTAGAAGAATAATAATGAAGAATTTTCTCAACTAACCTGAGGGCAAATTATCAGGGAAGGATAACAGGAGTAAGACTTAAGATCTTCCTTGCATTAATTCAATTCCCTTAGCAGTGGCTCTTAAACTTTTTGACCTCATGACTCCTTTACACTCTCAAAAATTGGGAACCCCAAATAGCTTTTGTTTATGTGGGTTATATCTATCAATATCTACTAGGTTAAAAATTAAAATTGATAACATTTTAAAACACAAAAACAACTAATTACACATTGTATTTTATTATCAGAGCAATGAAATCATTACATTTCATCTAGCTTGTGGAAAATTTCATAGTACCCTAATGAAACAATAGAGTAAAAGGCAAATAATGCCTTACCATTATTACGAGGTCAATAGTTTTGACCTCATGGAGCCCCTGAAGGTTTTCAGGCTTCTGGGATTCCCTGAACCACATTTTGAGAACTCCTTGTTTAGAATATGAGAAATTAGCAAACTAAATTTGAATATTTTACACAAGAAGGCAAATACATTATCAGTACCACTAGTTTTCTGTGGTAGATTTTGAAAATCTACCACTTTAAAACAGTAGAACAATTTAGTTTAGAAGGATTCAGAGATTGTATAGCAAAATTGGTAAATGGAAGATACTCCAAAAACATCTGCTGAGCTAATGCACACCTTGTTCAAAATAAACATGCAAAATGCATGGAATAGGAGAATGTTTTGTGATATCACAATAGTATAAATTAACAAGGATATTTAAAACACTGTTAAGGTGAAACCTTAATGGACATCATTTGGGTGCTGAGTCAAAGAAATGTGACATAGATGTGATAGAGCTGTGAGAGTATATAACAGAGCTCCAGATGGAAAGGAAGATGTTGGTGACAGATGATAAAACCAGCACAGATAGAAACTCAGGGGTTAAAAAGTCAAGATAAGTTGGACGTCATGTATAACTCGAAGAGATTCTGTTTATAATTTTAATCTTCAGAATATTTAATAAAATTACTTTTTTGTGGTTGCTTAAACAAATTCCTGTTGGTAAACTGGGAGCAATGGGAACCTTATAAAAAAACAAACAGAAGTTCTATCTTCAAATATTTGGATAAAAAATATTCAAGTGAAATTTCTTTCAAAATTCCAAAGGAATTTCTGGGGAGGACTTTGAAAGAAAAAAAAATTAGAATAGCAATGAAAAATTTGAAAATCAGGAGTAATGAAGGTGGATTATCTCTACCATGTGTTAAAGTTAATAATTCAAACAGCACAATTAACAAAGTGATATAAGACCAATTGTATCACAATATAACACAACATAAAGTATGATGGAGAACAATTTTAATAAATAATGCTAAAAATCAATTAGCAATTTGGAAACAAAAATTCCATATCACGTTGATATGTCATAGCTATCATTAGTAAACAGGTATATGTGCAAATTGAATTACAGTTAATTTCAATGAACTAGCACTTAGTATTGGCCAAAACTCTGAAAGAAGAAAAAATCTAATCATAGAAGTTCTAAAACTAAAGAAAAATACAGAAGATAAAACTTTCTACAAACTAAATTACCAAATTAAAAAGCCCGAATACCTCTAAAGAGTGGGAGAAAGATCAAATGTGATGGTGAAGTTATACAGAGAAGGTAGAGTTTAACAAATAAGTATGATGGCTGAATTATTATACTGATATTTCTTTTAGTCTCCAGTACCTTAAAGTAACTAGAAGTAAAAATCTAAAATGGTGGAATTGTAACCCATACCAAACTCTGAAATCTGTTCTGTATCTACTTATTGAAGTGTATTTGAAAGTCATTGCTTTTTTTTCTTTTCTTTGCATATATGATACATTTAACAATTAAAAAATGTTAAAAAAGTAAACATTATCACATGATTTTTTTACAATGAAGGTAACAACAAATAAATTATAAAAAATGATAGGGACCATTTATTAAGTATCTGTACTATATCAGGAACTTCTCACAAGTTATAATATGTGACACTTATGGTACACTTTCATGACATTTGTCTTAATATACTATTTTACAAGTAAAGAAAGTTAGTTTTAGAAAGAAATTCAGTTGCCCAGGTTTGTACAACTAGAAAGTAGAATAAGAGAGAAGCAAACTGTAACTCATTTGGCTCCAAAATTTATGCTTTTTCTTAATGTACTTCGTATAAAGCATTTATTAAATCCATAAAAAAGCTACAGAGAATGAAGAGAAACAACAAAAGGCATGCCATGAATAATTTACAAAATGAAAAGTATAATCAATAGAATGTGTATTTGTGAGTGTGTATGTTACTTCATTCATTACAAAAGAGAGAATTAAACAAGATATTTTCTCAGTAAAGCACATTAAAGTGCAGCATATGGTTCTCAAACTTAAAAATTATTCACTGGTGACAGAATTACTTTTTTGAAATTTAACGAATTCCTTCTGATTGAGACTTCGTGTCTGGACTCTATCATAAAGGAAGGAAAAATCCCCCACTTCTTTTTTCTTACATTTATTAATTACTGTATTAATTATAAAACATCCTTCCTTGATGGACATGAAAATTGTCTCCCTGAAGTTAAAATTAATTGCAATTCAGCAACTTGAAATCATAAGGAAAATAGCTAGACTGAAGAACACACAGATGAAAAATGTAAGCAATAAAAGTACCTGAGTTTTTTGGTTTATTCCTAACAGTACAGCAAATAAATAGTTTGAAAAGAAATTGTATACATTATAATTTAGAAATTACACCGGTACTTTTCACTTACCATCCCTTGTATTTATTTAATGAAGGTGAGAGGCATATGAAGAAGTACATTTTTATGTCTGGTCCTTTAGGCTGAATTTGAAGAGAAACTCTAGCAGCCCATTCATAACTCCTGGCTATGACTCTTAGAACAGAGTGACCTTGTGTATACTGATATATTCCATGCATTTTCAAATATTTCCCTGAAGATCAGGGAGCAAATCTTACTTCTTCCAACATATAGTCTCCTATAGAATTTTAATAATTTTTTTTTTTTTTTTTTAAAGGAAAGACAGAGAGAAGGAAGGAAGGATAGAAGGAAGGAAGAGAGGAAGAAAGGGAAACATCTTTTTTTAAACATTTTCTTGTTTTATTGTATTTTGTTTCTCCGTTTTCGTTACATGGGCTGGGGCCGGGAATCGAACCGAGGTCCTCCGGCATAGCAGGCAAGCAGAATTTTAATAATTTTGTTTCTCAAACATCTTTAAGAATTTTAAAAGTTCCTAACCCTTTATCCACCAAATAGTTGTCTTCCCAGGGATGATGAATGGCTCCTCATGGACTTACATACTGTGTGCATAATGTGTATAGGGATGAGAATTTTGTGTACTAGCTGGCCAGGTTGTCAGAAGAACATTTTTTTCTGGCAATGGTGATCTGAGTTGGGCAGACTCACACACAAATCATTCCAATCATGGAATTCTGGATCCAATTCATTGCTTATATCAGTCAGGCTAGAAGAGGTCACGCAGTAGCAAAACAAAGAAACATACAAACAAATGAAAAAGCAAACAATACCAAATCCTCTTATTTTAGTGGCTTAACCAAACAAAAGTTATTGTTTTCCTCCCTTGAAGACTGCTGCAGTGCAAGGATTCAACCTGTGTGGAGTCTTCATTCTAAGCTACTCCAATCTTATTGTAATGCCATAAGATGTTATAAAATAATAGCTGAAGAGAAAGGAAGGAAAAGAGGGTCACAAGCTCTTCTTAATGATTTCTGTACAGAAGTGACAAATGTCATTTCTGCTCATGGCCAAAGCAAGATACATGGCATGTCTAATTTCAAGATATTTAAATCCCACATTTAGTTTTAATAATCCAGCCTCTCAAGTAGTTATGAGAAATTCAACTGCCCAGTGCCTCATGGAAAAGCATAGGAAATAAAAGATAATCTTACAGGTTTGCTTACACAGATGTTCAGTATAGATTAACAATGCCTATTTAAAACAAACAAACATCACACTACCTGAGGCAATTACCTGCTATACAAGTAAAAATGGGTTATACATTTTGGGCATTATATTTAAAAATCAACAAATAATAATTATGTTTGACAAATACAGTTACAATTATAAGGGCCTAGCAATTATCCAACACAGCACCAGCTTAAAAAACAAAACAAAACAAAATATTCTAGAATGTTTGACCTAGAAATGAGCAAGCTTGGAGAAAACATTTCTGGCCAAAACATGGAGCAAGAATTTAACCTGTATTGAGTAGCAAGTTAAATTAGGACAGGTGAATAGAAGTTACATTAATCCAAAATAAGAAAGAGGTGTCCAACAAAAGAATTGGATGCACTGAAAGAGAAGTTCTCTGCTCCAGAATGTTCAAGAAGGGACTCAGCAACTATGTCTCGAGGAGACTGCAGCAGGAGATGACTTGGTGACCTTTAAAGTTTCCTTTAGTTCTACATTATATGATGTGAGTTTATGTCATAACTTTAAATTATTTTCAGGGCCAGATTATTTTCTACTGTATATTCTTGATGAATTGTTTAATTTAACTTGAAATAGTTCTGCCTGGTAATGTCTTGCAGAATATAATCTTTTCCCTTTACTGAGTTTATGGTTGTTAGATTTTTTTTAGCCTAAACTCTCTATTCTATCTCTTTCATCTCCTCTCAATCCCTTGCCTCCCTGGACCATCTGTCATTTCTCTTTTCCAGCAGAAAACACATTTTCATTTTACAGATATAAAGGCTAGGGGTATGACTGTACTATTGAAAGCGAAAGAGACAGATATTATTTAATAGCTGTTCCTATACCAGAGAAAGCACTTGGTTACTCTCTTTCTCCCTATAGATGTGTTTCTTTCACTTAACTGACTTGATATTGTATATATATTTCATCTGAGGCAAAATTAGAAAGACCAGGAGACAGACCAGAAATGATACTGCTGCCAATTCATCTTCACTTGCACTTTTTTTCATTTAGCCTGTCAGATGCTACTGGGAAAAAGAGACAAAGCTCCAGTATGACAAATAGGCCCCATGATTATTTTCAACAAGTCACAAAAAAAATAGGACAAAATATCTTAATGTTTTCCTCTTTCCCTTCATCCTTCATTCAACAGAGATTTGCTGTCATTTACAAAGGTCATTGCACCAGTGAGGAGTCAGGCAGAGAAAAAGTTTGGTCCATTCTTCAAATAGACTTTTAAATAGTGACTGTATTGAAATACTATAAAATAAGAGCTTGGAACTAGAATGCATCTGAGTCTTATAGGGGAAAAGATTTTATTAGGCCACCCACAGTCTTCTATCTACTTGCAGTTATTGTGAGCATCAGGCAATATAGTATTTTCATGTGGAAATGATGGGAATACTAACAGCACAATTTTTCCATGTTTCTCTGTAGAAATAGAAGATAGGTTTTGGACGTGAAGTCCTATTGAAAAAAAAGTTCACATGGGATGTTCTTTGGCACTTAATAAATGTACTGATTTATTTAGTAGCTTTTTTCTCCTCGTGGGAGGCATTTTGAAGTAATAGACTCCTCAAACTGTAAATGTGACTAAAGCTAACATGAATAAAATATAATCTGAAATGAATATCTATAGCCACTTACCCACAGTCACTTTAGGCTTAGAAATAGGCACTGTACCTGAAGGATTTATACTCATTGAAGAACTTTTATAGCATGTATTGGAGGTAGTGGCTCCAATTTAGTTCTCAGATAAGCTAGGACTTTACTTTGCTGGAAACCTGTCATTAGAATTTTTTTTTTACCTGCTATCACAAGACCACAATGATAAGGGGAAAGAGCTATTTACGGTTTATTGAAGGCCTACTATGTTTAAGGCTCTATGGAGAGTAGGGAAAACAGAAAACTTGTCATCAATATTGCATTAGTGTTCATCTTGATGTGGCAGCATTTGAGAAAGTTCTGTACTCCCTCCTTATTGAACTTTCAGTTGACTTTTAATGCAGTTCTCTATTACTTGCTTTGCTAGCTTCTCCCTTTTGGTCTCCTTTACTGAATTTCCTTCTTTAGAGGTTTCTGTGACCTCTATTTTGGGGTGCCCAAAGAGTCAGTTCTGGAATCTTGTTCTCACTTGTCTGTCAGCCTTCAAGTGACCTCATCTAGTCTCATTGCTTTAAGTTCCATCTACCTGATGATAACTCACAAATTGTCATCTTCAGCCAAGACCTCTGCTGTGAACTCTACAGCAATCAACAATTCCTCATTCTCACTTTCATGCAGAATAGGAGCAACTGAGTAGAAATTTTCAAGAGAATTTGTGATTTTCCCCAATCTAACTGCCCTCTTTTCAGTCTTCTCCAACACTTTTAATTGGTACTTTATCCTGTTAGTTTCTCAAGTAAAAACCTTAACTCATACCCGAAACAAAACTCTTTCACTATCCCACCCACCCAAATTCAACCCATCAGAAAACTCTTCATATTATATAGAAAATGCAAGCATTTATCTCCCTCCAGAACTGCCCTCATTGTAGGTCTTTATCCATTCTGCATGGTTTGCTCCCTCATATTCATTGTCTCAGCTCAGATGTCAATTATCAAAACCTGTATAACTCCCCTATCCTCTAACACTATCGGAATATTGCTCTTTATACACAGTGCTTAATAAAATCTGGCATCATTCACCTTTATATCTTTATTGTTAATATAGGCTCCATGAGGGTAAGATGTTGTCTTTCTCACTGCTTTATTTATTTATTGTTTTAGATGGATGATCCGGGAATTGAACCTGGGTCTCCCGCATGAAAGACAAGCATTCTACCACTGATCCACCCATGCACCCACTGCTTTATTTTTAACATATAAAGTAGACCTTTAAAAATATTTATTGAAGAAATAAACTAATGATCCAATAAGGGAGTCACAACTACCAATCCCTTGCTGCAATCCATTGATCCATGGATCTTGGTGCCAAAAAGGACAGGACTTTTTGTGGTGTGTTCTGTTGATGTAAGTCTTGTTCCTTCTAAATATTATACATATATGGAAGGAAGTAACAGGATATTCTAAGGGCAAATTGGAAGAAAGCATAAGCCAAGTCATTAGGGAAGAAAGTAGAAGGATATTTGAGGATAGTGGATCTATAAACAATTACAATGTCTTGAGGAAAGTAAATTAATGTCAGAAATGTAGGTCAGGGCCAAAGCACAGATAGCCTTGAAAATCAAAGACTTTGAACTTTATTATCTTAACAATGAGGAATCCTAGGAAAACTTTTAAGTAGTAGTCATCAAGAAAGTCACTTTATGATGTTTAATCTGGCTAAACCAGAGTAAATGAACTACCTTCCGCAAAGAACTGGTAAGCTAGGTCATAGTTGAGTGGAAAGTAGAGAGGAAATCTCTGTGTATTGGCAGAGTGAATAAAAATTATGTGTGAGAGAGTCTAAAGTAGCAACTGGTTTATCTAATATTTAGATGTGAGAAATAAAGGGAAAAGGCACAAGTAAGTTTTTAAGATCCCAGGGTCAGAAGAATGGCAATAGAATTAAGTTAAGACAGGAAGAGGGAATTGTGAGAACAAAGGGGCTTGAATGTGAGTCTAGATTCATTGTCCTGAATGTCAGGTACTGTAGCAATTAAGAAGAACACCCAGTTGCCATTACAAGCAAAATTCAAGTTCCTGGGTCAAAACTGAAAGGCCAAATGCATTTAAGAAAAATAATATTTTAAAGATTGATAATTGAATGAGTTCTAAGAAAAAGTTTATATAGAGTACAAATGTTCAAATTGTGAGTACTAAGTTTTGGAATGCTAACATCCATGTGGTAACTGAAAAACAACAGCAACAACAAAAACAGGAGTGAGGGAAAAAAAAGAGAGGAAATCACAAAAGGGAAAAGGATAAATTATGTAAGGCCACAAAATAGCCAAAAGAAAAGATATTTAAGAAGAGAATAAAGAATAGTACCAAATGGTTCAATGGTTAAAAAATGTAGAGACTTATTAAAAAGAGTGTATTTTTGATGAGTATAAAATTTGTGATAATATTCCATTTTCCTATTTTTTAATGTTGGAGGAAATTAATATAAAACCATAAGAAGTGAAAAGTTCATGTGAAAACAAATGCAATTGATATGATACAATTTGATAGAGAAATTTGGCAGTAAAAAAAAAGACAGAACCAGTTTGAGTATTTTTCCAAAGTTTAGAAATGTGTTTAAAAGATGGGTGATTAATTTAGTATTGTGCATTGCCTAACAACCTCGCCTATAGATCAACTGACCCTAGGGAAATGTAAATTGTTCTAGTTTGCAAGTTGCCAGGATGCTATATACCAGAAACAGAATGGCTTTTAAAAAAGGGGAATTTATTAAGTTGCAAGTTTGTAGTTCTAATGCTGTGAAATGTCCAAATTAAGGCAAGGCTATGAAAATGCCCAATATAAAGCATCCAGGGAAAGATACTTTGGTTCCAGAAGGCCGATGATGTTCAGGGCTTCTCTCTCAACTAGAAAGCCATGTGGTAAACAAGGTGACATCAGTTCGCTTTCTCTCCAAGGTTCTTGTTTCATGAAGCTCCCCTGAGGTAGTTTCCTTCTTCATCTCCAAAGGTCTCTGACTGCATGGGCTCTAAAGCTTTTCCCAAAATGATTCCCTGTTAAAGGGTTCCAGTAAGCAACCAACCATGAAGGGGTGGGGACACATCTCCATGGGAACCATCTAATCAAAAGTTACCACCCACAGTTGGGTGGGGCACATCTGCATGGAAACAATCAAAAAGGTCCCATCTAGTAACATTGAATGAAGATTAAAGAACATGGCTTTTCTGGGGTACAGAGTGGATTCATCTTTTCTATTTACCCTTGATTATATCTATTTTCTTGTAATGTTTTTGAGTTAACATATTATTGATGCTTTACAAATTTATAAGATACTAGGTAAATTTATAGATTAATAAGACAGTTATTTTATTGTCCAATAGAAAAGATAACCCCCAAATATATTCTTTTTTATGCCCTATATGACCTATATTGTTGTATCTAACTTAGATATCTAATTTCAAACTTTTTTCCATTGAATATAAAATCCAACTTTCCAAATTTCCATTTTTACTGAATTTGACTTCTCTTTTTAATGAGCTAAATAAAAGTTTGACATATCCTCACTATCCATTTGGTTAGGAACTATGTTTTAAACTTTCTAAAAATTGTATTTTGACAGTAATGGTATTTTTATTCATATATAAAATGTATACCTATATACATATATGGTAAAGACCAGGAGATAATAGTTTCTGCTGTTTTGAAGTGAAACAGCCTTGCATTCTAGAAGTTCACAAGAATGTTAATTGTGTTCTGTAATCAGGCAATGGAAGGAGATGGTCCAAGAACAAGCAAATCTGGAAAAATGCATTCTATTGTTTAAAATCAGCAAGAAAAGCCAGAAATTTAAGCAAGTCTAGGAGAATCATTCTGCAGTGTTCAGTTTAGCAAAGAAAATTAGACAGGGGCTTGCAAAGTTTGGCATAGGCATTACAACAGAATATAACTCAAATTCCATAAGGATCTTCGATATCATGGCTTTTTACTTCACATCGCCAGTTTTTATTTCAGAACCCTTGGGCAGAGAAGATTCAAAAAGAAAGCAAAAACAATAGAATAAGGCCTTAGAAAAATACGGGAGCTATAATATCAACATTTTAGTGTGATGGTTCTTTCTCTGTGGCAAACAGCAATATTCAAGGAGTAAGTCTGTAAGTCATATGCCTAGGCTTCAATTTTTCATCTGTTAAATAAGGAGATTGGTGTTACTATAATGCTTTTTCCAACTGTACAGGTACTGAATTTGTTATCCAAACATGGGAGTAGGAATGTATGTGCCTGGCTCATGGTAGTACTCAATACATATCAGTTGAATGAATGATTGGCTAAATGAATAAATGAATGAATAAAGTTAGAAGCAAATACTTATTGTGTATCCTATATTCCTAGTTGAGTAACCATAAATAGGTAAGCAAGAGAGAAGATAATTACAGGTTATGATAAGTGCTATGAATGAAAGAAATAAGTTGATGAATTCGCATAACTGGAGGATAAATTATCCTCCCTGCTGCCCTCCCCCAATCACCACAACCACCACAAACACCTATATATATATATATATATATATATATATATATAAATATACATAACCAGAAATGCAAAGAGCTGGATTTTCATAACTTCTATGCCAGTAATTTATTGGCTGGGGTCTCATAGGTGGGGGTAACAGATATAAACTCCCAGACAACTTCTAGATCTTTTAGCCTGCAGACAAAGTTGCTCTTAGCCTAGGGAACATTGTCTGAAGAGTGGCACTTATAGGTCATTGGAGGCAAAAGCAGACTGTAGAAGTGAAGAGGTATAAATGGTAATGGTATATGTTTTAGTATCCTGTCTGCTAAAATAAAGACCACGGAATGGGTTGGCTTACAATAGGAATTCATTGGCTCACAGTTTCAAAGGCTAGAAGGCCTGCTTCCTTCCAAGGTCAGAATCTTCTGGTTGGCCAACAATCTTTGGGGTTCCTTGGCATTTCCATTACATGGCAATACACATGGCAGTAGCCTCTTCTCCTTTCTCTTCCCAGTTCTACTGACTTTCAGCATTTGGCTGCTCCCAAGGCTTCTCTCTGTAGCCTTCTCTATAAGGTCTTCAGTAATAGGTTAAGACATAGCATGATTCATTTGGGCCACATCTAACCTGAAGCAGCTTCATCAAAGGGTACTACTTACAATGGATTCAGATCCGCACGACTAGGGGTCAGGACCTGAACATGCATTTTGTGAGGCACATGATTCAATCTCTAACAGGATCCACAGGGTTCTATGTTGACAGTGTCCATCACAGTGGAGAAACCTGGTACAAGTATTGTTTGCCAATAACTGCTAAGGGAATCTTAGTAACTTTATGAGATATTTCTGCTTCATTTTGACTACCAGCAGCTGTCTAGAATGTAGTCGCCAATAGATTCCTAAAATTGAACCAAATATTTAATCTGATCTTGAAATGAAAATAAGTTTTTTTTCTGCCATTTTAAGTTACACTTCGTTATTGCCATTCTGCACTGCAAAGAAAATTGGCCAAAGGCTATAGCTGGCACCTTCTTAGATGTTTTATTTATCAGTTATAAATATTTTGTGGGATTTCTTAGACCTGTGGGCTATCTGAAGTGTTTTGGTTATACCTTATTACTTTGTTTTTTATTATAAAGTATGTAATACTAAAAATTTAGTTAAAAGAGAAAGTAAAATTTATTTTAATAAAATTCGTTTCAGTGTATTTGGATGTATTTACCTTTTTTGAAGGCCTGGGTATGTTTACTTAAATCGGTGTAATTATATTTAAAGGAACTTCTGAAGCTGTTGGTCAGTGATACCTTAAGTAAAGCTATCCAAAGGCATTTCTTGAGTCCAATTGCAGGATTATTAATGGAGCTCTTAAAAAATTTTCATGAAATTATTCTGTGTTAATATTCACTCATTTTATAATGTGAAATATCTTTTTTTTTGCATGGGCAGGGACCACAAAACGAACCCGGGTCTCCCGCGTGGCGGGCGAGAACTCTACCTGCCGAGCCACTCTGGCCCACGCAAAGTGAAAGATTTTTAAGATCTTGTTTGGTTTTCTGAAGATCTGAGTCTCAATTCTACAGCTAATAAATAGAGATAATATCAATTTCATAGGACTATTGTCAGCAATAATTATGTAAGTACAAATACTATAGTGTCCAAGTACATAGAAAATGCCCCATAAATGATGTTTTAATTTATATCAGGAGCAGCACAGCAGATACAATACTAAGAATAAGGGTGGCAGAAGTAATAGTACTACTAGCAATTATGATCAACGTAAGAATTTACATCTTCCTTTATCTGCAGATCCCTGCATATTCGATTAGTTGTAATTTGGTGTTATTTGCATTGCAATCCATCTACCCCCATTATCTTTTGACATGTCCCCTCCCCCTCATTCTGCTTTGGTTTTGATAGCACCCTTCACTCTTAACATTATATAATTTACTTGTTTGAATGCCTACAGTTTATTTTTTGTCCCTTCCCTACCCCTCATCCCATCTGAGAATGTGAGCTTTGTGATGGAGGGATCTTTATTTTGCCAACTGATGTGTTCCAAGTACCGAAAAATGCCTGCATGGGGCAGGCAGTGAAAACAAAATTAAGTGTTGGGTGAATTAATTAATATTGTTAAAGAGCCTCCTATTGAATCGAGGGTGCACATTTGCTATTGCTTCAGGAGGTGAAGCAAGTTTTGAGGAATTTAAAACTTTTAATTATGACCTTCCTAATTTTGATTTCTATTTCTGTTGGATGAGTATGTCCTTAAGAATATTTCATTCCAAAAAGAAAATAGAGGCATATTTTTTTAGTCTTTCAGATGTGAAGATGCTTTTGCTGCTTTTACATGGTCACTAATAGGAAAAGAAAACAAGTTGGGTCTACAACTATTGGATCACCAAATTTTCCCTAAGAACCTATAGGTGCTCTGTTGTTACCCGTAATTTAGTATTTTTGAGAGCCCAAGGCCAGCTTTAATTTTCCTCCTGTATTTCTTTACTCTTATAATTCAAGCATATACAGTGGATTTCATTCAGTCACATTAAAGCTGCAAATTTGTGGTTTTTCCAATTGTTTTATTTTTTCCCTAAAGTACATCAGTAAATCTTGACTTTGATTTGTGTTGTCTCCATACCGTATTTATCATGTTTTTAAAAATCTTAATCTTATCTTTTCTCATTTCCTTATTTATTCAGCGATGGCTTTTAAATTCTGTTCTTCAGACTTTTAAAATGTTGGAGTATTAATTTATTATTTTACCATCTCTAATCCTGCTTTTAATTCTTCTGCTTAATTTCAGTTTCTCTTTGTCTTTGCTTATCTCTTCTATCTCAATTTTGATGCTGCTATTTTTTCTCATGCTTCATAAAGCTTTTGTATTTTGTCCTCTAGCAGTCTGCTGAAAATGTCAAATGACTTTTTACAAAATTTCATCTGGGTTTTGTAGTTTATTTGCATATGGATGATATTCTTTGTTTGGTTTTATAATTTTGATCAGTAAGCTATTTAGAGGATTTTTTTATGTTTGTTCATCCACTGATGAGGACAGATCTGTTTAGAACATATGTTTGCCAACAGGCCAACAACATGGATGTCCTTGACCTGCTATTTATTATACATAGATTTTTAGTTATATTCCAGATAAATGGGTTTAGCTATTAATCCAATTCCCAGGGAGTGGCAGGTTTAATCTACTGGGGTTCTGCTAAACTGGAAAGGATGTTTTCCTACCACTACATCATGATTTCTGATATCTTTATATATGGACTACATTAAAACTAGTCTCCACCATTCATTACTTCTAGGGATCTTTCCTCTCTGGTACTCCCACAGTAATTTTTACATGTGGGAATTGAATCTACAAGGTTATAATGACATATCAGCGCCCATTTACTTTGAGACAAATTGTGCATGTGTTTTGGAGGGGAGATGGTAATAATATCTGAGTGGATGCTGAATTAATAAATACTATTATCAGAAGTTGGGGATATAGAAATGGTACTTGAACAGCTTTAAACCTCAGCACCAATACAGTAGATGGGCAATTGCTCAGTTTTCTGATGGAAAGACCTCAAATTTGTAAACTAGGATGGATAATCAGGCAGGAGGGATAAAACATTCCTTTCTACTATCAAATGCACATAGCACATGTCCATCAGCAATTACACTTCTGAGTTTTATTACATTAGTCAGTATTTCAGAGAAATTCCTATATGATCTTTGAAAGTCAGAGTCTGCTTTTTTAGTGATGTTAGGGGTTTTCGTATTTCTTTGCCTTTTTGTTTATTTTAGTGAAAAGTTGTAAAGATGGCATAAAGCCAATATTGCTAAATCAATTTTTAAATCAGAGACCACATTAGCTTTGATCTTACAATGTGATTCAAAGATTCACAGAAGCTAGAGAGCTAATTGAAGATTAGGTACTACTTTAAAAAAGAGACTAGGGAGAAAAGATAAATAATTTACTCCTTGTTTTCCATGGACAGTAATTTGCCTTTTAAAGACTTTTAGATATAAAATGTGTATATTGTGAGAAATGCATGTATACACTAAACATTAAAGGCCTCTCATTCTCCTCTCTAAAACCATTCTACCAAAGTAACTATGTGTGCACATTTTGGATTCTATAAACATGCTACTGTGTCTTAACAAGCAGAGCATTTCAAAAATATCTATTAAGAAATTAAATTATACCTATAGATATGTAAGAAGACATCTAGAAGAACCATGAGAAAAGCTCAAGTTTATATAGCGAGCTTACAGAAAACTTCAAAATAGCATGAACTTGAACTTTGGAACATTTTCTACAGTTTAAAGTACTCTAAATTCCTTTAGCCTTCTTTTATGTTTTTACTTTGCTGAGACTGATGATGTAAGTCTTCACCATTTAGTGACTCTTTTGCAGTATGTTTTCCTAATTTATTATTTTAAATTAATATACCATGCCTTATTCTAGATGCTGAGATAAAGCATTTAATAGAACCTATCCTCATGGAATGTAAATTCAATTGAGGAATTGGAAAATAAAACAAATATGTATTTAATATGCTGTCATACATGCTACAAAGAAAGTAAAACAAGGTAAAGGGAGGTAGTATTTTCAATAGAGTAGGTAGAGAAGACCTCTCCAAGGAACAGATTTAAATATAAACCCAAATGAAGAGACAGAATAAGCCATAAACAAATGTGGGCAAAGCACATTTTAGACAGTCCCTGAAGTTTTAATGTGCTTGGTTTGTTTGAGGAACAGAGAGAGGAGGTGAAAAGCTATGAGAAAGGGTTAGAGGGATAGTAAAAGCATAAGAATTCTATGATCATGTAGGCATGGTCAGTATTTTAGATGTTATTCTAAGTATGAAGAGAAGTAATTGAAGGATTTTTGAGGTAGGAAATAAGATGATCTTAAATCACTGTGTTTGCTATTTGAAGAATATACTACAAGTTCAGGAAGTGGGCAAGGATGTAAAGAGGAAGATCGATTAGTAGTTATTAAGGTAGAGCAGATGAATAAAGAATCCTTTTTATACTGTTAGCTTTTTATATCCATAAAATCCACAAAAGGGCATTTTTTTGGCTAGTAAAAGTAAGATCACATCTTAAGTGAATAGTTTTTCCTTAAATCCATGCGTGCTTGGAAAAGAGAATGGGTGTCACTGGACCTTCAAACTCACATTGGTTCATGTGTGAGTTATCCTTAGATATAGATGTTTTGTGGTCCCAAGTAATCATGCCCACTAAACACAAAGTACACTAAGACAGTTGAATGTCTTGAACCTGAGAGGGATACTGCATAGGAGAGGTGAACCCCAAGCTCTTCTCATCTCAATTTGGTCATGTACTTTGTCTGAAAAGTGCTTGCATTGCCTCTATCCTTTTGCATGTTGCCCTTTGTTCTGTAACTGAATAACTTCAACTTTTCCTTATTTCCACTTTCTCTATTATGAATTTAACAAGATTTCTTAAATTTTAATTGGTCAGCTGCTAACCCTATTTATTCCGCAAACCTGTAGTACATCATTTTTGAATAAACAAGGTTTTTCAGAAGTATATACTATACATTATAGCAGAAATATCCATATCAGTCAAGGTTCTGACTGTAAAATAGCAACTACTTCAGGTGTTTTAAAAGAGGAAATTATATGCTTATAAAAATATTGGAAGTTCTGGGGAGCAAACATCAGGGTAAGCTGCCAGCCATTTGGAAGTCACAAAGTTGCAGAAATCTCAGGAAACCATCATCAATGATCAGGTGCCCGTCAGAGGAAAACTCCAGAAACACTCTGTAAAGCCTTAGAGAGGGGCAACAATCATCTCTGCTTATCTTCTGCCTTCTAAAATTTATACCATGTCTTTCACTAGTAAAATCTAAATGCTAGCAATGGATTCTGGGAAATATGGTTCCCAGGATTACAGCTCCTGCCATACAGACAAGATCTCTGCAGAGAGTGAAGACGAAGGCTGGTTGGCCTAAACAAAACAGAATATTCAGAACAGCTCCCCACTCTTCTATAGCCCCAAGGTGACCACTGTGCTGTGACACCTAGGTAACCTTCTAGGAAGGAGGAGTTTATTCCCCTAGCTGCTAGGAGTGCTAGTCAGCCCTTTCCAGAGATTGCCTCAGCTGACCCATGGTCATGCCTCCTTTCCAGAATGGCCTGCACCTGATGATTGATTAATGTCAGAGTAGAAAGTCCTGTGCACCTCACACCAACTCCTTCCATTTTCCAAATTCTCCATAGGGTTGGTATAGATTTCTAAGACTATTGCAGCTCTTTTTCTCCCTCTGTTCAACAATGCTTCCTTCCCCTCCTTTCCAGAGAGATTTAAAAGAACACCCTCTCATGAGTCTCCTGCACATTAATCTCCATGTCAGAGTCTCTTTCATGGGAAGCCTAACCTGTGGTTACTCAGAATCTATTCATAGCCTTCTAAGTGTTCTTAAATTTACAGTCTCAATAGCATGTTTCCATTAAAGATAATCCAACTATCCTTCATATAAATGATGGCATTCTTTACCTACCCAAAAAGGAGAAAACCAAACTCTCATTTATGTTTTTCATTTGAGGTGATGTTGTTCTTTTATTTTGTTCATAGCACCCTTTTGTTACCCTATAGTTTAAACATATCATTACATGTTTTACCACCTGTACCCTTTAGGTAAATTCATAAAAGGAGATCGGGGAAATTATGTAATGTGTACTGGTATATATATATCATAAAAACCATGGCTGATATTTTTAATTTCTTTTCACTGTTTATTTAACTTTACCTTTTCCTCTTAGCACCTATGCATATATACATAAGATGGAATGAACCAAATTTAACTCCTGTAGGATCTTCCTCAGGTTTTCCTATTGGGCTATTACAATATTTCATCATTAACTTTTATCATTGCACATGGAAGTACTAAGAGGTAAGTCAGAAAATCCTTTATATTTCAGCCATGTACTCCCTTGACCCCGCTAAGAAGAAAGAAACCGTATTTCCATGGTATTTAGAGATACTTATCCCAATCAATATAAACATTACTGAGCTTTTGTTGTGACACAAAACAACCCTCAAAACTCAGAGACTTACAACAGTAAATGCCTATATCTTACTTATGATTGTGAGAGTCAGCTGCAGTTCTGCTTGGCTCTGATTTGCTTGCATCAGCTTGGCAGAGCTTTGCTCCATATGTCTTCTTATCGCTAAGACTCAGTCTGATGGAAAGCTTCCTGCTGTTCACAGGAGTCAAGGCATGCATTCTGATTCAAGCTCTCCTCAGATGTGCTAAATATCACATCCACATCTCATTGACTAGAGCAAGTCACATCATCAAGCTCCAAATTAATGAGTTTTGTAATGTAGAGTTTGCAAACTTTCTCTTTATTTGTTGAAATGAAATGTGGTTTTCCTATAAAAATAAAGCTCCTTTTTTTTTTAATCATGAATTCAGCTAATTATAATTATTATCTTTTATGGTATCTCAGGTCTCTTTTCTGTCTTCTTGTTTTATTGTCCCTCTCTCCTTTCCCCCTCCCTCCTTCCTATCCTTTCTTCATTTTTTCCTGCTTTCTATTCATTGCTTCTGCCCTTTTCTGTATTTGTCACTTTTAATCTTTCTACTTTGCTCTTCTGTATTGACTTGAAATGGAGAAATGCTAGTAAGGACCTAAATGCCAAATTTCACTCCATAAGGTACCGCCAATTTATAATCTCATCAATGGAGCCAAAGACCTCCCTGGAGTATGCAACAGGTCAGAAGCTCACAACATTCCTAGGCAGAATATAACTTTGTGCTATGTATGTGAAATTATATGAATTTTATTAAATTATGTTAATTACTAACTCATTACACCTAATAACTATTTTGCACAGTTATAATCATCCTTACCACTAAATGTCATATTAAATTTGTAAGTTGTATTCATTTGCGGTATTCAGCTTGGCTCATGCAAACCTAGCATAACAAAGTCTTCACCTTAAACCATAGGAAAAAATACATGAAAACAAGTCATCCTTTTAGAGACTATTGCCAATTAAGTCTCCAGTCCTCCAATTAAATCTCGGGTCTGCCGCTTAAATCTCTGAGTCTCTGGGGAAGAGTCCCAGGCATTACTAGTTTGTAAAGCTTTTCAGGTGATTCAAATAAGCAGTCAAGTTTGAGACTCACTGAATTAGACTGAGACTCCAACTTGTTTCCCACGCTTCACTTGCCCCTCTTTCACTCACTCCTTCTCAGGACATAACTGAGTTAATTGTTTGGTGAGTTTTGAACAAAGAAACTAAGTTTAGCTCCTTTTTCTCCTTCTCCTGAAGCCAGCATGTCTTCAGAGATGATGATAAGTTATGATCTGTGATTTACAAATAGTAAAGTGGCCACACTCAGGGAAATTTGTTTTCTTTGGATTGGTAGAACCACTTGTTGAGTAGGGAAGTATTAGCTACCATTGATTTCCACCTGCCTGACTCTTCTGTCTATCTCTCAACTTGGAAAATGAAGAGGCCTCACTGATTTAGCCCCACAAACCACAACAATACTTATCATATAAACATAGAAAATACATAATACCAGATATTAATATTACTGATATTACCTTTTCAAGCCACTGACATTTCTAAGGTTCTTTTTTCCTTTATACTCACTTTTTTTCTAGTCTACCTCTTATTTTCCTACTAGATTATTTCATTATACTTGTATGACACCTATCAAATGGTAGACAGTCACAATTTTTCTCTTTCTTGGTACTTCTCTCTCCCATCTTTGTTATTCTTAAGCTTCATTCCAAAACTACCACACTGTGTATCTCATCATTAATGGACATTTCTATTATTTTGATACTTAGCATTTTATTCTCCTTTTCTAAACACAACTGTATACCTTGGATAAACTTTGAATTGGATAGTAAATCCCTTTGTTATTTATGGGGATCAAGTAATTTGTGGGAGCTGGGGGGAGAAAATAAAGATTCAATATTTCCATGAAATTGAGTACCATGTTGAAAAATGCACCCTTCTATATGGTCCAGTACTTTGCTCATGGACGCATATGACAGAATATCATTTATCGCCTTTAAAATACATTTTATCTGTTTATATTTTCTTGATTCATACTGATGCTACCGCATTTTGTTTGAGATGTATCTATAGCACTCACTGGAAGAGTATATATAAGTTGTCTCTGGCTTAAAAGAAAACCTTTTGGGAGGCTAGGATCATCCATTTAGAAATGGACAAAAAAAAAGATCAAACTATCTTTGCCATGAATTTATATCCATATTGCCTGTTCACAATGTTATTTTCCCTGACTTTCAAAATAAGTGGTTCTTAAATCGTTTTGGGTCATAAAATCTTTGAAATCCTTTAAAACTGCAAGAACTATGGAATCTCTATGCAGAAAACTTCAGGCACAAACATATTTACATAATTTTGTACAGAGAATTTCTGTAAATGTTTTCAAAGTCCCAGTTAGTTTTCATTGGATTTATGACTTATGGTCCAGTGGCAGAGCACTTTATACCACTAAGTGCAAAATTTTAATTCAGTGCAGACATTTTAACTGATACTGTCTCCTAATACTAGTAAAATCATGGTAATTGCTTTTTGTATCTAGCCAAACCTGAAAGAAAGGTGAAGTTTCTCTTTGCTACCTCCATCCAACTTATTTGAAAACTGATGTAGTTTACCAGAGCTGCCATAACAAATACACAATGGATTGGCTTAAACAAGCATCTATTGTCTCATGGTTTTGAAGTCCAAAATCAAAATATTGGCAAGGCCATGCTTTCCCCTAACTTCTCCTAGTGTTCTGGTGATTGCTGTTCTGGTCTCCTCTGACCTCTTGCTTCTTCCTTGTTCTCATTTCTCCTGACTGTCTTCAAATTATCTCTTTTTAAGCCTCTACTTGTATGGATTAAGACCCACCCTGATTCAGCTTGGCCACATCTAAACTGATAACAACATCATCCAAAGTTCTATTTACAGATGAGTTCAAACTCACAAGAACATGAATTAAAAGTATGCCCCTTGTGGGATACATGATTAAACCCATTCGTGTTCAGTGACACCTCTTTTCCCACTTTCTTAGCCCCTCACTACCTCTTGTCCTCAGACTCTTTCCTACTCTCCCATTGGTGGTGGATTGAATTATGTACTCTGATTTAGACTTGTTTTTGATCTGGATCCTGTGGTCTTGAGCCCATTGTAAATAGGATCTCTTAAAGACGTTATTTTAATCAAGGTATGGCCTGACTGAATGAGGGTGTGTCTTATTCTGGATTACTGGAGTCCTTCATAAATAGAAGAAATTCAGACATAGGAAAAGAAAACCACAGCAAGGAGTCAGAATCCAGAAGTCAGCATTAACCCAGAAGGAAATGCGAAGGTATCACCCTGTGTGTCACCATGTTGCAGGAAATCTGAGGAACCCAAAGATCAGCAGCCAGGACCAAAATGCTGGCTTTGGGGTTTGTCTTTTCTTTGGGGAGAAAGTATCTTCATGCTGATGCCTCAGTTGTGGACTTCTCCTAACCTCAAAAGTGTGAGCTGATAAATTCCCATTGTTTAAGCCAAAGCATTATACAGTATTTGTCATAGCAACCTGGAAAATAAGAAACCATCTGAATATATTTTCAAAGAAGAACAAGATGAATTCTTGCATATTGAGGTGTTTATAAGAGATATGTTTCAAGGTTTACTTATTCTCATAGAAATTTGAATTTTCACATGAGAAAGCATTAAAGTTAAAAGTATTACTAATTATGAACTATCAAGCATTAGCCAGATCACCTAGGAGATTTTCCCTTTGTTTAATTATATTATTCAAAAATAAATGCTGAGTCCTTGTATGTGAGGCACTATTTTAGGTATTTAGAATTGATTGATAAGCAAGATCTTGTCTTTGCTCCCATGGAGTCAACATCTATTGAGGTTATACAGACAATAACCAACTAATTTAATAGGCAAGATAATTTCAGTAAATGGTAATTTCTATGACTATTTTGAATTGAGTGATTCATTAGAGGGTGTCTTATAGGGAGTGAAGTGGAGGACTGAATTAGAAAGTATGATCAGGAAAGATATTTCTCAGGAGTTCAAAATTAAAAATAAGAGCAATACAACCATGTTAAAAGTTAGAGAAAGAGTTTGGTAAGATGAAGGGGACAGTTCCAGTTTCTGCTGCCCTTTGTCTGGCCAATGTCATACTAGTGCTCTCTGAGAAATGACCCTGAGCTGGGAGTTTGCTTGGAGAATTCAAGAGACAGAAATTAGTTTTACATATGAAATGAAGGGAAATGAAGAGGGAGGTATGAGAGATAAGGATAAGGATGTAGACAGAAGCATAATTATGAAAGCCTTTCATGGCAAGAAGCTTCAATTTTTTTCTAATCTTTTTCTAAGTGTAATGGAATTCATTAAGAAAGTTTATAGTTGGGATTCAAAGGCATGGTTGGTGTGTATGCATATATATTTTAATTTAATTTATTGAAGTAAATTTGCATACACTAAAATGCACCCAACTTAAGTGTAAAGTGAGATATATTTTAAAAAATTGCTATAACTAGGACATGATCCTTTCTAGTACTCAAAAAAATCCCCTTGTGCACCTCTGAAACAAACTCTCCCTCATCCCCTATTCCTATCCCCAGCTCCAGGCAATCATTGGATTGTTTTCCACTAGTTTTGCCTCTGCTTGAATTTCACATATATAGAATCAGATCATTTTTTGTTTTTGGGATCCATGCATGTTACTGTCTGTATCATTACTTTGTTTCTTTTTCATGGTATTCTGTGATATGGATGCCAAAATTTGTTTATGCATTCACTTATTGATGAACTTTTTTTTTTTTCATTTGAAGCTCTTAAGAACAAAGCAGAGTGAACAATAACATACAAGTCTTTGTACAGACATATGCTTACATTTCTCTAGAATAAATATATAGTAGTAGAATTGTAGGATTTTATGGTAAATGCACATTTATCATTATAGAAAACTACCAAATTATATCTCAAAGTAGTGGTAACATTTTATATTTCCATCAGCAATGCATTAGATTTCTGGCTGCTCCATATCCTTGCCAACACTTAATGTTATCAGTCTTTTAAAATTTTAGTCATCTTAGTAGATGTATAGTGGTATTTTATTCTGTTTTTAATTTATGTGTCTCTGAAGATTAATGCTATGGAGCATATTTTCAGATTCTTATTGATAATTTTAAATCTTCTTTTGTGATGTGTCTTCAAATCTTTTGCTTTTTTGCAAAATTGGATTTTTTGTCCAATTTTATTCTTATTGTAAGGGTAAAGAACATTTATCACATGTTCTGGATATAAGTCCTTTTTCAGCTATACTTATTGAAAAATTTTTTAATTTGTAATAGTTTTTGCTTATTTTTATTAAATAATATAATTTTACATTCTAATGAAATACAATATATTGTTTTATCTGTTAAAGTTTCTGCTTTTGGTGCTTCAACTAAGAAATCTTTGCTTTTCTCAAAGTCACAAAAATTTTTCTTCTACATTTTCATTTAGAATTTTTATAGCTTTATTGTTTTTGGTATGATCTGTTTTGAGTTAAATTTTACGTAAAATTTTTGGAGTAAAATTTGAGGTAAAAATTAAAATTAAGTATTTTTCAAATGAATATCCGGTTGTTCTAGTACCATTTATTTAAAGTGCTATTCTCACCCAATTGAATTATTTTAGTATCTTTGTCAAAAATCAGTGACATATATGTGTGGGTCTATTTCTGGACACTATTATGTTCCACTAATCTATGTGCATTTCATGATTACTATAGCTCTACATTAAGTCCTGAAAAGAGGTAGAATCTTTTTGAAATTTGATTTTCCTATTCAAGGCCCTTTGCCTTTCCAGATATATTTTAGAATCATTTTGATGATTCATATACAAATTCTATTGGGATTTGGATTTGGATTTCATTGAATCTGTTGTCTAATGATCGATTCTGATGTCTGAAAACTGTTGCCTTTTATGTTTGTCCATTTTTAGAGTTGTTATAATGGGAATATTATTCTAGTTACTGTGTCACAGCTGGGAGACAGAGTCCTTGGCCTCATGTACAATTTATCCCTGATGCTTGTAAAAGTTCTATTTTTCATTTATTTATGTTAGTATTTGATTACATTCTTTCTTCTACTCTAGACGGTAAACTTGATGAAGAAAGGAGAAATGTCCCTTCCATTCCATCTGTGTCTCTACTATCTAGCTTACCCTGTTCATTATATCATAGGTGCAAACGGCTGAATTATAAACTAACATATCATAATCTATCACACATTATCATATATATGATGTGTATTTGTAAAATATCTCATAGCATTGTAAAAATTAAATGAGATGATAAATGTAAAATCTTTAGCATAGTTCCTGACACAGATTTGGTATATGATAAATGCATTACATTTACTATCTTGTTTAATTTTAACAACTTGAAGATATAGTTTATTCATATTTGGTAGATAACATGAGGTTTAATACGTTTATGTAACTTATTAAAGTCACAAAGCTAGCAAATTTCAGATCCAGAAGGTAAATGTCAGTCTATCTGACTTCATAACCTGCGATCTTAATTTCTATTCTATACTGCAAATGCCTGTATAGTGAAGAGAGATGAAGGATTTTTTTAAAAATGATATTGTTAGATGGATGGAGAAAGAGTGGCCACTACAAAAATTGAAAAAGAATGATTGGAAAGGTAAAAGAAAAATCACTTTGGAAGATAAATACCATAAAACATTTATATTACTGGGCACAAAAGTCAGTTTACTAGTTCCTTGGATAGTTGAAAATAATCTCTTATTTTGAACAATCTGGATTTTCCCTAGGTCTGCTTCTTTCCACTTCTGAATTCACAAAATAATCCACAAAACCTCCTGTGTCTTTAGAACTCTGGCTCTTAGAATTAAAAACATACTTGAATACCTTGAAGCTTCCAACCCCATATCACATATTTTTCCTAAGAAGTGGGTACCAAATAACTCAATAAATTTCTGTATGGATGTATAAGCAAAAATTGTGTGAAATCCCTAACATACATATGACCTTTTGTAGCACATTTGTTAATTAAGAAAAACAGATTTTAATCATTCATATGCTTTTTAGATTTATAAAAGTTTATATATCTTTAGTCTATTAACAAATTTTCAGTATTTATATTAAAATTATAATATAAAGAATAGATGTTAACATGTTATAATAAAAACTGCTTATCAATAATTGCATTTTTCCATCCTAACGTACTAGGGAAGTTTGAACCTAGAAGAGGGAGGGGATGGAGTTAATCTCACTCACTTTTGTACTCTATGTTAAGTGAGGAAGAAAAGAAAGAAAAACACCTTTTTCCCTCTTGAGATGATGGGAAATTACAATCATCAGATAGGGTAATAGAAGTTATAAACTCTACAAGACTATCAATAATTAAAAGTGTCCTGAAATCATAGAATCTGTCAACATGGGGTCATTAGGAGATTTGCTACCCAATGGGAAAAATGAATTTTGATATGGTGTATTTGAGGAGAGCCATGCAATAATAATTTCTAAAAAATGCTTTCTATTTATATTCCTTTGAGCTGAGACTGTTTAATATATCAATTGCAATTAGTGCTGAAGATACTATTTGATCTGCCCTTATGAAAATCTTTTCTTTAGAAAGGACGTATTATACAACTACGTTAAAATAAAAGTTAACTACTATTTTAATAGTTTGGACATGTAATGATACTAATATAAATCAAAGAAAGTAGAATTAAAGTATAAAAGCATAGGAAAAGTAACGATGATCAGAAGTAACTGATGTGCATCTTTTTTTTTTTTTAATTGTTTTGTAGATGTGAGGTCAAAATGGAGCATGGCCCTTTTAAAAATAGTTTGGAATAAAGGTTTATGTTCACAGGTCGTCCTTTCTTTCATTTTATTTTATAAAAAGAGGAATGCATATCTCATTTTATTTTATACAGAGAGGAATGCATATTCATAAGAAATTAGGAAGTAAAGCCTAAAAGTCAGATATTCAAATAGCTCTTTTCATTGGAAACTCCCTCAGGCCATCATGATTGATTACTTCTAATTTCTTTTTTGAAAGAAAATGTCAGGCATAGATGCTTAACAGAATTTGAGTTTTAAGTGGTTTGAAGGATAAGTGACTAGAGTTAGAATAAGATCTTTAGAGTCTGCTATTGAAAAAACATTTTAGAACCAGCTAAATTTTTTGACCAAACATTTTGGGAAAAAATGTGATAAAACATATTTACTGAAAATTTTAGTGACAAGCTCAAGTGTATATTGATGGTATTATATGAGTAAATATAAATTGAAAGAGAAAAAAATAATTTTCCCTGGTGCAAAAGAGGGGGAAAAATCCAACCCCCTCCCTTTTTCAGAGTATTTTCTTTAGACAACTTGACAATTTATAATTGCAAATTCTTTCTCTGTCTCTCTGAGGTGCATGTAAATATTTTTAAAAAATGAAATAAACCTTTTGGCAGTTTTAAAACCCAAGAAGGCGTTTTTCAAGGACCTGGGAGTCACATCTTTGAACTGCAAAAATCAAGAAAGATAGCTTCCCTATCTCCACTTTCTGTGGGAGAGTGGAAGCCTGATTTCAGTAGGTGCTTGGCTCCAATTTACAAACCTACGTCCCATTATAAAGATATGAGATGTTTTATTTTTCCTTCAGATAAGAGCAATTAACAAACACAGGCAGCTATTCCAATTACTAGGAATAGGTGAATTTAAGATAAACTATATGTGACAAATGGTGCCTTCAATTCGTCTTACTTGAGGAAAACTTATCATTGATCTTGAGAACATAAGATAAACATCTGCTTGGCTATATAAAGGTGTCAGATTTCCTTCTATTTTTGCAGTTTTTTAGTGGATTGCAAATGATTAATTGCCTTCTGGTTTTAATGTTTATGCAATAATATAATTGCCCACTTTTCTCATCTACCTTTGCGGAGTTAGGAGCAGGTTGTTTTTTTTTTTAATTGTATTTTCCCAACCGTGCGCATATGTTTTGTGGCTGTATTTAGGCAGAAGAATGGAGTTAAGTGAGAAGAGAACATTCACAAAATATATGGCTAATTATTTACATTATCACAAGAAGAGCTGCTGCTATACTAAGCCATTATAAAATTTGGATTAATCTATATTGGGAATCATTTTACAACTAAAATTGCATAATTTTCACCAAAAAATGAGATGAAAACTTTACAAGGTATCTCATCTCTCAATTAAGCAACTTTTTAAAAGCAATTTTTTAAACATACTTTCTGGCTTAAGGAATAAAAAATTCCATATTTAAGTTTTGCTTTTGCCATCAGTGGATACTAGCTGATTAATCTTTCATTTGAATCTAGTTCCTTAGATCTGCTTTCCAGTATTGGCTCCAACTAAGCATGTCAAGTAACTTAACTTTTCTTAGCCTCTCTACCTCAGCCCTCTACCATCCTCACTCCCCGCTTCCATCACTGCCACTAGATGCAAATTCAGCCATTCTTGAAAAATTGAACTGCCTCCTGCCTTTTATGTACTGACATTTTGAAAAAATTGTATTTATGCATCCAATTGTATTGGATCCCATAAATCTTTAAATGCAGCTTTTTAAAAGATTTCAATGAGTCTTCCTGTAAATGTTGACAGCAGGAAATTATCACTGTCATCATACTTATCAGCATCCTGGTAATTGTTTGAGCTCTTACCATGGCAGGCACCCTTTTAAATACTTTATATACATTATCTAATTTACTCCTTAAAATATCTAGGGAGGGTGTTTTAGTTTCCTAGGCTCCTCCAATAAGTACTATGCAATTGGTTGGTTTATACAATGGGAATTTATTAGTTTACCATTTTGAGGCCAGGAAAATGTGCAAATCAGGGCATTAGCAAGGTCATGCTTTCTTCAAGGCCACCCTTGACTACTCCACCATGTTGTAAGGTACATGTCAGCATCTGTTGGTCTTTCCCTTCTCTTCCAGGTTTCGTTTCAGCTTCTTGCTTCCTGTGGCTTTCTCTTTTTCTATCTGAATTCCATTCTCTTATCAAAGCTCCAGTCACAGGATTAAGACTCATTTTGACTGAGGTGGGACACACCTAACTGAAGTAGTTTCACCGAGAGGTCCTACTTATAATAGGTTTACATCCAGAGGAAAGTCAAATTTAAGAGCATGTTTTTCTGTGGTACAAACAGCTTTCAAACCACCAGAGAGTTAACCCCATTTTAAATATTAAAGGAGAGATTAAAGGATAAAGAGATTGTTCCAACCCACCTCCTGAAGAAAGCAGATTGGCACAGCCCCAAGACCAAAGGATATGTCAGGCATGGAGTAAGACATGAATTTTATTAGGACTTAAGGACAGACAATTCCTCCAGATGGCAGCCATTAGGGAAATGGAAGTCAGCACTCCATAAAGGTGGGGGTGCAAAGGACAGTTTATAAAGGTTTAGAACAAGGACATTCCATAGGGTATGAGAATAGAGTTTTAGCAGGGTCTCATGACAGAGGGGTTTGGAGGTTTGTTATCAATATATCAGGGGAGAGAACTTTAACTGCTTTATAAAAAAGTGGTTTATGATGCCATCAGTACCTTCTTTTCCTCCCCAAGGAGGTCTGTTGACCTGTCTGGGTCATATAAGCAGATATGTGGAATAATTTACCCTCAATATGGAGGGGGAGCCTGGGCCCTGGGTTTGCACAGAGATGTTATTGCCCAATACATAGTATTTAGAAGAATCCCAAATTCAAATCTGGCCTTTCTGTTCCTGATCACATGCTCTTGCCTAACAACCATAGTTTTGGTCATTATGTTGTAATTTAGAGAATTTTAAAGGGATTTTTACTGTAAATTATGGATTAGAAATGAAAACATTTAAAACAATTTTAATGCCATATTTTCCCAATGCATAAGTAACCAATTCTTTGCTAATATTTACCAAAGTAGACTTCTAAAAGCATAGATTTTTTTAAAAAGATGCGCTTCTAAAATATTTTCCTTTTCTCAAATTATAGAAACAAAATAACAATAATGAATCAAAGTTATGCTATGAAATCCTATTGCTACTGTAACAGATTGCCACAAACTTGATAGCTTAAAAAATACAAATTATCTAACTACTATGGAGGTCAAAAGCCTAAAATAAAAGTGTTGGCAGGGCTACATTTTTCCTGGAAACCTCAAGCAAGAATCCAGGTCCTTGTCTTTTCCACCTTCCAGAGGCCACCTACATTCCTTGGTTTGTGGCCCCATCCTCCATCTTCAAAGCCAGGAGTATCTATCCTCTGTGACCTAAATCCTCCCTTTTTGTCCTCCTGACTCCCTCTTTTAAGGACCCTTGTGATTAGACTGGGCCCCCACCATATCTCAAGAGCCTCCATTTAATCACATTCAAAAAGCTCTGGAGATTAGGATGTGACCATTTGGGGGGGGTAGCTGCTATTTTATTTAACCTACCCTAATCATAACATAAATGATTCTTCAAAAAAGAAGCCTTTGTTTTTTATCATATGTGGTGCTGATATTTATTGTCCTTGAATCCCTGTCTGTTTACCTGTTAGCAACATCACTATATTGTATTAAAGCAAAGTAATAATCAAAACTAGGCATACTACAGAAAATAAGAATCTTGATGTAATTTTTCTTTTCTCCATGTTACATTATCAAACTTGAAAATCAAATCTAATTAAAATGTTTGCATCTATATTTAGATTTACTTTTGAATCAAGTTGGAAATGTACTTTAAATAACATCATCTATGTCAAATATTAGTTTTTAAACATAGTTTCTCAGAATTTTTCCAAAAGGTATATTAAGAAATTGCCATCGGTTATTCTAATGCATACTAATACTATTGAACATTCATGTTTTTGAAAGGCAAAATACTGTGTGACAACCTGAAAGAGAAAATAATGATGTTAATGAAATCAATGATATTAAAAGATATAATATAATATATTGTGTACTTACCTAATGTGAATAAAATAAAAACAACAAAATAAACTAGTTTTCTTTTTTACACCAAAAAATCATGAGAATAGATTTTTTTCTAATGGTTTAGACTGCTTATAAATACCACATTTTTTCTGTGACAACAAGCTTTGTCACTGTCCCAGAGAGAATATTGTTCTTATGTTTAGACAAAACCACTGAGTGGCTGGGAATGTGAATCAGATAAGCTACTATAAAAATACAGAAGCTCCAAGCCTTCTTCGCTTGAGAAAAGGAAACCAGTTTTCAAAGATTTCAAAATGGTATTTTTCACTGACACCGAAACTTAAAAACCTTATATTGTAAAGTCAGAACAGTGTAAAAAGAACACATAAATCTTTTCATAGTTTCAGAAAGTGACATTTCTCTTATATGTTGTCTTATTACGACTGGGTTATCTATTTCCATTATATTTAAAAATAGATTTTCTTTGGAGAAAAATTCATTTTCACAACAAGCCTAGAACTGGAACTCCACAGCATATTTCAAATGTACTACTTTTGAATGGAATACAATTTCCCCCTAGAAATGAAAAATTTGGGTTTATTTTAATACTTATTTCTTTTTAATAAATTTTTAAAAAGTGTTTGAGTTTGCATTAGTGCTTTATAGAAATCAAAGTCATTCTGAATTATGATTACTTCCAACAATAAAGAAATTTTTTTCTCTAATGAATCTATATCAGAAACTTCTTAGTTGAGAAAGACAAGGCAAAGGCCTATTATTATTTGACATTTATAACATTAGATTCTCAGTTGACCAGTGTTCCAAGCTATTAAAATTCAGATTTAGTCTTATTGCTATAGGACTAATTTAAATGATGAGACAGTATTATTTTACCATGTGAAAGAGAACAGCAAATTTATTTTAAAATTATATAATAAAGTGGATACAAAAGGAAAGTAAAAAGGGTTCTTTATTGACAGAAACATGAATGTATATTTTCTTTTTAATTCTCAACACCTAGTGATATTTTTATTAGTACTTCCCATTTATGTAATAAGAAAAACAAAGTTAAGTTTCTAAGGTTGCAGGGCTAATAGACACAACTGGTGTTCAATTTCTGATCATCTAGATTGAAACTTTATTTTCATTACTCCATGGCATAGCAAAAAAAAAAAAAAAAGATTAAGATTAGAATATACTTTCCAAAAAAAAAATTGCCAAAAAAAAAAAAAGATGAAAAGTCCAGTAGGGCAAGATTTTTTATGTGGTGGAATAGCAGTGAATAAGTAATCAGAGATTTCAGGGTTTGGAGAAGGGAGATTTTGGTTTGGTTTTTAATGAGTAAGAGGTAAGAAATTCATATGACGTCAATGACACTTGATAGGGCCTCTGAAAGTTCTATACCAGTTGGATAGTCATGGATGATAATAGAAAACGTTACGGAGAAGGAGAATATGTGAAACAAGATAGCATCTGAATAAGTCCAAATATTTACAGTTAAGACTGATAAAACAGTCAGGAGGTTATAGCAAGGCTGAGGAATGAAATAATGAGACTCCATAAGTAGGAAAGAAGAAATAGAATTAGAAAAAGTCTATGGTAAATAGTCAAAAGTTAATTTTCTTTATAAATGTTTACTGAGCCCTATTGGTCACTTATTTTGAATCTTCTGGGTAAATTTTAATTCAATAAATGATACATTTTCCTAATAAGGAATGTCCCCTGAACACCCCTGGTCTTTTTTCCCAGCTTTTATTTGTGCTACATAATTGTTTAGTGTAGGACAATTATTGGTTCTTCTTTCTCAATTGGATGCATAAAAGCCATCAAATTCCTAGGGCTCAGGGGATTTATTATCTTTTTTTCCCTCTCTACTCTAGTAAAACCAGTTAGAAGCAGCAATTTGAGAATGTATATTTGTTTTGCAGACTCAAACTTTTTGTGGATGGCCGTTCCAATAGCCAATGGTCATTAGCAATACCATTTTGTCTTTTACACTATGATACATCTTCCAGCATAGTCTTTACAAGTAAAGAAATTATTTCGCTGTTCCATCAACTGTCTCAGTCATCCTATTTTTCAACTAGTTCAGAACATTAGTGAGGGAAAAGGTTAACATTTAAAGTTTCCTCAAACCCCAAACATTTTGTATGTGGATTTTCTCATTATATCATTAATGCAAAGAGGCAGCTACATGATCATGGCAGACAGTAATGGGAAGAGATCATTTGCATTTTGTGGAGACCTTTATCTTACATGGCTCGGTTCCAAATATGTTGCCTTATTTCACTCTTGTGGTAAAATTAAATAAATCCAATAAGGTCTCTCTGATTTTTGGCTTAGTTCTGTCAGTTAACTCTGCTTTCTTCCTCTTTATCTTAGCAAAGGAACACAGTGTATCATTTAATATACATTCAGTACTTTTTGTCTCCTATAATTTGCAAGTTCATTCACAAAATAGGATTGTAACACACCATATGAGAAAGTAGAGCTTGAGTGAGAAGTCAAAGCTAGAGACATAGTTGAGAATACTATTACATGACAATTTAGATGATGAGACAAGATTATTTCACCATTTGAAAGAAAAGAGTGAAATAGGATCAAAGGGAAAAACCTCAAACCTTGAAGAAATTCTCAGGGAATGAAAAAGAAGAGAGAGATTAGAAAAAGAGTCTGAATAGTTCAAAATCTGGAAATATAATCAAGTTCAGGGTCCCTGAATCCAATGAAGAAGAGAACATAGGACAGGTCATCAGTGTCATGTTTCACTGACTAGCCAAGAAGGAAAACAAGTAATAACTCATTATTAAACATGAAGAAATCATTAGTGCTATACAGGTTTTCATTTTTAGGGATATTTTATACTAAAGAGGGAACACTGGTACAATTATGGCACTAAACTCAGTATATTAATTTGAGAGAAAAAATCAGCAGTAAAATTATACCTAGGTGGTACCTTAAACAACTAATTATTTGTGGAGCTTTGAGATTTGGGAGAAATTAAAGATTCCAAAGCCTGAGGTAGCTTGCATAGTCTTGGGGAATTTCTTTGATTTCATACAGCTTATGGATTAAGTAGGAGGTATAGCAATGGATATCACTAAATCTCAACATGGAAATTCTGAACAATAATTGACTTGTTTATGAAAGCATTGATTTTCAAATTCTTAAAAATGTGATCACTGGGGGTACAAGGGTAGTTCAGTTGTAGAATTGTCACCTGCCATGCGGGAGTCCCAGGTTTGATTCCTGGTTCATGAACTTGGCCCCCCAAAAAACAAACAAGCAAAACAAATAAACAAAAACAAACAAAAATTCAATAAAAGGTGCCGTAATAACGGGATACCCATATGGAAAAACAATGAAATGTGGCCCTGACATACAGCATACAAAAAAAAAATGTGATAACTCTAATTTTATTTGGGTTATGTTTAATGGCTTTAAATATATATACAAAAAATCTTTTTTTTTTTGCATGGGCAGGTATTGGGAATTGAACCCAGGTCTCCAACATGGCAGGCAAGAATTCTGCCGCTGAACTACCCTTGTCACCATTGCCCACCCCAAAAATATATATATTTTTACCCATAAAATATAATACATTTTTGTTAATTTAATATTAAGTACTTTATTTTTGACAATTCTTTTAAACATATCCAGTGAAATATAATAAATAGAAAAGTCTACAATTGTTAGATGGATAGCTTGAATTTTTATAGTTATTCATAGTAGTTTAGAAATAGAGCAGTACACTTGACTTTTGAATATTTCTCTTATATCCAGGAAACACTATAACCTCTTATTCTCATGGTTCCATCTGTAGAGCTGTATGATGGCAGTTTTGCTTTATGATTTTCATCCTTAATAATTTATATTTCTTTTTTTTCCTTATTGTATTGGCTGGGGTCTCCATTATATTGTTAACTAGAATTGGTGATCATAGTCACCAATTATTTATTGTTTCAACGAGTATTTACCATATAGTTTTTGCTTGCTTGTTTTTGGTAAATATTCTCTTTCAGATTATTTCTTTAAACATATAATCACTTAAAAACATGGATTATTGTTGTATTTTAAGAGTTTTATTTCTGAAATTATTGATTAGAATATTTTCTTTTTTCCTAAAATATATTTTCTTAGCTATATGGGGACTAATAAATTTTCATTTTTCAAACAATGTTTCTATGTTAAATAATCTAACCAGATCTAATGCTTTGTCACTTTTATACCTTGATAAATTTTATTAGTTAGTATTTTTGGACAAAGTTTTGCACCTCTGTATATGGGTTAGATTGGCTATTCTACTTCCTTACAGTTCTTGAACTGAGGCAGGATGGTACTCACAAACTGTGTTGAGGAAGATTTGTTATCCTTCTACACTCTGAAAAAAATTTCTCATTTTGAAACTAATTATCTGTTTCACAAAAGCGTGGTAGAAACTGCCTTTAAAGTGGCGGACATTCTATTGGCAGATTTTTGTCTACTAATTATGTATAGAATACTTGGGCTTACTAGAAGGTCTTTGATAAATACAGAATTCTTCTAAATATTTGCATTTGTCCTATGATTCCAAACATTTTTTCATCATTGTATCTCATTTTAAAATTATTGCTTTATTGATACATTGTATTTATAAATGATAAAGGGTACAAATCAAGAGTTGAATTTAATAAAGTTTTGCTTTTGTACACAGTCATGATATACACTTAACACTCATAAATGCATTTAATGTTTCCAGCAGTCCAGAACACTCCCTTATGTATCATCCTACACAATACCCCAGAGATTATTCTGTTTTTCCATTTTCTTTTGGAATTGTTTTAATTTCAGTAAATTGTGTTTTTCAAAGAATCTGTCCCTTTCATCTAATTTTTAAAAAAATTATTAGCATAAAGACATTCACAATATCTTCTTATCTTTTTAAAATCTCTTGTTTTTGTTGTTATTTTTCTTTTTTCTCATTCTTGGTATTGGCAATTCACTTTTACTGTCTTTGTCTTGCACTATATTTCAATATTTTAATCAATTGTTTTCATAGACATCCTTTGGATTTGTTAATTTTCTCTATTGGGTGTCTTTTATTTTGTATTGATTTCTGCTGTTATAGTTCCATATTTCTACCTTTTGGGGGGGCTTAATTTGCTTCTCCTTTTCTAGTTTATTGAAATAGATCATTGATTTTCAACTTTATAATTTTATTATTCTGGACTTAGAGCCAGAAATTTCCCTTTGAGCACTGATTTAATTGTATTTCACCAGTTTTTGTTCCCTTAAGGTAATATTTCCTTTTACCTCTGCTTTTAGGATTTTTCTCTTTGCTTTGGGTTTTCAGCAATTTTTCTATGTGCATATAGGTGTCATTTTATCTTTCTTTTTCTGACTTCAATAGCCCAGAGTTTTTTGTGTATCTAACATGATGTCTTTTGTTACTGTAAGAATAATATCAGCCATTGTCTCTTCAAGTACTGTTTCAGCCTTAGTCTCTCTCCCATCCCTCTTCTTGAACTCTCTATATATTAATTGACAATTTTTTCAGTTCTATAATCTCCTTTTAACTTTTTTAACCATTCTTGATCTCTAATGAAATTCTCCATATTTTCTATTATTTTACTGGGAAATTTCCAGCCATCATTTCTTCAAACACTATTTCAACCTCACCTATTTCCTTCTCTCTCGTTGGGGGAGGATCCTGATGATATGTGTCAAATCTTGTGTCTCTAAAGGTCCCTGCAGTTCTGAGCAATTTTTCTGAGATGATTTTCTCTTTGTTAGTCACACTGTGTAATTTATATCGTATATAGTTTATACGATATAAAATTTATCCCCCGCTCCACTCCTGCCTTTTCCCACCAGTGTCAGAAGAAGCCGAAGGGGAAGCTGGGATTTTCACTGCAGCTTCCCTGTATCAGCGGAGGCTCTGTGATGTGTATCTCCTTCTCCCAGCGAGGGTTCTGTCAGCAGAAGCCTTGTGGGGAGCATGAAATCCCACACTGCTCAGCCATAACCAGGACTACCTCATTTACCCCACAGTGTCAAAGTAGGCCAAGCAGAAAACCAGGGCCTCTACCTATCGGTAAGGAGGAGCGCTCTACCTCCTTCATTGGCCCATGTCTCAGAGGAGGCTTCACATTCAGTCTTCTCTGTAATCATGCTGGTGGGAGAGGAGGGTGGGGAGCACTGCATTACAGTCTGGCAAGTATAGAAACCTAGGCCTTGGCAGGGCGTGGTGCCTGCTGGAGTACTGTGGTATATGGACTAACATATATAAGGCAAAAACAAACAAACAGAAAAACAAAGAAAACAACTGGGAATTCTCCTGGGGACCCTACATTGGTTTGTTCTCTCCACCTTTCTTGCATTAGTCCACAGTTTTTAGCTGAAATTAGTAGCAAGCATAGGAGAAAGCATGTCTATCCCACCTTGGTCTGGATGTTACTTTAACATATAAAAGCATATTTTTAAGTATTGCCTCATACTCAGAGTCCAAATATATTATTTATTTGGGGTTATGTTTAGAAGTTTATGTGAATGATATAAACTGAAAGGTATATAATTTCCTTATCAGTATTGTATGGGATCTCATGGAGGGATAAATTTTATATCATATCAGTGCACTGATGACCGTAAGAATAGAAACAAGAACTAGATGAGTAAACTTCAGGGCAGAAACTTTTTCTCTGGTCATGATCGCAGCTAAGAAGTCAAGATATCTGAGAAACAGTGAAATACACTGATAATGAAGATCCTGAGAATCACCTAGGTTATTAGCAAATGGGGTGGAAAATATAGATCAAATGGTTGTGTCATTGTTTTGGAATGAGAACTGAGCAACAAATATTATTAAAGTTTATCTTGCCATGCCCTCCCCCCCACACACACACACTGAATATGAAGAGTGTCAGATGTTCAAACTTTTACAGAAAAGGTCAGCAGGAGAGGAGTTAAGGTGATTTCAAGGTCCACTGATAAAAAGGGAATACAGGTGGGAAGTCGTCTCCCAATTAGAGGCGTCCCACAGAGAAAATAGAAGCGAGGAACAGAGTGGAATATTTGGTGAAACAGAAAGGAAGGGCCAGGGACTAAAATGGTTGAGGAAGGGATTTGAAGACAGTAATTATGGATGAAGACTAGCAGCTCTACTCTATCTCCTATTCACTATGAGTGAGTCAACCTAAAATATACCATTTTCTTTCTGGACCACTGATTTGTGCAATCTTTATCTGTTGAAATTGGATCGATAGCTACTAGATTAGAATAAGGCACTAGAATAGTACAATTCTGGAGATGTAGTAAGTAAACATGCTCCAAAGAAAACTGAGTAATTGTATTCTTTTATATCTGCTTTTTAAAGCGTTTGTATCTGTAATGATGATTTTCTTGCTAATATTTTTAGTTTTATTGCGTGTTCTTTTGAGATTATAAATTCTTTATTGCAAAATTATTGACATTAAACTGAATATTGTTAATATACTTTGGATTCTTCCCCATTTTATCTGTCCTCTCTTAAGGTGCTTTTCTCTTTATTCACTTTTACTTGGTATCAGTCTCCCTGCCATTTATCATGCTATATTTACAGTGAACTGAATTCCACCAGTCTGTTCTTGATAACTCCTTCTACCTACAAGACAGTGCAATAAATCAAAATGAAGGCACCCTTATTAAATATATATTTTCTATGGAATTTTGGAAAACCCTAAATTAATTTCTAAGTTTTAAAATTATGGGCATGGGCATTCCATTCCCAAATAGATGGGGCTAGCACAATCCATCCTGTCTATCCCCCTGAATGCAGCTATAAAACCTTTATATAAGGCATGAATATTTATCTGAGGATGAAGTACCATCAAACTGGCTATGAAATTACCATTTTTTTCTCCTTCAGTATACTCTGGCCTGGGCTTAACACAGCCCAAATCCACAAGTTGGAGTTGGCAGGACAGAGAGAGCACCAAGTGAAGCCCTCTAGATCTGGTTTAGGAAAGGAACCTCCTAAAACTTAGAAAAAGTGAAAAAAAACACCCTTCTTTTTTTTCATTTCCTTTTTCACACACGTATTAACCCAGAGGCAATTCTGTCATAAGGCTTGTAGTCATAGCAACAGAAAAGTACAAATACTGAAGGATAAGTGTTAAAACAAAGGTACTCAAACATGGAAAAAAATAATGTATTAGATTTAAAACAGTTATGGAAGAATTCTGGAAGGAAGTGATATCTGAGCTAAGTTTAAAGCATGTGTAAGAGTGAGGCATAAAGTGAGGAAATGGCAACTTAAAAAAGTAATATTCTGTATAAAAACATGAAAGCATGACACATTCTTAGAAATCTATTTAAATATTGCTTTTTCACTGGAATCTAGGTAAGAGATTAGAAACAAGATTTTAAGATAGTTTATATTTTATTTAAAATTAATAAGACATAAATAATTTTCCTAAAAAAAGTTTCCTGTTTTCCCCTTCCCCAGGACCCTTCTCTTCCATTTGCCCTGGATTTATTTTCATTCTCATGCATCTTTTTATGCTATAAATATGTGTGCTTATTTACAATTATGTATATGTAGTATGCATATAATATCTATTAATATGTATAGGTAAACTATATTTATAACATTGTTTTGCATATTTAAAAAATGTATATCATTCTGCATTTATTATACTTTGTGTTTTCTTTCAATATTATCTTGAGATTTATTGATCCTGATATATATAATATATATTTATATTATGAATAATATGATTATTTACTTTTACTGTATATATTATTCCACTAAACAAATACATGCAATTTATTTATTTATTCAAGTATTGATGAAATTTTAGACTGTTTCCAGTTTTATCCTTTTTAAAACAATGCCACTATGCATATGTTTTCTTGTGCACATGAGCAAGAATTTCTTTAGAAAATATAAATAAGTAGGTGTGGGATTGGCTGAGCCCCAAGGTATGAGAATGTTTGAATGTACTAGACATTCCCAATTTGTTTCCCGAATATGTTGTTATAATTTCTATGCCTACTTATGGTGTGTGATAGTTGCCACTTTATTCATATTCGTGACAGTAACTTCTTTATTATGTTTTAAAATTTTAAGAATCTGCTAGGTATGAAACAGTGTCTTTTGTTTAAAGACAGTATGATTTGTCTTTTAATATGTACTTTCTTGGGTATCAATCAGGGGTAATTCACTTCTTAAAAACAAAACTCTTAACAAGGTAAAATGTGATTAATAGTAAAATTATATGGAGAAATTCACTGCAGAGTAATCATTGCCCCTTGGACGATGGGAGAGAGTTAATATGAAAGGTACCTGGAAACTCAAAGGTGGGGGAACTGCAACCAAGATTCAGACCCTGAGGGAGAGGGTGTGGTTGCCAGAAGAACATATTGTCCTGTACTGTTGTAACAAAAAAGCTGGCCACGGCTATACTCTGAGAGCAAGAGCTGCTGCCAATCCTGTGAGGATAAACCTGCCTGGCGGGTTTCAGCCACTGAGCTGTGGAGAGCCAAGAATATCTGTCAATGTGGTAACAAAGAAACTGGTTGAGTGGACATCAGCCACTAAGCTGTAAAAGCAGCCTGCCACTCTGGTAATCCTGCTGGGACCTTGGCATGCCAATCCACTCAGAGCACCGTAGAAAAATAGAACACTCCAAAAAAAGAAGAAAGTCTATTCTTCATTATCCAGTTTTGCAATGTCTTTCCATAGCCTTCCATTTGTAGAACCTAACATTAATCCAGCTGGTAAAGGGGTAATGTAGTGTGTAGGGTCCAGGTCCAACATCACAAACATGACAAAGACGGGTTACTTTGAAGCTGAGAGGAAATACATCAGAATTGGCCTAGTCAATCTCTGTGGCCACTTGCGATCCATACATGCCCCCTCCACATTTATGGGCTTCTGAGGAAGAACAAAATAGCTCTGTTTCCACCTAATAAGCTGCATCTCCTTTTGTAGAAGTAATGAAGATTTCACCTTCTCCCCAAAATGGGGAGTCACACAACAATTCAAACTTAGTTTCAGAGCCACTGAATGGTCTCTTTTCTGAAGATGAAACCGCAGTTTGTTGTAGCCACTAACAAACTTACGTAAAATAACAAGGAAAGGCAAAAAGTAAAACAAGAAAATAGCTCATCTATGCACATAAATGCATACACATTACAATCAAGAAGAAAATATGGAAAACTGCTATCCTTCTTGTTTCTGTAATTGGTCCAAGGCCATACTTGGCCATGTTACTACAAACCTTAATATACGTATGCCCTTCACTTTAAAACAAAACCTCAACAACTGAGGGGTCTTTAGCTGGTGAGTAATCCAAACCTTTATTCCTGAAGGATTTAAATCTTCAATAATCCTGTGTTTTTTAATGCATCAGTTTTCTGTGAAACTTTACTCATGGGCAAGGAGATGCCAAGGGCTCTCCCAGAGAATTCACTGGCTTCTAGACAGTCCTCCTTGTCCCACTGTGAACAGCAACCCAATTTCTCCTCTGTAATTTGGATCAATGTCTACAGCCAGTAAAGTAATTCCTTAATTTTCCCATTGGATCATCGGAAAAAGGAACTCAGAATGACAAAGTGACAGTTTAATTTTACAATTCGGTGAGACCATTGTTGCATCCCCTGGAGATAGCTTTCACCCCTTGGGAACTAAGACCTTCAAACCAGAAGAGTTTGAAGTAGCTAGAACTGGAAGCAATTTTTCTTTCAGTGGATTATTAGGTAAAATAGTGAGAGAGACCATTTTCACTTCTACCCCTTTTTTCCTGGTCCCATACATTCTGGCTATAGGGAAGAGAGCACCATATAATGGTCTCTAATATGAAGCATGCACTGACACAGAATACCAAGTTTTTAGAATGTTGACTTTTTAACTGGCACCAAAAACTCTGCCGTCATTAAGATATTACACTTTTCAATGACGTCAACAGCTTCTGTGTGATAAGTTATATGTGAGCCATTTATTTGATTACATAGGCATGAGTCCCTTGCTGAACTTCTTTTACACTGAAATGAGTTCTTTGTTCAGAAAAAAAAAAATGCTGTGAATAACATGGCATCATTACTGGAGTGAATGTGTATTCTAAGATATGAATTTTCTTTTTCTATATGTAAAATTCTCAGTCAGGACCATTATTAAAAGGCTCATGGAATGTCTTATCCACTACTGTGTTATCATTGAAATAAGACACTGCCATTACAGCTACTTTGTTCATGAACCCCTGGAATAATAGACTTGGGTAACAGGTTGATTTATATGCACAGAACATGTCATACTGCCCATCACATTAATAAGTGCCTCCTTTTTAGGAGATGTCCTTGGGTGAGCACTCAAATAGGACATGAATATTCTCACTATCTGTCCATTCTAAACAGCTTCTCCATTAACTTTTTCCTGAGATTTTTTCATCACTAATATTTTATTCCTGCTTCTTCCAAACGATGGCTAAACACAGCCAAATCATCACCAACCACCCATGAATCAGTTAAAATTCACATTTATGGCCATTTTCATCCCCAAAAGAGTGGACTCCAAATGTGCCACTTGAAGTTTGTCCCACTGAGAGGGTTTTCCTTCACCGGAGTCTTTCTGGACTACCTCTTAAGTGGAGGAATAATGCCAACACTTCTTTTTCAAGTGAACCAGCATATTTTTGCAGAACCAACTGTAAACTAAGTTCAAGTTTTGTACACCCTCCCTGCCTTCCATCAACTAGATGTAAGGAACTCCCCATGAAACCAAATAACCAAATGCATGGACTTGAATTAAGAAAGAGGAGGCAAAGTAGCAGAAGTCAGGGTGAAAGGAGTTTGAGTTACTTGCACAGACTTGCATCTTCTAGACTTCCCCAGACTTGGTTTCACATACCATTTCCATTTGATGATATATCACTGGCACATACCCAAACTGGTTGCTAAATGAATTATATAATACTTGACGGGGAAACTCAGGTTTTGTTGTTTCCTGATTTCATATGCTTAGATATTCATTTTCTACCAAGGTCCATTAGCATGTCAGAAACTGTTTCCCAAAATAAAAATAGTTATCTGCAGAAGACAGCATGGAGTCGCTTCTGAACCCCATGAGAATCACAGAACAGTAAATAATTCTCCCTTTTGTACTTTTTAGAGATTCTGTACAGAATCCCTGTTTTCCATAAACACTTCAAGTATATGGATGACAAGACTCAAGTGGAAGAGGAGTTGAACTACAGTCTAAACTTATTAAAGAAACTTATCTTGCTCTAATCAACACTCAAAATTGGGAACTTTATGTGCAATTCAACAGGTGAGTTGCTCCAAAATCCAACAATGCCAACCATTTTGCCACGTTTCTGATGGTGGTATAAATTGCCATGACTTTTCTTTCATCTTAGAGGGAATATCTCAATATTCCAGAGACTGTCAGATGCCCAAAAACTTCACTGAAGTGGCAGGTCTGAATTTTGGTGCAAGTTATCTCCCGCCCTTTGATTTGCATATATCTTACTGTTAAGGCAACTAAAGTCCTTATTATTTTTGGCTGCTCAGATCTAATCAGTAGCAGATTGTCAGAGGCCCAGTGTAATGTCAAGATGATCAAACTGACCATGGACTCTTCCATAGCAGAGAGCAAAGGACCTGCTTCAATTATCAAGTCATCTCCAACAATCAATGATAATAACTGTGGTGCCACTACATGCCACAGATATTATCCCAGCTCCCATTGCTAAGGAGCTCAGCACCATGCTCAAGCCCAAGAGAACCACCAAATAAATATTAAAAACTCATCTTTTAGACTATGTTTCCTGAGACTAGACCTTGTACCACTTATGCATCAGTCAGAAACATCACCAGTACTGTAAATGAGGACCATGTACTATAAAGAACGGTAATTAGGCAAAAAGTGGTTAACTAATAAAAAAAAGTAAAAGAACAGGCTGAGGTATAGACAGGTAATACCTTCAGGCAGCAATCACTATTCTTAGAACTGAGGGAAAAGAGCAAAGAAAATTTTTAAAAATCAGAAGGAACTCTGCAACACTGAGTTCAAATCTCTGAGGAGAGGGCATGTTTGTGAAAGGAACACATATACTATTCTGTGGTGGTGAAGAAGCTGTTCACCCCTGAGGCTTGATAGCCAAGAGTCAATGCCAGTATAGAGAAAATCCTGGCTGGGGGATGCCAGTGAACAAACTGTGGTAAGTAGTGTTTGTTCTCTGTGCACTGACTGGATTGCTGCTATAGAGAGAAACCAAACACCAGAAGGTGTTTCTCCGCCTCTTCTTTCTTCACAGTCCCTTCAGCACCCACTACTAGCAGAGAAGAACATTGAGCCAGATTGCTGAGGATAAATATATTTTGCTGGATCAGGTTTCAGCATCACAAAGCAGGGCAAAGAAGATCTGTTTTGATGTTGAGAAACTTTAAATTAATAACTGGAACACTAGATTATTACCTAAAACAGCATCATGATTTTTTTTTCTTCATTGGATTTCCAAGTTTCTCCTATTTATTAACTTTTCTCAATATCTATTTTTCCTCTTTCTCTTATTAACTTTTATCCCTCTGAAAGCCTGGATATCAGTCCTTCATCCGGTGTATTGTGAATATTTTCTCCCAGTTTGTGTATTGTCTTCCTATAATTTGTAGGGTTTTTTCCCCTTCTTTTTCTTACTATTTTTTTTAACTGCTGTACAGTGTTGGATACTGATCTTTTTTTCTTCTGTTATATAGTTTGCAAATATCTTCTCGCAGTCTCTGGCTTGTCTTTCACTTTAATGATATATTTGATTCATATACATTTTAACTTCTCCCACTGTTAACATCTTATATTAGCCAGGCACATCTGTCAAAACCAAGAAATCGATTTTGGTAGATCACTATAACTAAATTCCAGACCTTATTTGGATTTCACCAGTTTTCATGTTAATGTAGTCATTTTGATCCGGGATACAATTCAGGGTAACACATTGCACTTAATTTCCATGTCTCCCCAGTATTCACTCTGGTCTGTGTCAGGTTCTCAACCAGTCTTTGCTTTTTATGATCTTGCCAGACTTGTGAAATAGCAGCCAAGAATCCTATAGCATATTCTCCAATTTTTATTTCTCTAATGTGTTTCTCAGAATATTAGACCGGGGTTATGGATTTTTGGAAAGAATATCACAAAAGTGAAATGCCCTTCTTATTGCACCATATCAGTGGGCACATGATATCTGTATGACATTACTGGTGATGATAATCTTTATTACTTCATTAAGGTGTATTTTGCCAGGTTTCTCTAATGTGATGTTTCTATTTTTCCTTTTAACTACTCTGCTCTTTAGAAGTGAATCACAAAGCCTAACTCACCCCCAAAGGAAGGGGAGAGGCAGGAATTAAACTTCTCTTGCTGGAAGGGGGATATTTACAAATTTTTTTGGCATTCTTCGGTATGGAAGATTTGTCTCTTCTTCCCAATTTACTTTTTATTCAAACATTTATTTATATCTGTATGGACTCATGCATATTTATTTTATACTTCGGGTTATAATTCAATACTACCTTATGTATTTTATTGCTAAAATTGTTTCAGTTTTGGCCTTTAGGAGCTTTATGAGCTTGTTCCTTTGTCTCTTTGAAATGTTCAATCTTTTTGGTTCTTTTTTAGCACTTTTCAAATTTCTGAAACTATAAGATGATCCTGGAATATTTTGTGTTTTTCCTGCCCAAGGCCTAGAATTAGGAATTTATGCTAAGAATCCTAGCTTCTATTGAAGAATAGCTACTATAAACCAAGATCTGGGTGCTGGATATGCTCATTATTTTGGGGGTGTCTTTGCTTCAAAAACCTCTCAGCAGACAGAACTAGGTAATATATGTATGCATAATGACCCATGTATATGCATTTAATTGTGTGTCATCTATCTATCTATCTATCTAGCTATTTATCTGTCTATCTATATCTATCTCTCTGTCTCTATCTCTCTATAATCAATCATTTATACTTTATCTATAGTGTGTGTATGTGTATACAACTGAATAAGTTCATGTTTTTTAAAATTATTACTAATGTCTTCTTTATCTACCCACATCTCATATATATGTTGGTATGTTTTTACATTTGCTTTTCAGTTCCATTCATCTATTTCACTTTCTGTGCACCCCAGTCCACAGTCCTAATTATTATATATTTATGAAAATCAAAATCTATATCAAATCATCACCTATTCTTCTAAATTTGAAACACTATTCTTGGTCCTTTGCTTTTCATATACATTCCAGGATCATTTTTTCAAGTTAAAAAAAAAAAGGGTGTGAATGTCAATTAAAATTATTTTATGTTTAGGGGTTAATTTGGAGATGAATAATACCATTTTAGTATAGAATATTTCCATCCATATCTCCATTTTCTGAGGTCTTTTTTAAAATAACCTTTAAAATGCAATCGATGGCCTGAGGATAGTCCAGTGGTAAAATTCTCTCCTGCTATGTGGGAGACCCGGGTTTGATTCCCAATCTGCATTTCCCAAAAATAAACCAACCAACCAACAAAAACAAACCAACAAAAATTCTACAAACGGTGCTGCAATAATGGAATACTCACATAGAAAAAGAATGAAATGTATACCCTGCCATACAGCATACAAAAATAAAATAAAAATTAAAAAAATGTACAATTACCTCAATCAAACTCTTACACATATTATTGTAGTAGCTAGAAGGAAATACCTGGAACTATGGAAATGTATAATCCAAAAGCTTTGATTCTTGCAACGATTGAATAACAACACAGCTTTTAAGGTGTGACTGTGATTCTGAAAACCTTGTGATAGACAGTCCCTTTTTGCAGTATATGGGCAGATGAGAAAGCAAAAAGAAGGTAAATAAATAAATAAACAAACAAAGACTAGAGATGTACGGGGGGTATGGGGTGTTTGGGTGTTTTTAATTTTTATATAGTTTTTGAGTAAAGAAAATGTTTAAAAAATCGATTATGATGAATGCACAACTATATGATGATACTGTGAACCACTGAATGCACACTTTGGATGAACACATGATATGTGAATATATAACACATCTCAGTAAAAATCAAATTAAAAAATCTTACTCATATTTTAGTGTAACCAATAAAGTATCAGTGGCTGAGAGAGTTCAAACGGAGTCAGAGGCTACTGTGGAGGTCACTCTTATACAACTTCAGTTAGACATTGCTACCTATAATTTGCCAGACTACAACCAAAACCATTCCAGACAATCCTAAAGAACACCTAGGGCAATATATAAGATTCTACAAAGGTCCCATGCACTAGGATAACTTTCCAGAAACTTACAACCTCCAGATGGGTCCCTGGACCAGATAAGTCCTGAAACTTAGAGGGCCCACCCTCTCCAGAACATCAGCTAGTTCCATCTCCCTACCCAGCCATATTATTGATAGCCCCTTCCAACATGAAAAAGTTAGAATGGCCATAGTCCAAATACCCCTAAAGAGTGGGATAAAGAGATCAAAGGTGATGGTGGAGATACACAGAGAAAGTAGGGCTTAACAAATAAATATGATTACTGAATCATTAAATTGATATTTCTTTTAGTCTCCAGTATCTTAGAGCAGCCAGAAGTAAAAACCTAAAATTATGGAATTGTAACCCATACCAAACTCTGAAATCTGTTTTATAACTAATTGTTGTGCTGTGCTTTGAACTTTATTGCTTTTTTTGTATATATGTTATTTTTCACAAAAAAGAAAACAAAATCAATTATAATGATAAAAAAATTTATTCCTTCTAGTCTAATATTCTAGAAAAGCTAGAAGGAAAAATCTGAGAGGATGGTACGGTAGCCTATGGCAAACTCTGGGATCTGTCCTGTAACCACTTGTTGAAGAGTGCTTTGAAAACTATTGCTTTTTTCTTTCTTTGCTTTGTATATATGTTATTTTATACAATAAAAAAAAGTTAAAAAAATTTTACACACATATTTATTTAAAGTCAAGGATTCACAATAGTAAGAAATAATAAGAAGTCCCCTTTGCTTCTATCTACTTTCTCCTGCCCAGATTCTGAAACCATATATGTCTTGTAGTTGTCAATTTTTTTTTGTATGCATGTTTTGGGGTTAATTGGATAAACTGTTATCTAAGTTATTTACAAATGTTGCCCATAGGATTTTAATTTTACACTGTAGCTCTCTGTGCTTTTTATGGTATTTTTTGGAAGATTTAAAAATAAAACCAATGCCTCTATCTTTTCCTATTCCCCTGTGTTGAGCTAACTTGAGGGAAACAGATATCGTGGGATGAAATTCAGGTCACATTTTTAATGAAATGCTTGCAGAAAATTATTTAATAAAAGTTCTTGCACCTCCAAAGGGCCCTATATTGAGTAACATTAAGGAAAACCTGTAGGTAAATATGGTCCTTGTAGACAAATGTCCTTCTGCCTCATACTAGTATTTGATATTCATCTCAGTGGCTTCAGTGGTCTTTCACTTGTGCAATGGCATCAATTTTTGGAATCCACAGAGAAATCCAAGAGGCAACTTCTTGGAAATAAAAGCAAACACTTTAGCTAAAATTAAATTTGTCCTCATTTCTTGATTTTTGAAAGAAGAAGGAAGAGAAGGAGGAGGAAGAAGGAAGAGGAGAAGGAGAAGATCATTTTTTTCTGTTTTTATTTCTTTATCGATAAACAGTCCTATATCTTATTTGTACACCAGTAATTATCACAGTTCCTAGAAATTTAAATATATGAAATTTAATCTGGCACATATTTTCTCAATATCTATTGTGTACTAGCTATTATAGAATATAAAAATAAATAGGAATAATATAGTACCTCTTATTGGATCAAAGAAAATATTAGTAAAGTATTTATAAAAATCCATGAAGCATCAGACCTACAGGTATCAGGCATGCATTTACTAGTCTTCCATCACCTCTCATCAGAAGTAGAAATGTATTACACAATGCCATAGAATCCTACTCTGATTTATGCTTATATGTTTGACTGTCTTACCTCCCAACCCATTCCAAAAGATTGTAAGCAATTTTATACAAAACAATGGACACAGTCACCTTTGTCTTTTACTATTCATAACACAGGACTCAAAAATCCAACATTGATAGACTATAAAATTAATATATAAGAAGTAGCAACATAGTGCAGGAGGAAAGGAGTAGGAGCCAGAAACAATAAGTCTTAATGTACTTTTACTTGTAACTCTTCTTATGTTTTTATTAACTAATGTGACATATTTGAGACTAAGTCTGATTATCTATAAAATGAGGGGAATTGGATTAAACTTACCTCTGAGAGCATATATCTGCTACCAATATTTGACTTTATTTGGCGATTGCTTTCTAACATTTATTGGTACTTGGACAAGCATACAAAAGTCTTATTGGCCTTAATGATGAAACAAAATGGGAGAGACAGTGAATAAGATAAATAAAACAAGTATTAAAAACAATTTAAAATAAATGGAATTTTTAAAGTAAAAAATATTTTAATTGTGATATTGTCGTATATTTATATACACATATAAAAATACATTTTCCAAGCTCTAGTACTCTGATGGATTAAGATTGATAAAATTTTATGTTATAAAGTTCATTAAATTAAAATTAACTGCAGATCTGAGTAACCCAAAGGTTTGATTTCCCAAGTGAAAGTATTTTCTTAGACCTTACTATGAGATAGGTGCTGTGTGAAATGCTAGAGTGTTACAATAGAAATGTAATATTCAGAGCAAGGGAAGAAATAAACTTATCTAGATGCTCTTCTTTATTTTGGGGAGTCCTTGGGGAATATATTTAATGCATACTGACAAACTGAAATGTGCTCATTGGAGGACATGTTTGTTATATCAAAAAGGAGCAATTGAAGGATGGGAAGCAGAGAAACAAAGTCTAAACGGATATTTTTAAAAAGTGTATTAAGTAATCTTACTTCATAATTCAAGATTTGCAAACATGAATGAGAAAATATCCAATCATGTATTCAGTAGTGCTGGTTCTGAGCCATTGATACAAATAACTAGGGTTTCTATAGACATAAATGTCAAGGAATTTAAATCAGCAGCCTCCAATCTACTTGGCAAGTATATTAGCTAGGGTTCTCTAGAGAAACAGAATCAGCAATAGATATTCATAAATATAAAATTTATAAAAGTGTCTCACGTAGTCATGGGGATGTAGTGTTCAAGGTCTGTAGGGCAGGATGCAAACTGGCAGCTCCGATGAAGGTCCTCAATGAACTCTCAGGAGAGGCTGGCTGGCTGAAGCAGGAAGAGTGACTGTCTTTTCTGAAGCTTCCTTAACAGCCTTCCAATGATTAGAATAAGCTTCACTCATTGCAGAAGACATCCCCTTAAATGATTACAGATTCAATCAGCTGTGGATGCAGCCAACATCATCATGATTTAAGTCAATGAAATGTCCTCACAGCAACAGACAGGCCAGCACTTGTCTGACAAAACAACTGGGCACCACTACCTGGCCAAGTTGACACATGAATCTAACCATGACAGCAAGGGTTTCTAAACAATGGGGTATAGGTATTTACTGATGAACGTATTATTTGGGCTGTCCTAGTTGAAATTTGGCAAATGCAGAGAAGGGATATTAATAATGAAGCTAACAAAGGAGTTTTGCCTTTTTTTAAATTTGAAGTTTTTTAATTAATTTTATTGGTTTTACATTTCCTTCCTTTTAAAATTAATTCCTTTGAGTTGAAAGGCCTGAATTAAGGTTTTGTATGTATTAGGGCAGATCACCTTTGCCATATCACAAACACACAGATCAGACTGCAATTGGGCAGGATTTTTTTCTTATTTAGACCATAAGATACACACTGAACTAAAATAGTGTTCTTGAGAGGAATAAGCAGAGGAATTATCTTATCTAAGCATGAGATCTCATGCTTAGAGCAGAAGTGACCTCAAAACATCTGAGATTACATAGAGCATGGTAAGATAAACAAGGAAGAATTATTGATTTTTTGCTGTTTTACCACTCACCATAACCCCTTCTCTTTCCTTTCTAAGGAATACAAATGTAACAAATAGAGTGAGAATAATTTTTTAATATTAATATTCTAGTAGGATAATTGCACAGTGGATGTATCTTTAGAATTAATGTTTCAACTGTCAAAGATAAAAAATGGAATATAACATATGAAGAAGTTCTTCTCAATTAAATGTTTCAAATATAGTTTTAACAATTATCTTCTCTGAAAGACAGAATTTTTCATTAAATTTCATTATATTGTCTCAAGTCCCTTTTATAAATAAGAATCAATGATTACAGAGTCTCATCAAATTTGCATTAAGTGACATTATATATTGCATCACACATGAAACTCACATTAAAATTATGTCCTCTGCAGTAAAGAGTAAACACGGCAAAAGAGTATTTTCATGCATAAGGTGGACTTAATATAGATAGATCCTCATTAAAATTAAGAGACATACCCACATGCATATGATCTCAGTGTTTTTTACTCCCAAAAGATCGATGACTATTTTCTTTGTCTATTAAGCAGTACTATAGCATCATGACCACATTTAAAGAATAGTCACATTAATGATGACCCGAAAAGATATAACATTTTTATGAGAGTACATATAAAAGCAGTGTCACCACATTGCACATTTCTAGATTCAACATTGATCTAGAAATTCAGTCACTCTGAATAACATAAACTTGCTCACATACTTTTATTAAAAATAATTTTAGCTTGTCATTTAAGAGCAATATAGTCTACATTTTCTTCAAAAAAGATGTTTTAAAGTCTATCTTTATTTTATTTAAGAAACTTAAGTTGTACAAAAATATTACAAAGAACGTTAAGACAGCCACTGTAGATAGGAAAAAAAAATAGAACAAGATAAATGGGACTTTAGAAATAATCAGATACATACAAAGAACACAGGACAAGAATAACCTAGACTGTCAGAAAGCCATGATATTGCCTTTTAGTTTCTCCTTGAGGATGAATACATTAAGGATTAGTAATGCTGTAGAAACTGGATCCTGAGGAAGATGTCAGCATCTCTCTGACAATAGCTGGCTCTCAGTGAAATCTGGATTCTGTGTATATGTTTAAATGAGTCATGGCGTGGTATCACAGCATTTGTTTTCCTCTTTTGTTATTTAGTAAACTGAGTTGGCCTGCAGTAACTGACTTTTGTCTCTAATATAAAAGGGTATTAACTTGTGTTCACGACACAGAAGGAACGTTTACCTTGATTTTGTTAGAGTTACACGTCTTTCTGTAGAAATCTATTTTTAATCACAATTCCTAAGTACCTAAACATCTGCCAGGATAGCTATGATTAGAGTTCCCCAAACCCTGTAAAACAAATTGATTAATGAAGAAATGTCTTTCCATATCAGATATCAAGCATAGTATCTGCATTATATTCCCATTAAAAGGTTTTAACACCCAATACAATAAAAATAAAATTTTCTATGAAGTAACCTATTTGGAAAGACCATTGAAAAAAATCTAAACACAGTAATTGGCAGTTCCAATATGGTCCCACAATGTTATTCACAAACTCAGGATAGTGCTTTGAAACAAAGAGCAAACTTAAGCTGCTCCATTTGCAATAAAGTTGTATTATGACATCCCTTCAGCAGCAGAAGTTCTTATAGTAAGAATGCATATGAGATTCCCTGGACTATTTGAGAGGTTTGGGTAGAGAGTTTACCACTTCAAATAGTTGCCCTTCTATATTCCAATCTCCCTCAAGAACCTTATTTTTTTGGAGAAAACCAGCTGCTTCAAATCTCTGAGGTTTTGGCCCACTGGGACCTTATAGCAAACAGATTTTTATTTTCTCTGGAATCTTTTAAGGAAATCTTTTTAAGAAGAGAGCAGTGACCTATCCAGGGACATGCAAAACTGGACAGAGGATTTGCTCATCAATCTTAAAAAAAGATAAAGTGATTTCAGTTATTATGCTTAGGAGAGATTTTCTTTTACCTTCAAACAAGTTAATGCTATTCAAAAAATTTTGAAGGATGAAAAACTAAATTTCATAATTTGCAAAATTAAAATTCCTGCTATTAATTCAATTTGCATAGTGGGCTAATTAAGCTAATTGTGTTCATAAGAGTAGGTTCATTGGAGACCTAATTTAATGATAGGTTTAAAATGAGATTTTTAAAATTTTTATATAAATCATTTGTATTTAAATGCTTCCAAATTTTTTTGAAAATATTGTTCTCTTAAAAATTGCTCTTTAAAATGATTTCATTTTATCTGATTGTTTTTTAAATCTGCTCCTAAAGCATTGAATTTTGAAGACATTAAACTTCTATCAGTGCTATGGGAACACAAAGAAACAAGCCGAATCTGTTAATGAAACCAAACTGTAAATTTTAAGAATTATTTGCTGTAGTGTATTCCATTTTAAATATATATCATGCCAATCTTTTATAGAGTTTTTATTTTTGTATTTCATATTCTGTATCATATTCTCTATTATATTACCATCAAGATCTTTCTTTTTTCATTTCATTCTGCATGCTTTCTTGAGCTGAAATTTATTAAATTATAATTTACTTATTTTTAGTAAGTATTGTTTTTGAAGAAATAGTACAGATCAAAGTTGGTTCACTCAGGAAAGGCAACAGATTGACACTATATCTTGGCATTTTTAAATGAGCAGAAATTTCATATTTTCATAAATTTCATGCATTCAAATTTTGGATAATTAGAAATAATTATATTTCTGTAACTGCAAATAATATGGGGAGGAGGCACTCCAGACTTATATAGCATTTTCTATCTCTTTGCTTATGTAAGTAGCTGCTGATTAAAAAGAAAACAAACTTTCCAACCAGAATCAGCTCTTTTTTGTCACCCTGCATTTTGACTGCCCTTGGAGTCGCTGTACTCTGGCTACAGCTGTTTAATCTCACTAATACCCATGGGCCTGCTCATTTTCTTTTGAAAGTCTGACCTCTAGGGTGTACAAAAATTCTCTCACATTAGTTCTGTTAGAACAACTTGAAAATATATATTTTCAATCAATTTAAATATTAAGGGAGAATGAGAAGAAAATAAAGGAAATGCAAGAATTGTTTTAACAATGGAGCTAATTATCAGTGCTGACCCATTCCACTATAGACATACTTCTGATTCTTTAAACTCTCTTGGTATAGTGTCTTTTTTTTTTTTACCCAGATACTTTTCTACAGCTCAAAACCAGCCTCTTAGCTTAGCTACTTTGTTTTTCAGTTTCTAGCCTGACTTTCAGAGGAAGGATCAGCCTTCCAACTTCTCTCATGGTGTGTGTATGGATTCCTGCCTCCAGTCTCACAACCGTTTCAAATTCACCCCTATACAGAGTCCAGACTCCAAACTCAAGCATTTGCTGATTCTCTGCTTGGAAAGTCCTTTATCTCTTGTCCTCTTTGCCAAATCCCACTCATTCTTAGTTTTGTTATCCCCTTCTGTGGAGCCCCTTCTAAACATGGCCCAAGTAAGTGGTATTGATCTTTCTCTTTTCTGTCATCGTCAAGCCTGAAACACCCTTCTTTTAGAGATTATCACACAGAAGTTATGTTTCTTCTGCATTTCAGTTTCCTAAGGGAAATGGGGATGCTAATAATATCCTTCTTGGGTTTTGTACAGACTACATGAGTTAGAGTCACATAAAATGTTATTTAATACTAGGTGAATTTATTCATTCACCTAGTATTAAATAAATGCTAGGCATTATTTTAATTATTGTATTTTTGCTTTTTATTTTAACTTTGAGGAAAAATCCATAAGAAAACATAAGCACACATATATCAGACACATATATCAGACACACATATATCAGACACATAGGGATAAATTTACGAGTTTTAACCAATGAAAGCTTATGGTGCCCCCTACTACATTAAACTGAAAAAATAAGTATCATCTATCTATCTATTTATCAATCTATCTGTCTATCTATCTATTCTAACAAGCTAAGAAAAGTGAAAGGATAATAAAAAAACTATGATTTTTAAATCATAAATATTTATATTTTGTTGTGTTTTGATAAATATCAAATATTTGATGATTTACAAATGTTTCTCCCTTTTTTTTTTCCTTTCAAAATTTTGGTGCATGGGTGCCTTCTTTGTCTACTTTTTGGGTATCTAAATACTGTATATTTCCATAAATGTGACAGGGAATTCACTTATAAAAGATTTTAGTATCCCTGCTCCCCTACCCCATTTCCAAAGGAGTTTAAGTCTTGAGAATTCTCTAAGCATTGTGAAAGAACAGACATGTATATTTTGTGTAAAGCCAAAAAAAAACTCTTAAACCCTCCTCTCCTCTTTCTTCCAAATTAAAAGTCCAACAGGAAGAAGAGAGATCTGAACCTGGAGACCAAAGAGAATATTCCCTGAGGGGAACAGAAATCCAGTCACAATACCGACACTTTGTACAGAAGCAAAACCCAGAAAGAAGTACCTCTGCTTTCCTTATTGTTTTCCCAGCTCCTGCTCAAAGGGAAGGAGGCCTACACCTGGTATAACATTGTCTTCTTTAGAGGGGCTACCCAGGTGGTATCTGGCCAGAAGCTGAACCCTTGAAGGATGGGGCTGATGCCACTCATTAAAGGGACATGTCAGGAAATCTCTTTTCTCTGAGTCAGAAGGAGGAATTTGCCAGGGTTGAGACTCAGAAAGATAACTATATACTTCTGATATATTCTGGAGTGTACTCATAGATAAGTGGTTTTTGGAAATATCTGTTAAGATTAATATATGCAAGGCTCTTGAGTTTTCATAGCATGAAGACAAAATTAAATGAATCAGTATAAGAAGTCTGTTTAACTCACATTTTTAAACAAAACTTCATTTGACATACTCAAGGGAAGAATATTTTTTATGGGTTTTTATCATCGTATTCACAAATGCCTGTTTAAGCAAAGCTGCATTGGGTGGGAAAAATTTTTACAGACAATTTCCTGAAGCCAGATTTCATTCATTAATGAATATTCTATTTCTTGAGAAGGTTAGAGTGGGGCAGTTACTCTGAGGTTCAGATCAGAATGAGTTCACTAAGTGCCTGTTGATCAGGACACGTAAAGCCAGTACTAATATGCTGAACTTGCACAAGCCAGATGTAAGCTATTAGAAGCAATTAGTGATTCAGATTCCAAGAAGCCGATGGCAAAAATGGAAGATATTAATTGCACTGCTTAGAGTTTCAGGCTCTTCAGCTGAATGAGATATTTTGTGATTTCCCCAGGAGCATGAGGCTTGAAGCAGAAATATATTTCCTGACAGATTGATAAATAAGGCAGGTTTTTAAAATATATCTAGATTTTGGAATATAAAACAAGAGCAAATAATAAAGAAACAGCTTGATTTTCTGTCCCAATACAAATAAATTACTTTCATAGACTATCTCCTTTAGCATTTCCAACCTTTCAGAAAAATTGATTTTTTTCTTCTATTTTGCTTATATATGGAAACATTAATGATATATATGAGCTATTACTTAAGCAAAAATCAGATAAATATATAACTTATGGATGTTAAGGATGGGAAAAAATATGGCAACCAAATGTTTTAGTTTTTCTGTTATTAATTTTATTAGGCCAAATGATGGCCCTTCAAGGTGTCCACATATTAATCACTAGGATCTGTGAAGATGTTACGTTATATGGCAAAAGGAACTCTGCAGATGTAATTAAGGCTATGATCCTAAAATATATAGGATAAATATTTTATTTATATAGGATAAATTACATATATATATATATATATATATATATAGGAAAATTATCCTGGATTGTCTGGATGGGCACCATCTACTCTAATTGCATGAGCTCTTTAAAGCAAGAAATGTGCAGAAGGATAAATAAGCAAAATTTCAAGAGTTTATATGGATTCCAACCACCATTGTTGGCTCTGAACATGGAGGTCCACCTACAAGGATCAGAGAATGTGGTGAAATGTGATCCCCAGAGGCAGCCACCAAGAAACTGGGACCCTCAATTCTATAACCGCAAGAAACTACAGACTCGACCAACAACTTGAAGGAGCTTGCAAGTTGCTTTTACCAGAACCTCATTATAGCATCCCAGCTGGAGGACACCTTGATGTGGACCTTATGAAACCTGGAGCAGATAATCAGCTGAACCAACCCAGACTTCTGATATAAAAAACAGTGAGATGATAAACTGGCATTGTCTGAAATCACTAAATCTGCAGTAATTTGTTATGACAGCAGTAGAAAATGGAAACATCAATGTAAATCATACCTACTTTCAAAGATGATTAGAGGTGAAATTTAATATAAATTTAAGCAGTAATATGTTAAAATGAAATATTCTAATAATTTAAATTAATTAATAAAATATTGAATCTATGCAATTAGGAGCAATTTATTCAATCTAAAGTAAGAAGTAAATTATTCTGATAAAATGGGTTACTATTTGATGAAAGGAATATACCAATTTTTCAGAAGAAATGAATTTTTTCCTGATTTGGAATTCTAAAATAATGTTTTTCATTATAGTTGTCACAGAGCAGAATGACAGGCATTATGTTCAACAGTAGTTCGTAGAATATCCAAGAAATTCACAAACTGGCTAGTTCTCATAGAATTTCTCAGTAAATTTAAAGAATGATATGTACAAATTCAGGGAAAATATTTCTTAATGAGATCTAAATTAGGTGAGCATTAGGTACATAATTTACTGGAGACCCAATGCCCCCAAAGGATAAAATAACATTGGAGAAATGGATATCAAGTGTTTTTGTCCAGAGTTCAAAATAATAAAATGGGGAAGAGAGATGCTGAAACAATTACCATTTACCATCATTTTTTCATAAACAAAAGAGAATTTTTAACACCACTAATATATAAAATACATTCTTGCGAAAAGATTAATACTTTCTTGTAACTTTAAAGTATTTTATTTTCTTTGTTCCACTAGATAATACTGTTGCATTGATCAAAAATCAGTGAGGTATAGAAAGTATACATAAATTGAAGTCTACTTCCCCAGATCTATCAATGCACCTTGTTACCCAGTCCTCAACATGTTAAGCCATTCCACCTTTTCTTTTTTAAATGTAGATTGCAGCCAGTGCAATTATGATGGACATTCTGTATTATTCTGCTGTATATTGTCTTTTGCACTTAAGGTTTAGTTGTTTCCCATGAGTACAAAAACAGTTTTCTCAGAACCTTTTCACATAGTTGCATAATATTCCATCGTGTGGATATACCTTTAATAATGGACATGGGTTATGTCTAATCTAGTGACATTATAATAAAAGCTACAAAGAGTACCTTGAATATATGTAATTTTTAAATTTATACTTGAATATGCTAAATTACCAGAAGTGGGACTCTTGGGTCAAAGAATAATTAGATTTGTAATTTTGATAGAAGCTTCTCAATTTCCTTCTGTAAGACTTTATGTGGAAATTGTACAATTCTACCACATTGTATTAGAGCATCTGCACACTGCAAGTTAATATTGTCAAAAAGTTATTAATGCAAGTCATTTCTACATTCTGTGGCATGTTTGTTGCATAACTGAGTGATTCTTTTATTGAGTTAAATTTTTTTCTTCCAATTATCTAGGAACACTGGATCACACATCCATGTTTCCGAATTTAATTGTTCTGGTCTCACCAATGCTTGTCTTTTATCTCATTGTTTTGTTTAGTCATTCTGATGCGTGTTCAATGATATATTACTGTGGAACTAATTGGCACTTCTGTGATGCTTAATAACATCAAATGCCTTTTTATATTCCCACTAACTACTAAGAGCCTATTCAAATTTTCTGTCCGTTTCTTTATTTTGTTGTCTTTTTCTTTCTGATTTATAAGTATCATAAATGCAAATCCTTTGTCAGATTTAATACTGTAAATATCTTCTATTTTGTTGCTTGGCTTTTTACTCTCTTACAGTTGCATTTTGATCAACAGATTTTAATTTTAATGGATTGATCAGTTTTGCCTATGTAACTAGCACATTTTCTACTGGCCTATGGAGATATAATTAAATTTTGAATACTCATCTTATAGCCAAAGATCTTGATGAATTCTTGCAATGCTATTCTGACATTACCTGGTGTTAGGCTGGCTTAAGTGTATAGTCCTTCAAAGACTCACAGAACAAAATGCCATATTTGTGATTAAAATTTTATTATAACCATAAGAAACAAATAAGAAGGAGCCAAACTAAGAGTTTCATAGAGCTAAGTTTAGGAGTGTCCCCAAGTGTGAAGCCTCCATGATTGATTTGTAATGCTCTTTTCTTTAATCTCTGTCAGGTCTTGGTATTAAGAAGTTGTTCCCTTGTGAAACAGAATTGGTCCTGGTTTCCTAAGTTATTGAAGAATTTATGTATGATAGGTGCTATTTTTTTTCTTAAATATTTGTAAGAATTCACTGGCTAAAGGCATAAAGTTTTCTCTGTGGTGACATATTTAAAACAAATTTCATTTTCTTAATAGGTATAGAACAATTCAGTTTTTCTAGTTCTTCCTTCAGTTTTGAAAAGTGGTTTTTTAATAGAATTTTGTACAATCCATGTATTTTTTCAAATAACTTGGTATTGAAGTTTGTCATAATATTCTCATATTGACTATTTAATATCTAGAAGCAATAATGATATCCTCATTTTCATTCCTGATAATTATAAATGGTATTTCCTCTCCTTTTTTCCTTACTATAGAATCTTTCAATATCAATAGATTGTTAATAGTCAACCCTTGGTCATATTACTTTTTTGTTGTATCTTTTTTCTATTTCATTTTTGTCTGATTTTATTATCATTTTTACCTTCTAATTGGGGGAGTTAATCTTGTTGTTCCTCTATGTTCTGGAAATAGATTAGATAAATGCTTTTCAGCAAGTTACTTGCTTAATGTTATGAGTTTAAAACCACTGATTTATCATTATATTTTATACATTTGACCGTTAGATCCTTCAGAAGGTAAAAAGTGGAGTTACAAATCAAAAATACAATAGTACTAGCATTTACATTTAACCATATAATTACCCTCACCAGAAAGCTTTATTTCTTCATGGCTTCAATCTATTGTCTACTGTTCTTTCCTTTCAACCTGAACAAATCTCTTCAGGCTCTCTTGTAGGGTGGGTCTAGTGGTGACAAATTCCCACAGCTTTTGTTTATCTATAAATGTCTCAAATTCACCCTCATCTTTTGAAGGACATTTTTGCCGAATACAGAATCCTTTTTTTTAATTTTTAGAAATTAATTTTGGTAAAATATATATAACATAAAAATCATTCTAATCTTTTAAGTAGCAAATCTTTGACATTAAGTACACTGGCATTATTGGGTAAATTTTGCTTCTATCTATCGGACTGTTTATATTATCCAAGAACAAAACTCATACTCATTTACGAAGAACTTCAAATTCTCCCTCCCACTATTCCTAGGAACCACTATTCTGCTTTTGAATCTATGATTTGCTGATTATAATTATTTAGTTTAAAAGAATATTTGCCATTTTTGTGATTTATTTCACTGATTTGAAATGATGTGAAATGATGATGTCTTAGACGTTCACCCATGTTGTAGCCTTTACCATTCTTCATTTCTTTTTATGACTGAATAATATTCCATTGTATGTATATACCACATTTAGTTTATTCATTCATCTGTTGATGGACACTTGGGTTGCTTCTTCCCTATGACTATTGTGTATAATGCTGTGATGAACACTAATATTCAAATATGTGTCTGAGTCCCTGTTTTCAATTCTTGGGGGTATATAGAATATATAGAATAGAAATAGAAAAATAGAAATATAGAATAACTGGAAGTAGAATTGCTAGGTTATATGGTAATTCTATGTTTAACTTTTTGAGGAACTGCCAAACTGTCTATCACAGAGACTTAACCATTTTACCTTCCCACCAACAGTGTATGAGAAATCCTGGTCAACACTTCATATTTTCTTATTCTTTAATACTAGCCATTCTAGTGGATATAAAATGGTATCTTGTCGTTTTAATTTATATTGCTTTACTGGCTAATGATGCTAAGCATATTTTCATAAATTTATTGGCCACTCAAATATCTTCTGTGGAGAAACATCTTTCCAAATCCTTGGCCCATTCTTAAACTGGATTGTTTGTCTTTTTTGTCGTTGAGTTGTAGAGGCTCTCTATATATTCTGTGGGTATTCAACTCTTATCAGATATATGGTTTCTGAATATTTCCTCCCATTGTATGGGTTGTCTTTTCACTTTCTTGATTATGTATTTTTAATTTGATAGCATTTTTTAATAATTATACTATTTTTAAACAGTAGTTATATTGTTACAATTGATGACACATTATCAAAATAATATTAACTATTGTCCATGGTTTATATTAGGTTTATATATATTTTTTTCCATATGCCTTCCTATTATAAACACCTTCCATTAAGTGTGTTAAAGTTCATGAAAGAATCTTCTTATATCTGTAGTATTAACAATAGTCTACCTATCATAACATTCACTGTATTGTACAGTCCTATGTTTTATCCTTCAATTTGTATTCTAGTAGCATATACATTATAAAGTTTCCCCCTTTAGGCACATTCACCTATACAGTTCTGTGATGCTAATTACACTCAGGATAATGTGCTCCCATCATTGCCATCTGTTTCCAAACCTTTACCATCAGCCTATATAGAAAACGTATACAAGTTAAGCAACAATTCCACATTCTCTAACCACATCTCTCTCCTGGTAACATATATCCTTGGCTCTAATTCCATGAGTTTGCCAATTATAATGAAAGCATTCAATATCAGTACTTTTATGTCCAGTCTATTTCACTCAACATATTGTCCCTGAGATTCCTCCATGTTTGTTTTACTTTGCTAATGCTGCCAGAATGCAATATACCGGAAAGGGATTGGCTTTCGATAAGGACACTTATTTAGTTGGAAATTTACAGTTCCTCAGAGGAAAGGCAGCTGGCTTTCCTCTGGGTTTCTCTTCACCTGGGAAGGCTCATGGTGATGTCTGCTGAGCTTTGTTCCTGCCTTCTGGATCCCTACAGCTTTCCCTGGGGTGTGTCCTTTCTGCATCTCCGAACATCTGGATCTGAGCCCCTCTCTTCTGACTCTTCCATTTAAGCTTCCCTCATTGAAGAAGGCACTCCCCTTAGTTGAGAGTAGATGTAGTCAGATGTGTGAAATTCACATGCTGATGGTTTAGGTTCACAGAAACAGACAACTGGACACCATCACCCAGCCAAGTTGACACCTGAACTTAACTACTACAATCTGTAAATAGAAAACAATAGCAAATAATTTTTTCCTAACAATGGTCTTATGTCCTCTGTAAAATGCACTAAATCTTTCCATACGCAAAATACAGTCATCACAGTATCACAAAAGCCTTAAATCATTTCAGTTTCAATACAAATACAATACCAACACAAAAATAGTACAAAATCTCATCAAAGTCAGTTACAGGCATGGTTTATCTTAAAGCAAGATTCTCTTCTGGCTGTGGAACTGTGAATTTAGAGCAAGCTATTTGCTTCCAATATACAAAGAATGAACAGTCATAGAATAAATGATCCTATTGCCACAGGGAGAAATTGGAGGGAAACAGAGTTCATTGGACCTAAAAAGTTCTGAAAAACCTAAAGGGCCAAGTTAGATTTCAATGTCTGAGAGCCATTCATTCTCAGGGTTTTAGAAAGCAGTAGTCCACTCTTTTGAAGGGCCTACACAGTGGTCCTGTTCTCTCCAAAAACTGTGAACATGGTTGTGATATTGGGGAACATTGGGGAGACCACTTTTTTCTTATCCCCACCCTCCTTAAGTATCTGGGTGGCACCTGGATACTCTGTCATCTCCAGAGCACATGCTTAACTCCTTCAGAACAAGGGGGTGGCAGCCAGGCTCCCCTCAATCCCTGGGAAATGTGCTCCATCCTTTCTGAGGCCTAGGGCACCAAAACTCTTCTTAAACATTGAGGTGGAAGGCCCTCTCTCTGCCTTCAGGGCAAACACACCCTCCACATGCAAAAGTGGATCTGTTCTCCTGGCCCAAGATGTCTTGGCTTCAGACCTTAGCTTTTATGGTTCTGCTTCAGAAACCATTCTTCCTTCAATCAGTCCTTTTTGGTCCAGACTGGCAGGGGTTCTGTTTACACAAGTCTTGCAAAAAATGTTGACTTGATATGCAGCGTATAAGGATTGAAGTCATTAAACAATAGGACCTTCCAGAAATCCTGTCTAGATAACTCCATCTCCAATCCTCACTTGTCCTATACTGATTGACTGGTTTGCTGTAATTTCTCTAGTTCCGGCAGGTGTGCAGTTGGGTCTTTAATTTGAGCTATCTCTTCTTTTTTTAATGTAGGCATTTAGGCTATAAAATTCCCTCACAGCACTGCCTTCTCTGCATCCCATAAATTTTGATATGTTGTGTTTTTGTTTTCATTCATCTCAAGATATTTACTAATTTTTCTTGTAAATTCGTCTTTGATCTGCTGATTGTTTGAGTGTGTTATTTAACTTCCATATATTTGTGAACTTTCCAGTTCTCTGCCTATTATTGATTTATAACCTCATTCCTTTATGATTAGAGAATGCCTTTTGTGATTTCAATCATTTTTAATTTATTTATACTTGTTTCATGAACCAATATGTGGTCTGTCTTGAAGAATGATCCATATACACTGGAAGAGAATTTATATACTACTGTTTTGGGGGGACAATGTTCTGTGCATATCTGGTAGTTATAGTTTATTTATCATATTATTCAAGTATTCTGTTTCCTTATTGATACTCCATCTAGGTGTTCTATCTATTGATTCATAAGTTGTGTTGAAGTTTCCAACTATTATTATAAGACATCTATTTCTCCCTTCAGTTTTGCCAGTGCTTGCTTCATGTATTTTGGGGCACCATAGGTAGGTACATTAATATTAATGGTTGTTATTTCCCCTTGATGGAGTGCCCCTCTTAATAATACTTTGTGTCATAACAATTTTGCATTTAAAGTCAATTAGTCTGATATTAGGATAGCTACCCAGGTTCTTCTTTGGTTTGTGTGAAATATCTTTGTCCAACTTTTCATTTGTGACTGATTTGCATATTTGGGTCTAAGCTGGGTCTCTTGTAAACAGCATATAGCTGGATCATACTTATTTATCCATCCATTATCCATGCACATATTTATATAATCCATGTCTTTTGATTGGGGAGTTTAATCCATTAACATTAATGTAACTAATAATAGTAATTTTATTACTATAAAGGCAGTACTTCAATGATTTTATGCTTTCACATTTTTATGTCATTTCTTTTATTTCTCTCTCTTTTTACCCATTTAGTTACCTCTACTGATAGTGTTCATTCCCACATTCTACTCCTAATCTCTCTCTCCAGTCTTTTCTTTTCAGTCTGCAGAACTCCTTTTAGTAGTTCTTGTAAGTCAGGGTTCTCAATGATAAACTCTCTCAGTTTCTGTTTATCTGGGAATAGTTTAAATGCTCCTTCTTTTTTTTTTTTCTTGGCATAGGTAGGCACTGGGAATTGAACCTGGGTCTCAGGCACGGCAGGCAAGAACTGCTGGTGAGCTACCGGCCCGCCCTCTCCTTCATTTTTGAAGTTCAGTTTTGCCAGATAAAAATATTGTGGCTGGATGTTTTTGTCTTTCAGTATCTTAAATATATCATACCACTGGCTTCTCACCTCCATGATTTATGATGAAAAATTGGCACTTGGTCGTATTGTTGTCCTTTGTATGTGATGAATTGCTTTTTTTCCTGTTGCTTTCAGGATGGTCCTTTACTTTTGGCCTTTGGCATTCTGATTAGTATGTGTCTTGGTGTGCATCTGTTAGAATCTATTCTGTTTGGTGTATGTTGCCCTTCTTGTAAATGTATATTTATGCCTTTCCTAAGAATTGGGAAATGTTCAGTCATTATTTCTTCAAATATTCTTTCTGTCCTTTATCTCTTCTGTTCTCTTTCTAGAGAAAAGAAAAATACTTTTGTTTGTGTGCTTTGTGTTCTCTTTAAATCCCTGAGACCTGCTCATTTTTCCCCCATTCTTTTCTCTAACTGTACCTCTATGTGTAAGATTTCAATTGTTCTGTCTTCTAGCTCACAGATTCTTCTGTCTTTTTTGTATGATTCTAGTGTATTTTAAATTCCCTTCTATTATGCTTTTCATCCCTATCATTTCTGCTATGTTTCTTTTTTATATTTTCAAATTCTTCTTTATGCTTACTCAATGTCTTCTCAATAGCTTTTATCTCATTAGCCATATTTTACTTCATCTTCTTGAATTGATTTAGGAGATTTGTTAGAACATCTTTGATTAGTTATTCCAAATTCTGTGTCTCTTCTGAAGTTTTTTATTTTTGTTTTTTGTTTTATTTTCACATGGGCAGGCACCGGGAAATAAACCCAGGTCTCCATCATGGCAGGCGAGATCTCTGCCACTGAGCTACTGTGGCCCCTGAAGTTTTGATTTGTTCCTTTGACTGGGCCATATCTTCTGGTTTCTTAGTATGGCTTGTAATCTTTTACTGATCTTTATGCATCTGATTACCTTGACAAGTTTACTCCAGAGGTCATTTTCTCTCTCTTGTCTAGGTTTTTATTGTTGATTGTATTTGTGTCAAGGCTCTTCTTTCACATTTGGCTCAACTTATTCTAGACCTTTAGAAAAGCCAAAGTCTAACTGATCATATATTTTTTCAGCTCTTCTTCATTTGATTCTTGCTCTGGATATAAAGTACAAGTTTTGAGATTGTACTATTTGTGCAATTGTTTTTATCCCCCAGGATAAAGGTTTCTTTCCTCCATTCTTTCTCTGGAATGTTGATCTGTTCTGTTTCTTATTTGAGTCTGCAATTTCTTAACCCTCCTTTCATTGTCTCTAGTTGCTTTTGTCTGAAGGCCTTCTGGGAGGAAGGTCATGCTGAAGAGGACTTGTCCAAAACAGTCCTAAGGAGATACTGTTCCTGTAAGTCTCCAGGACTCTGTACCTGTTAAGGGTTGGGTTGAGATAGAAGTTGCCAGCTGCTTTTGTTCAGGGGTGGGGGTTGAAACAATAGCTGCCCTCAGTACCAGGACTCAGCGATCTGAGCTAAGTAATCAAAAACTGTGATTATAGTTTGTCAATTCCTAACCAACATCATTCTTGTTAACCCTGAAGAACACCCGGGGCTTTATCTGAGATTCTACAAAAGTTGCATGCACTAAATTTACTTTTTACTTTTCAGAAACCTAAAACCTTTACATAGTTCCTAGACCAGATAAGTCCTGAAACCCAAAGATGCCAGTCTCTCCAAGAACATCTACAAGTTTCATTCCTGTATCCTATAATGCTGACACCCACTTTCAACAAGACAAAAGTTAGAATGGGTATAACCCAAAATCCTTAAATATTGGGAGAAGAATCAAAAGAAGGAGATATAACAGAGAAGTTAAGATTTAACAAATGAGTATAATTACTGAATCATTATATTGATATTTCTTTTAATTTCCAGTGTCTTGGAGCAACTAGAAGGAAAAATCTGAAATTGTGGAATTGTAATCCATACCAAACTTGTTAAAATGCTCTTTGAAGTTTATTGATTTTTTTGTATGTATGTTATGTTTTGCAATAAAAAATGTTTTTTAAAAAAGCTGTGATCAGTGCTCAGTTATGCCCTGCTCCCCCATTCTTGGGGAATAGGACTTAAATGTGACTTTCTGACAGCTGCAGCTAGCCAAGGACTGTATCCCAAGTTGGCCTCCCTTAGAGTGGGGGATCGGCACCAGACACTGCTGGTGTGAAGAGTGCTACTAAGTTCTTCACCACAGTTTATCAATCTCTTCTACTTATTCTTCCCTGGTTGCTTTACTGGCTTCTGGAGCTCCAGAACAGTTGTTTCAGACAACTCCTGGCTGTTTAGTAAGTGTCCTGGAGGGTGAACTATGCCCTAGAGCTCCCTACTCCATCACCTTTCCCATGAGTTCTCTTTACATATTGACAATTTTTTTCAAAATTTTCATACTAACATGAAGGACAGTGTTGTATTATGATAAGATATCTGAAGTACCAGATGGAAGAAAAAATAATTTGTTTTTTATTTTAGGAAAGAAGATATGAATATGCTTTTTGATTGAGATAAACCACTTAGAAAATGTAGAGGGTGGAGATGAATAATATTTGACAGAGAAAGACTCAAAACAAGTTAGAAAGAAAATGGAATAAGGGAATAGGAATGATAGGTGAAACTAGCTTTAAAAGGATTAGAATAATGCTTTCTCTAATTCAAGAGTAAGAAATGAGGAAAAAGAAACATGTATTATTGAGATCTTAATATGTGTCAGGCATTATGTATGCTGATTCAGTCAATGCCCATGAACAATTCTATATATGTGTCATTATTCTCTTTCAAGAATGAGAAATGGAGATATGCATTTAAATGATGTGCGTATTCTCCATATATCTGCCAGTGTGATCTTTTAAAACAAAAATGTATTCAGGCCTTTTTATTCCTCAAAACTTCCAATGGTTTCCCATTTACCCAGTATTAAAAACAATGTTCCATGATTTACAAGGCCCGCACCATCTGGCTTCTACATACTAGTCTGGACTATCTCTTACCTCTTTCCTACGGCACACTCTGATTCAGTTTCTTGGGCTTTCTTCTCTCTCTTCTATAAACTTCCAGAGCAAGCTCGCATTTTAAAGCCATTGCACTTATTAGGAATGAGCTGTCCCTTCCTGTTTCATTACCTCAGTTATTTTCCTGTCAAACATGATCCCCTTAGAGTGGTTCTTTCTGCCTATTCTATTAAAAAATGTACTTTTATTACATTTTATCATAATACTCTGCCTTTTATCTATTTATCTATCCGTCTCTCTATCATCTAACTGTCTATTTACCTATTATCTATCTAATCTATTTGCTAAATTTCTGCTACATCCACTAGAATGTATGTTCTACAAGGGAAGGGGCATTGTTTTATTTGTTAACTATGGCAGTCTCTGAATATAGATAGGTACCTGACTCATAGTGACTGCTCAATAAATACTTATAGGATGAATGGAAAAACAAATGGCAAGCCATATATATAGCTAACAAATCATGAGAACCCTAATTCCAAAATCCTTCCTCATTTTTTTTTTCAGTTTGAATAAGGGAAGGTAAGGATTCTCATCTTATGTGTCTTGAATTTTCAAGTAGATAACACTCAGGAATAGAAAATATCCTAATGGGAACATTATAAAGGTAGATCCTGATATCTTGACTTTTTTGTTGATGATAGTAATAATAAAAGCATGACATAATTGAATGTTTCACATGTACTATTGATATATTAATATTATACATTAATAATTTAATTTAATTTTTGATGCAGGTTTTATTATCCCCACATTATTCATATAGTTTTTTTCATCCCTACATTATTTAAGACTTATATGATTGAAAATTGAGACCACAATCAGAAATTTGATATTCTGTTCCAGATTATATATATCTACTGGAAATATAATCTCACAGCTACCTCGACAGGTCACTTACCATTCACTACTAAATTTTTAAAAATTTATGACTTAAGAAACTAATGGAACTAAGTTTCAATTTATCCTTTTCTAGCTAATGTAAAATTTTTAATATTTTATGTAAATTATTAAAATAATAGCATAATTATTATGTATGCTTTCTAATCAAAGTAGTATGGAAGACTTAACAGTTTTCTAACCAGTAAGGTTACTATAGTACTAATCCTGGCATTTAAAGGATTTACATTAGATAAAGAAAGACAAGGTTTAAAATGGAAAGTAAGAGCATAGAGAAATCACAAAGAAGACAGAACTTGGCAAGAAGGGAAAAAGTTAAGGAGGGAAAGAAGGAGAAGAGAACCACCTGAGGAACAAGAGATAGAGAAAAATAAAGATAAAGGAATAGACAGGAAGATTCAGATGACACTATAGATGGGGAGAATGAAGAGGAAGTAACTAAAGACCATACCAGCTTCAACTCCAAACACATACAAACTGTTTTCTTTACCTGTATGTGACACCTATGTCTTAGAATCCATGCTCCAAACAGACCAAAATTCTACCCAAACATCCAGAATATCCATATTTGTTTCTAGGAGACATGTCAGTCTTAGCTAGACCTCAAATCCAAACATGATTCCTCCGTCTTAATCAACCCCCATTAGCCAGCATCTCTGACCAGGTGGCACATACTTAGCAAAAATGTGACTCACCCATAAACCTTCTTTTTTTTTATAACTGTTTAAAGTTGGTCACATTAGTTATGTTGTTTCCATAAGATGTATATGAGTTTGGGGACAGGGCAGGTCTAGATTGAGAACTGCATGACATTAAACAAATAGCTTTGCACATTTTTTTTTTAAACCAGAAAAATAATAACTACTTGGTTGGGCTACTATAAGGATTAAAGATAATGTAAGAAGTGTTTTTCATACTGTGTTTACACATAGTATGCCTTTTAAAATGGTAATTAATAGATACTTAAGAAATGAATGGCTTTGAAGGCTAGAAAAAGTAAATGAAGAACATAATCCAGTCTGCTGAGTATAGAATCTCTATTCCAAATTTATGTTATGCAAATACAAAATTCATTTTAGAATTTAATTTAAAGAAAAACAGCAAAGCTTTTGTTTCAATAAGTTTATTTTTTCAATTATGTTAACCTGTGCCAGAATGAAGGTTATTTAGATTACTTGATTTTTCTAGACCTTTCTTTACACAGGAAGCATGACATATTTTCCTAGATAATGTTTAGTACATTATTTGGGAGTTCACAGAGGACAGGTCAAAGCTGATGAGAAACTAGACTAGATTATACATTTGAAGAAATCAATAAGTACATAAACAAACTCACCTTTAGAAATAAGCAGATTTGTTGAACACTTTACTGCCTAATTTATATTATAGATTTTGTATGATGAAGTTTATTTTGTGGCTTTACTATTTTGATAATGCTTTTTTACTTAAGAAAAGAACAAGAAATTTGCTTTGTGTATGAAGTAAAATTGTTTTACTTTTTATGTGCTTTGATATTTTAAATTTAGGTGTTATTGATTACAGTAGATAAACATTAAGTCACAAAGCAGTTTATACATGGACACAGTAATTCTTCATCCTATTTATTGAGGGCAGATTTGGAATTGAAATGCCGTACACCATTGTAAGGAACTAGTAGTTTATGCAGAAGAGAGGCTGAAAATAGTTGGTGGAATTAATGTCACAGAAAATCTTGGAAAAGCAAATGAAACTCTGAGGTTACTTATAGCTTTCCTTCCTATTATTTTTCCTATATACATTTAAAAATATTTTTTAATGAGAAAAATAATCATAATGAAAGGTAGTATTTCCATGAGTGATAATTCCTAGCATTTAAAAAATTTAGCAGAAAGACTACAATTAATGTATTTCTTTTAGCTTTCTAGGCTCATAAAAATCCATAATTCAACAGCTATATAGTCACCATAAATCAGTAAAAGTTAAGTAAATCAGAAATGGACTGAAATCAATGTGATGTGATGTGAAATTTCTTTTGAAGTTTTAAAGAATTCTTGATTTTACCTAACTTGGTTCAATGAAAAAGCTAGTAATATGTTTCTCCATATACAGCATGGTATGTGATTGAACTGCAGGGGAAAAAATGTTTCTAAATGATGTTTTTGACTCAAGTAAATGACTGCACAAATTTGAGGAAGGGAAAGGGGTATATGTATTAATCAGTAAGCTAAAAAAGAACCCTAGGTTTTTACATCTGAGAACAATAACAATAACAACAAAAAAAACTCCAGTTTAGATATGTTCAGGTCAGGTTTGGTTTCTGCAGCTATTATTATGTTGTTTCACTGCTAGTAATACTGGTAATATTTTCATTGCATCCATATTCAGTTTAAGAAATCTTCTGCAGTATAAAGGTGCTTAGTGATCCATTTGTTGAGGAATTGATTCTGATATGGCATAGATATCCGAATATTATATTAATCAAACAGAAAATGATATGGTTATGAACTCTAATCCTGGAATAAGAATTAGGAGACATGTTCTAATCTTTCCTTTTTTTTTTTAATCTCTGATTTACTTTTTAAGAGTTTGGGAAAATTGCTGAATTTCTCTGCTTCTACATTACTTCATTTGTAAAATGGGTACAATAATATGGTTCTATATTCAATGAAATTATTAACAGAATCACATGAACGTTGTTTGTATATGAGTGAGGAATGGAACTTGTAAGAAGGTGATATGGCTATAGAAGTGATGCTAGCATGAGTAACTAGCAATATTACAGCAATCCCAGTGGATAGAACTGGTTGTGGAAGTTAATGAGAGAAAGGAGAAATGGTTGAGACAGAAGAATTTCCAGGAAAATGATTATCATGCGCCCTATTACCCATTAGCAAAAAAATATGAGAGAAGGAAGGGGACAGGGGAGGGGGCAATTGAGTAGATGTTTAAGGAAGGAAGGAGAAAAAAGATTGAGGAGAATAAAGAAGGAAATAAAAGAAAGTCGACATTGTTATTCTGTAGATTATTGACTATAAGGGGAAAAGAAAACAGAGAAGAGGTAGAACACAAAATCTGCAATATTTATGAGTCTGGCACCAGTTTTCTGAAGGAACAATGGTAAGGTCTTTCATTATAATAAGCTTTGTGACCAAAGTCACTATATTCCTGGGACTCTCTAGAATATCTGGGAAGATAAATTCTGTGTCCCTATGTTATAAGCACATATAATCACATTATATTGAATTAAGGAAAATGTTTAAATCACTTGTAAGCTTTGTATATTTTATTTGGGGCTATTATCTGTCTGCTTTAGCAAGAATGGATTCACATTTTTTAAAGTTTTCAATTATAGTGTATTTATACTCATATATATGTATATTTTACACCAAAATCGAGTTCCTCATTTATTTTATATAGTTCAGGCAAGGTTTGCTTTCTGCAGATCCCAATATGTTTATTGTATTCCAACACAGTGAAAATTAAGGGATTTAAGTGACTTTAAGGTAAATCTAGATTGTGAAGTGATTAAGATGGTATCTGGAGGAAAGAGAGCAAAACTGTAAAGCTGTGTGATATGATAGAAAGAGTTATAGGTGGTGGAAAAAGGGAAAATTGTAGTTTTCTTTTGACCTACTTTTTATATGTACTGTCAATTTGGATAAACATCTATATCTCTCTGAAGTTCAGTCTTGTCATAATGTAAAATGTATTTATTTATGCCCTTCAGAGGCAAAAACAGAAACAAACTAGCAAACAGTAACAGATAATGCATATGAAAGTATTTTATAATTTGCAAAACCCTACTGTACATATGACAGCATGCCATTTCCTTAAAGAACTTTGTGATACCATTGTTTAAAGATTCAATACATTCTTCTTAGCATGAAATAGTAGCTATAGATGACATTCATATAGTGTCTTAGTGCCTTGAAAAAAGTGACACTCTGTGTCCTAGAAATTCCAGGAAAAAAAAAAAAAGGCAGAAGTGTCTGGGATTTGAAGAAAGATTATCTATGGGAAATTGAATTCTGGCAAGTGGAGGATGGGGTCAACCACCTGTCAAGTGTATTTCACATTAATAGAGTAAGGTTAAAGCTCCACAGGAAACAGTCAAAGACAGGCTACAAATGTAGCTCAAGAAACCAGTAGCATGTAGCATGTAGTTAGGAGAAGTACTCACTTGTGGAAAACAAGGAAGTAGTTTTGCTTTCAGTAAAAGAGTTTTGTGTAATCTCTATGGGGAAGGAAGAAGGTCATCTACATGCAAACCATTGTAAAGACTACTATAATTTAGAAAAAAAACAAACAGAGATGGTCAAGTTTCAAAAGCCTAAAATGAAATGGAAAAACTGGGAAGGTAACACACTCATCAAAATCAAGGGAAGTGCTTTGAGAGAACAGAATATCAGGAGGTAAGACTTCCTAAAGGAGTGAGGAGAACAAAGATGATAGATTATAGATAATAATTTTGAGGGTAAGTAAGTAGGAAAAATAAACACAAAGTAACTAGGAATGAACAAGACATGCAGCATAGAACAGGTGGAAAGAAAAGATGTTTGGAAACAAAAAGAGAAAGAATTACATTGTTTCAGGTAGAGGTAGCTTTGTGCTCACAGGAAATAAAAGTGAAAAGACAAAACACGATGGTAAAAACAAACAAATAGGATAAGTATACATCTACCTGTAGCTTGAGCTAGTCCAAGAAAGAGGAGAAAAGCAGTAGTAGTGAAGAGTGAGAAGTTTCAATGATGAGCCTGAATCATATATGGCAGAAGTGAAGAGAGGGAGAAGTTAGAATGCAAAGGAAGTCTTAAATATGCATGTATAATTTTTATTTAAATTAGAACTATTTAAAATATGGATGAACAATATAGAAGAAAAGAGAGGCAATTTAGTTTGGTGAAGAAAAAAGAATTTAATTTTAGTAAAATTAACAAAGCAGTAGTCCAATAAAAGATCGGGGTTTAACGAGTTGTGGGATTTACTTTGTCCTCCAGAGCAGCTAGTAAATAGCCAGGAACAGTACAGAACAATGTTGGGACCACATCAGT